>NC_061118.1:171937062-171981507 GCF_002878395.1 Capsicum annuum
AGATAGTTGATATGTTTCATCAGATTATTAATCTGTTGCATCAGAATTGTAATCTAATGGTTCCTCTGGTGCATCAGATGGTTGATCTGTTGCATCATATGATAAATATGTTGCATCAGATGGTTAATATGTTGCACTAGATGGGTAATCTGTCGGAGGAAACAAAAAACAGTAGCATGATTTTGTTCAACAAAAAACCAGCAATTTCACTATTTTTACCAAGAACAAGAACAGAACAAATCAACCCAAATTGCCGTTTTGTTTTTATAAACACAAACAATAAAAATCAAACTTCAAAAAAATGCAACAAACTACAAAATATTGTAATTCACTTCAAAAAGAGAAGAGAAGAAATAACAGAAATTAGGATTTTATTCAGACCACATTTTAAATTAATGTAACAAATATTGAAATTGTTAACCAATACTATAAGAGAAGTTGGCTCAAGCTCCTCGTTTTCTTTAAACCTAAAAAGGCCAAAAAATTTTACCTGTGAAAGAAGAAAAGAAACGATGAAGAATTCGAAGTTGTTGCGGCCGGAGAGCAAAACTGTCACGTCGATTGAAGGTTGAAGTCGAAAAGGAACTCGAAGCCCAACTATTTGTAGTCGGATGTTGAAGTCGTCGAGGATTGAAATGAGAAATTTGCAGAACAGTTCGTTGAGAGAGAATTGAGAGAGGTTGTCGAAAGAAGGATGAGAGACAAGTTGATTTGAATTGAAGAGGGAAACTCGAAGCCCAACTATTTATCGCCGAAGGTAGAAGTCGCCGAGGGTTGAAGGGAGAAAAGAGGGGAACTCGAAGCCCAACTATTTGTCGCCGAAGGTAGAAGTCATCGGGGGTTGAAGGGAGAAATTTTGCAGAACTGTTGGTTGGGAGAGAGTTGAGAGAAACTGTCGAGAGAGAGGAGTGAGGGGTGTGGGTTGAGTTGATTTGTATTTTTGAAAAGATTAGAAAGTTTTGAAAATATTAATCAAGTCCATAATTAACTTAATTAAGTTTCCTAATAAGGTTTGATCCTATCTGTTGGTCAATGTCACCAATCCTTCATTCAAGATTTAAAAACACCTTTCCTTCAATTTTCTCGAAAAATAAATATAACAAGAAAAAAAAAAATTTAAGAAAAATAAAAAATAATAAAAAATAAAAACTGAGACTAATGAATTAGAAAAAAGTGAGAAATGAAGAAATAAATAATATTTGATAAAAAAATAATAGAGAAAATAAAAATTAAGACAAAGGAATTGAAATAAGAAAAAAAAAAGTTGCTTAAAAATATAAAAAAGTTCTCCACTATTGGGGTGATTAATTTCCTGACACTGCGTTATTGTAATACTCCGTGATACACCGCTGCGCTTTTCGTTTACTTCATCTTCTCAACTCGTATTCCCTTTCCATCCAAGTATATTCGCATTTTCTCGACTGTTCTTTTCCATTTCCAGGTTTGTTTCTTCTCAGTATGTGCTTAATTATGATTCTTTTAACTTGAATTTCAGCTTATTCATTGGGACGGTCTCACTCTTTATTTTCTATGTTTCTCTTCCAAATCTCGGGGATTATTTTACTTCTTTTTTTTTTTTTTTTTTTTTGCAAATTGATTGTTTGAATATCTAAATAATTTAGGGGAAAACAAATTGTGAGTCCTTTTTTTTTTCTTTGGATTTACTCTTGTTCTTCGGTCTATTGGTTTTGAGCCATCTTTTGCTCTCTACCTGTTTGTGATAATTCTCCAACGAAGCTGCCTGTTTCGATTCCAATTTCCCGCTGTAGCTTCCTAATTTTTCCCAGCTAATTGGCTTTGATGTTATTAATGGATGAAGACATAGCACCGGATAGAGCAACTCTAAACTTAGCATCAGAAGCAATAGCACTCATATTTCCATGAGCCAACATACGAGGGATATTAATATCACTACTGTGATGATTATAATGATGTTCACCTGGTAATTAGGACCAGCTAAAAAGTTGTTCCCCATATAATTAGGTAGTTTAGGCATCCAACTAGAATGGCCTATTTCATGAGAATTTGAAGAACTTGTAGAAATTGATGGTTACTTCTTAATATATGAAATGTGAGTAGCAAGCTTTATTTGAATTATTCTTGCTGATATCAAAAATCATGTTCCGTTGAGAATTTGATGATCGCTAGAATTAAGGCTGTTGTAACTGAAAATGGACAAGTTATAATGTGAAGAACAGGAATTTGGAATATTATAATGGTCATTAGGTGCTAAAGTTGAATAGGTACAATCTATGGTATCTTTTTAAACCCACAACTATAGTAGTACATATTTAGAGTGGTGTCAAAAGTAAATATATTTCTTCACACACCAAGAGAACTTCTTCAAGAGTTCAAGAAAATGCTCCTACAACGACAAGATTCGAAATAGAGAGAGATAGGAAAAAAAAAAACTTTAAAAAAAATGAAGAGCCCCTTATTGTGATATGAAGAATGTGAAAAGAGGACTCGTGGCCACCTGAAGAAGATGCTAAACTTAAAGAATTCATTAAAAGAGATGAAACTGGTGGAAATGGGATTACTACTTTTTAAAAAAAAAAAAAAAATTGTCACTAGCAACTGTCAAGCCTCTCTGTAGAGTGCAGCTACATCCCTGTATTATTTTACACATGCAATGCTCTTATTTTTCCCCTGGATCTTAACGTCACCTCCAAACACTTCCCTCTGAGGACATCCCTCTTTTCTTGTTCTTAACATTGTGTTCCAGTGGGTTTTCCAGCTTCCTCCTGAGGTGTGCCTACTTTTAATTTGGTTTCTTTTCGCTGTTTTCTGGCAATTTTTTTTTGCATTTTTTTCCCGTTTTAGTTCAGTGTTGATAATTTTCGATTATCGGATTTAGACATACTTGATTTCCCTCCCTCTTCATGTGTTATTTGTTCAAATGCCTGTAGGAAATTTTTTGCTTAAATGCACAAGCTGCTTAGTAACTTTACCACGGTCAAAGTGTTTGATGAAATGTCTCAAACAACTAAATAGTTTCTTATTTCATTTTTTTTCCTTAGGTACAAATTTTGACTTGCGTATGGCTATAAGTATGTCTATCGTTTAAATCAAGATGTATGGTCTTAAGAAATTGATATTTTCTTATTAGATATTTGATGAATGTGTGTGCCTAGAATTCTAAACACAATTTGAGGCTTTATGAGATCCGGAAGATTTGATTTTATGGTATGAAGTGATGTGTTTTACGTCTCCGCTGTAGTAAGTAAAATTTGAGGCTTTATGTGATCCCGAATATTTGAGCTTAAGGCGTGAAGGGATGTATTTAACTTCCCCATCTTGTGACCGCGGCATTACAGAGGTAAAATTTCAGTATTGAAACTGATAACGACTTTACTGAGCAACTTTATTCACTTCTATTCTTACATATTTCTGTATGTTCTTGAATCATGAATCAAAATAACAATGGAAGTACATCATTAGCAAATCCCCACTTTCACTCATACTTTAGGCTAGAGATAAGACGTTACTAATGACACCTTGGAAAATGTAATGTCGACTCTTTTGTGGTGACACGACTCGAAACATTTAATTCTCTAATGTTCATGTTGTTACAGCACATCGTAAACTTCTCATTACAATTTGACTGATATCTTCCCTCACTAGTATTGATAATAAAATGGAGTGGGTATTTAATTTGGTACACGTAGGTCAAGATCAATTAGCACACTCTTTCCTTCCATGTGTTTAAAGTAGAGGACTTGAGAATGAGCACAACATGGATGTAGCCTGTAGGGTTTTAATTTTTTATAATCTTATTGGCGGACATTTCGGTAATAAAACAGCTGTTTAGTTTTCAGCCAATTGTGGATGGAGGAGCTTGATCCGGTGGAGCTTCTAAGTTATTTAGAGGGCATATTGGAGTCCGATCCTCTCATGTAAGTCTCATCTCAATCTCTTTCTACACGGACACAACTCTAGTGGTTATTTATGTTCTAACTCCATATTACTTTTCTTTGTTTGAATCAACGGAGTAATAATATTCAGTAATCAACAATTTAGATTGCTGAACAATAAAAATTCATAACACTAGCAATAAATAGTAGGCTTGAACCCATAACTTTTGGAATATGATGGGTTCAATGGTAAAATTCGTAGAGGTTGAACTCGTAAAGATTAAATCCTGGTTCCGCCTATGATAATGACTAGCTAATTTTTCAATAGACTCTGGGAATTTGACCAGGAAAAGTTCTATCTCATGATCAATCTCCTTTGTCAGTCTTGATAAGAAATATTTTTGTAGTTAAAGAACCTCTGTGATCTTTAGATATCACTTAGCTAATAAATTTACTAACTAATTTCTGATGTTGGAGGCATCGTGAATGATCTGAGGGATAAATGGCCCATTTTGTTGTTTGGAGTTGTGATTCTCTAGGTTATATGAACATGTCCTGAGATTAGAGTACTTTTATTGTACTGTCATTTCTTTTTGAAACGTTATGCAACATTGTGTTTATATTTGAGGTGCTTAAATCTAAGCATTTCGACTTGTGAAGTTGGGTTGAATGTCTATTTCCCCTGGGCCTCTCTACTGTGGAACTTGACAATATAAAATCCATCATCATGCAAGTAGAGATCTGGGGAATGGAATTCCAAACCTGACTAGGTAATTGGACACGTAACAGTAAGCTGGGTTTCCCCTACCACATGGATAACTAGTGCATTAGTCCACTCAATCCGTTCAGCAATCTCTGAGGTCTCCAGAACCACCACTGGTTTACCATCAATCATCGTGGGAGGTATGAAAGACAATGGTAGTCCAGTAGTAGCTGTACGATTCTTCGCAAACAGTCCAGACCAGGTTTTGCTTTCCTCTAGCTCCTCTTCCCCCGCAATAGCTGGTTGATCCTTCTCCTGTGGGTCATCAATAGGCCACTTAAGAGTATGTTCTCCACTATCCACCCCTGGTCCTGACCTCAAAGATCCCACTTCAACAGTCGGGGAACATGAGTAGGGCTAGTGACAGCGAGGCTGGAGATTTGGCTAAAATACTGTTCCATTGGTTTGTCCACTGCCAGGGAGTTTGGCACACTAGTGCCTCCCGGACCCCTCCCTACTTCGATCCTTTCTGATCTGGTTTACTCACTACCTTTTCCTTCCTTGGTCGTCCCCGACTTCGTTTCACCGTGGAAATGCAGGTCGTGGTGCACGTTAGCAAAGGGAGCTAAATGTGCGCTGAGAGCATTTCATGTTCCACAAATTAAATGAAAAATGGTTTAATACATATGCACAAATACAAACACTTGATGAGCACAAAGTATTATACGAGGGTTCTCTAAAAGCCACTGTAACTATCCTTTCATCTAATGTGATAAACTTTTATTCTCATACTCTTTTCTTGACATTTTCACATATCCATATTTTACATCTGCATTATTTATTGTCTTTTTGCTTTTACTTTTATTGAGATGTTGAGTTCAAGAGTGATGCTGTCATTAGCGATCTGACATGCACCGTCTGCTCCCAGTGATGAAATAGGTTTCATTCACCCATCCCATTTTGCTTCATTGAATGAAGATATAGGCACTCCTTCAACATCTGTTGGCTCTGTGCAAAAAAAAACTTCTGGGACACTTTTCTGGGGTAGGGATCACAAGCTAGGCATCTCAACCAACGTTCTCTTTCCACTTTATGTTGCGGCCAAAAATGCATTTCTGGAAGCATATAAAAATTATAAAGTGCACCATAGAGATGATAAAAATGCTTCAAGCTGCTCCTCATCTTCTCCACTTAGTCTCGAAAGTGAATTGATGAAGCACAGCAGGGCACTATTGCTTCTAAGTTGTGATTTTGGAACAGCATGGAATTCCAGGTTTGTTTTGATAACGTATTGTTTCTGGTCGATTCTTATAAATGTTGACATCTGTCAATAGCTTTTGACCAGATACATACATTTTTTTTTCTTTTTTTAGGAAGCTAGTTTTGTCAAAGAAGCAATCTCTTTCCATGTTCATGAATGAGCTCATCTTTTCATCTGTGGTTCTTTCTCATTCACCTAAAAGTGAGCAAACATGGAGCCAAAGGTTACATACCTCTCTTTCATATGTAAATTCTTTTTAGTTATTGATTTGGTGGACATGGTAATGGAACATAGACCAGTGGCATATCTTCTCTTTGAATATCCTTTTTTGGGCTTTTTTTTTAGCTGGCCTGCTTACAGTTCCACGTTCCAGTTGTGTGTAAATTTAGTTTCAGAAAGGAAAAAAGTATTTAATGAGAAAGAGAGAGAGAAACTAGGATTCAACTTGTTTGATGCTACTTGGATCTGAATATAAGCTAATGAGGGACATACTATATATTGCTTGAAATAAAAGAAGAAAATTGAGATGGATACAACTTTTTTTTCTCTCTTTGGAGATTGGTATCTGTCTTCTCAAATTGAGTTGGATATAATTTTTTTTGATCTCTTCTTGGAGATTGGTGTCTGTCTTTTCTGTGAGTTAGTTTGAAATGAATTTTTATTTTGCCCTTTCAATGGTCAGTGATTCGTGATTCTTATTACTGGTAATTACTGATAGGAGGTGGGTGGTCAAGATGATTGCTGGAAATTGTTCAAATCTGCGAGAGATTATGGAAAGAGAATCCGAGTTAGTGAAAAAACTGGCTGAGGTCTTATTTTGGACTATGCTATACACTAATGAATATTTATAGCCTATTGGTTGATCAGTACTTATGAGTTGATTTCATTGATACCAAGAATGTTTCTGCTGTTCTTGATGTACTTTGGCTCTATAATAGAAAATGTATGATAGTTTTCTGATAGACGTGTCTCTATTAAACAAAAGAAGCTCATATAATTTCCGGAGAACTATTTTTGCTGGTATTTCTTGTGCTTGCACGCACCTCAATAGTTTGTTCCATTCACAAGCATTCTTTGTTGAGTTAATCCTGCCCACCTAGGCTGGATCAGATGGGCTCATACCAAGTGTTGTAGCTGGGATACATACCTGGAATCTTCAGGTTGTTACTCCCATGCCTCAACAGTGCAGCCACTAGGACATCCTCCTAGGCACAAGGAAAACTATTTCTTTAATGAAATAAATTCACTTCTTATCATTGTTCTGATTTGTTACTTGGAGTAACTGGTAAAGTTGCTGCCATGTGACCACGAGGTCACGGGTTTAAGCCTTAGAAACAGCCTCCGACAGAAATGCAAGGTAAGGTTGCGTACAATATGCCCTTGTGGTGGGAGCCCTTCCCCGGACCCTACATACAACAGGAGCTTTAGTGCCCCGGGCTTGCCCCCCCCTCTCTTTTTTTTTTTGTATTATTTCCAGGGGCAATCTGGCATGCAACTAGAACTATTTTTGTTAGCATAACTACAAAACCCTATTTGGCAGTGTAAGTCTGTAGGGCATTTTATAAGATAGAAGACAGAGTCAGTTTACTGACCAAATAAGGAAAGACCTCTCTTTAGCCATGTATTTTGATGCATTGAGGGGAAACTAAATGTAGCAGCTTCACAGTCATTTGCTGATTTGATCTAAATCATGTCGTTTAATTAAAAGGTTCGTCATTTTCCTTTTGGAACTTCAAACCTGGGAACTAGGTCACTGGTTCAGAAAGGTTAGCTTGAGTAGTTGAATGACCTGGATCTATTAATGTCTCAGTTGTTCCTTACTGATGCCATAATTCAATTGTTTCGGTATTTCTAATGAAGATTTTGTTTGGACATTGGGGTTGTTAGGTGGTTGCTCCTAGTTAAAACTGAACCATAGCACCTAGCCCACTTGGATTTATCTACTATTGATATTAGTACGCATTTATGCATGTTCCTGCTTTTCACTGCTATACATGATTTAGCTTCTTTTTTTTTTTTTTTAAAGATGATCTAAGTTGACTCTCGTTGCTATTACAGAGATCAAAGATGAATTATCGTGCATGGTATCACCGTTGCTGGTTAGTTTCCTACATGTCAGAGGAACAGGTGAGGGAAAGGTTTATGGTATGATATTTCTCTTGCGATTTCCTGCCAGTTTAATTTCACTGATGCAGAGCAGGCAAACTTTGCGTTAGTGGTCATAGTGTGATAACGTGTTTTGATTATTCCTGATTTTTCATTGAACGTGGCCTTAGTTTTTTTTTTTCAACTCCGGCCAATCATCTCCAAAACACTTTGTTCATGTTGCTCTGTCCTGTTTGAATTGTTCTATACATTACGATACAATCAATTCTTAACAAATGGATCTAAATTCATGAATCCAGATGCTGCAGGAGTTTAACAAGTCGCGGGAGTGGGCTGGCCTCCATGTTGCTGATAACTCTTGCTTTCATTACCGTGCAGTGAGTTTCCATCAGGGGGCTATTGTTTTTATATAAACTTTCGGAAACTAATTGTGAACTAATCATGTGAATGCCCTTGCGTGTTGAGGGTGAAAAGTTTTACTGAAGCTCGTTTGTAATAGACGTTAGAATTTTTCCTTTAGAAGCTGGATTTGCTTTTCTCTTTGCTTGATAATCCCTGAAAGAACTTATCAAATTGAGTAGCCTATAAAATGTATAATGTTTTGTGAAAGTGTTCCATTGGAAGTACAAATAAAGGAAGGCATGAACAGATAATGGCGTTCATTTTGTATATTGATGTATGCAGCGCTTGATGCTTCGGCTGTTTAAAGAATCACAACATAGCCAGGATCAAGATGCTAGCTTTGATCCAGAACTGCATGAATTATTGAAGGTATGATTTTTATCATGTGGTCGTTTCCTCAACAATGGATGGCATTTATGTACAAATTCTGTTTTCCATAATGAACTCATAACTTTCTTAATGGAAATGGACTTGGCATCATTTTACGAACTTATATGATTTCTTGAAAATTACATCATTTTCACTGAAATTTCATAAAGATCTCCTCAGAAATCAGAGAGGCTCAACATTAGTTTGCAAACTATGAGTTGCACTAAATTTGCTGGTTGATACGCGCACCCATATAATCACTTTATCTATTAAAGTGCATTGAGATGTCGCTGGAATGATCAGTGTGAAGATCAAATATTAAAGCTCCCTTTATGGAGGTGTCCACTAGTTCTGAAGCTTTATGTTAAATGCCAAAATCTTGGAGTATTATCTGGAACTGAAAAATTACTCCTCTTTATAGGATTAAAAAATGTTCCTTTTCATTCTTGTTGGTTCTGATAACGGTAAATCATCTAATTGTTTGCATCCGTGCATTACATCCTTTTTCAGTTACAAATTTTTCATACATCTAATACTTCGCTTCTTACAGTTTTTGCTAAGCCTTTTTTTCTGGTTGAATGTTGCTGATAGGATGAATTTGACTGGGTGGAGAAGTTGATAAAACGTTATGTGGGGAGAGAGGTATGTATATCGCAGTGGTGTTTGCAATAACAATATTTTTGGTTAGATAGATGACTTAGTGAGGTCGGGAAGTTTCCCGATGTCGCCAGACAGCCTTTGATGCATGAGGAATCGTAACATTCATATCTACATCATCTATTGTTTCTCTTTCTGTGCTCATAAAATGAAATTGACTTGTCTAATGCTTGTGCCAGTATGTGCCTCTAAGCAATTCCACAAGGCGCTAGTCAAGTATCCTGCCTGTTTTCTGCAAGGTCATCCACACTAAGTTATGTAGGTTTTATAAAGGATAGGTATTGGAGTGGAAATACACTCATGGAGATCATCCTCATTTTGAATTGCCTGTCTATTTCATCTTATAAAATCCTTAATGAGATCAAGAGAATGATCATTTTGATGTTTTAATTGTGCTGCGCTATAGATTCTCATATCTAATGCTTCAGTCGACAAAGTATGATCAGTTCCATGCACAAACTTGGTTGCGTCAGTCCTTTCCTTTTTCTGTATCTGGATTGTCTTTTAATTTGCTTCATGAAGATAATCTAAGTTATTAAAAGCTTGTAGTTTAGTGCACAACCTTGCCTCATGTTTTTTTTCCTCTCAGGCGTTGTGGCTTCATCGCCGCTTCCTCTCGACTTGTTGGATAAGATATTTTGCATGTGGTGATCATAATAGAACCTTGCCTTCTAACCCGAGAAACATCCGGACCGTCGACATTGACATGTTCATAGACAATGAATTAGAACTATTTTGTTCCTGTACAATTCTACCTGACAGTGACTTTGAGGACTATCAAGCTCAAGCAACCTTTGCTGCTACTTATATGGTGTGGCTCAAAACGGTATTGTGCTTCATATTTTGTTTCAATCTTGCAGTAATTTCTGAACTTTTCACCCAATTGATATTTTTCTTTTGGTTTTTCAATCAGCAATTATCAGGGGCTCTGGCGATCGATATTCAAAAGATGGAAACAAGCAGACTGAAGTCACTCCTGACTAATGTATGCCCAGAAAAGAGCTTACTTTGGAATTCTTTGCCTGAGCTATGTGAAAGCACATAACCCTTCTCATAAGGGAAGATGAGGAAATTGTAGCATAGTTGTCTCAACTTCATGGATTTAAAATGGTGATATTGCTTCATATTGTTAGAACTTGAAGTTATTACTCCTTAGTCCTCTCCTTGAAACAGCCTCTGGCAGAAATGCAAGGTAAGGCTGCATACGATACACCCTTGTGGTGGGGCCCTTCCCCGGACACCGCGCATAGCGGTAACTTTAGTGCACCGGCGCCCTTTTTGCCCTCTCCTAACCACTCTATTCTCCGGTGAAAGTACAGTACATCCGAGAAAAATTTATTGCGCTGAACTTTATTAGTTATTAGCTTGATAAGCAGCCACTTTACTCAATTTACTTTCGGTTACCTGGTGATATGGATGGTTTCAGTGCTGCACACAGGTGCATTGCCGCTTCACTTTTGTTCTTGCAACTTGTATACACCCAGCTAATTATTGCGATAGAGATGTCTCTACAGAACACAATTGTGATTTTTAGAATGTTTTGTCATGCTTTATGTGGTATTTTACTATGATTTCTTCACTTCTGGTATTTCCTTTTTGATATACTTTTCCTCGAGTCAAGGGTCTACTAGAAACAACCTCTCTGCTGGTAGTGGTAGTGGTAAGGTCTGCTTCTAATATATCTGAGCTAATTGTATTACATCAATCTCTCACTTGCTGATGATGTATGAGCTAATTCTATTACCGATGCAAAGTGCCAACTCTTTACGTGCTGGAAGATTACACGATTGGCTTGTACTTGCATGCCATACCAAGAGAGACATCTCTTTTCAAGTGGGATGGTTCAATGAGAAATGTTAGTTACAAATTGAAAATCATATCAAAAGTGAAAAGTTGAATTTTTTAATGAGCCCGATTCCACTTCTCAGCTACAACTAGGTGCAACGACAAAGTAGAAAATCACAAGGTGGATATTAAAAATTTGACCAAAGTCTTTGTCCTTGTAGTATAGGTTTTTTTTTTTTTTTTTGGGCTTTTTGGAGTTTAGATTATAATCAAATGATAATAAACTTGGGGCAAGCTCTCGAGTGGGATGCGGGGAGGATGGGGTGTATATATAGTTTAACCAAGATAGTCAAATAAATTGGTTCCGAGTGACATTTGGTAAACAAAGTCAAATTACAATCGTATATTGTGTATTTATATTAGGTGGCTCAAATTTTTACCATAATTGCTTCTTTTTAAAGGAGCAAAAGGAAAGGTGGGGCTTATTTGAATTGACTTTTAGTAAGTGACTTATAAGTAAAAAGTCATAAATTTATACTATTCTATTTTTATTTTTTACTTATAAGTACTTATTTTGACATAAAAATAGGGGTGTGTATCAGTTGCTTCGGTTTGATTTTACGTGTCATTGGTTCGATTTTTTATTTTTAAATATGTAAAACAAACAATAAGATATTTTCTTATCGGTTTCGATTTATCGATTTTTGGTCCTTAACGGTTCGATTTTCGATTTAACCACTAACATAAAAAAAATGAAATCTTAATTATCGCCAAAACCTACGCAATGCATTTTAGTTTACAAGAATTTTTAAACTTGAACTGAATGTTAGGTAGTAAAGAAATTGAGTCCTAATTGTTGGAAACTATAAATGCTTCAAGCTTTTTATTACGATAATAGTCGAACTTTATATTGTATCTTTGTTGCCCTGAATAAGTTAATACTTTGTGAATTACTGAATTATGAATTAGTAGTGCATATAATCTATATACGTACACATCTCTCTCTCTCTATATATAGATAGATAGATAAAGAGAGAGAGATTTAAATATATAAATAAATAGGGATAAAACAATAATTTAGTGTATACTTATTGGATTATCGGTTTAACCGATAACCCAATAAGCTAAAACTGATACCGAACAGTTTACCCAATAATTTTTTTTATAAAACCAATAAAAAATCGTTAACCCAATAACCCAATACTAATAATCCAATAACATTTTTACCGGTTCGATTTATCCGTCGGTTCAGTTTTTGCACAACCCTACTTAAAAATATGTGTTTAAAAGTATTTTTTTACTTTGTCAAACACCATAAAAAATTAAAAAGTGTTGTAAAACTAAAAACAACTAAAAATAAGTCAATCCAAACACTCACTTAGCCACATTAGGGAGGTATTAATCATTTTGAAAAGTACAGGGATGCTACATATCATTTAATCTTCTTGATGTACTTGCTTTATATTTCCTCATCTTTTACTTCTCGTTTAGATGGCAATTAGGTTTTAGGGTTTTAGGTTTCTCCATCTTATATTCTTCTCTCCCTTGCACTCACAATTTTCAGCTCAATAACAAGGTACTTAACTTTCCCATAGCATTCATGTAATTAAACTCTTAATTTTTTTCTATTTGTTGTAATTTGTTCTAAACTACTATTTGCTTTGAATTGAAATTGTTTCATCCAGGATTGTTTAACCCCAATGGAGTCTCCTCCACCCTCCGCCGCCTCGGCCGCCGCCACAAAGGTTTCTCGGTCCACCGTAGAGAAGGCGGTAAACGCTCTTCTCAAATGGAAAGATTCTAAATCGAAAATCCAAAAGCCCCAATTACTCCCACAAGATGATTTCATCTACCTTAACCTCACTCTCAAGAAAATACCACCAAAGCCTCGTACCAATGCATATCGAATCCCTTTCCCTCACCCGCTTCACGACGCTTCCGCGGAACTCTGCCTTATCATTGATGACAGACCAAATTCAAAGCTCACTTCAGAGGCCGCGAAAAAGATTGTTAAAGCTCAAAACATACCGGTTACCAAAGTCATCAGGCTTTCGAAACTTAAGACTAATTACAAACCCTTTGAAGCGAAAAGAAAACTTTGTGATTCGTATGATCTTTTCTTGGTCGATAGAAGGATTGTTCATTTGCTTCCTAAGCTCTTAGGGAAGCAGTTTTTCAAGAAAAAGAAGTTGCCTTTGCCGTTAGATTTGACGCATAAGAATTGGAAGGAGCAAGTGGAGAGGGCTTGTGCGTCGGGGTTGTTTTATTTGAGAACGGGGACTTGTTGTATGATGAGGGTTGGTAAGGGTTCGATGGAGAGTGAACAGATTGTTGACAATGTGGTTGAAGCAATAAAGGGTGTTGTTCAGGTGGTTCCGAAGAAATGGGGTGGTGTGAGAAGCTTGCATTTGAGGCTTTCTGATTCTTTGGCATTGCCATTGTATCAAACGTTGCCCGATATCAAACTCAAGATTCAGGGGTTTAAGGAGAAAGAAACCGAGGATAGAGTTGAAGAAGTGACTGATGGTTTGGTTGAGGTTAAGGAAAGTAGCGAGAAAGCTGAGGAGGGGTCAGGGAAGAAGAAGCGGAAGAATAAAGGAAGAATTCATGAAGTTAATTACATGGACTTTGACGCTGGTATAGATGAATTGGGAAGTGATGATGATGATGATGATGTCGGTAATGATGTAGAAAATGTTGGTAATAATGAAGAGGAAAATAGTGATGAAGACGTTGAGGAGAGTGAGGATGTTGAAGTTGAGAAAGTGAAAAAGGGGAAAGCTAAGAAGGGTAGTATTCTGAGTGAGTCAAATGGTGAAAAGATGGCAAAAAAGTTGAAAAGAACTGAGGAACAAAAGAAAAGTAAGTTGTCTTTGAAAGATGGAAAGAAGAAGAAGAAGAAGAAGGGTTCCGAGCTTGAGAAAAAGCTGAAGGATGGGTCAGCGAAGGCAAAGAGTAAGAGAAGCAAGATAAGAACATAAGAATAATTAGTGTTATTAAGAGCTTTACTGATAACAGATCCATTCTATTTTGAAGTAGTCTTTAGCAGGTTGTGCCTTAGATCTTGTTTTGAAACAGATTTTGCACTACCTATTTTATTTGGATATTATTGTTGTTTTTTGCTTTCCCCTTCTTCTCAGTTTTGAATTGGAAGGAATCCATAGTTCAGACTTTGTATGTGCCGTAACCACCTTCCTCTGCTATGTTAATCAGCTTATATTATTCAAAATTTTATTCATTTTTGCTGCTTATCATGACCTGCTTTCCGATGTTCTTATCGGCTTTGTTTATGTTGTGATATCATGTCATATAGCATCTTTTTCCCCCATTTGTGATGACTTTCAATTTCATATTCGTGGATGAATAGGTCCCGATAGAGCCATGTTAAAACTGTTTTATACAGCTAGTTTGTTACTTGCTTTACAGCCTTTACCGTTAGAGCATGTTAACAGTTGGGTTGCCCTTCTTCATGCATACGCTAATAATAAGCTCTCTTTCTACGTAAAGAAAGAGAATGCATGTTTAATTGAAGAAGTCATCTACCATAAAGAAGGGGATGGTTCAAGGATCTATCATATGATTGATTTCAGTCATTGTGAGTACAAAGTTTGAGTCTTTACCTGTTGCTGCGGAGCTGCATCCTGCTCTTGCTTATCTTTGGACTAGATTTTTAGTCAGAAAACATATCATTCAACAACATTCGCTTGCCATTCTGTTCCGTTTCCCCAATTATCCTCTTTGAAGAGCATCACTCTTTAAACAGATATTTGATTATCAAAGTTGAATACTCTTACCTTTCAAAGCTTGCACCTTTTATGGTAGGTCTGACAACAGCTCGTCTCTTGAGCCGAGGATCTATTGGAAACAGTCTCTCTACCCTCTCCAAACCCCATTCATGGGATTATACTTGCTATGTTGTTGTTACAACATCTCCTCATGATATGAGGTTGCATAATTTGTATTCATTCATGAGATGACTAATTTAGATTTCACAACATGCTATAGATCTCCAGTGAGATTACTGAATCCTGGAACTTTTATCAATTTCTGTGTGTCCATGCTCAACCTCAAGGCTTCTGCATCTTTAAATCTCCCAACTGATGCATAAAGATTTGAGAGTAGTACAAGTTGACCAGGATCCTTTTTAATCTGCTCATGAAACTTTCTTGCAGCAAATTCTGCTAATTTTAAATCACTATTACGTGCACATGCGTTCAACATACCCTTCCAAAGAGTCTTACCATCTCCATCCAAGAGTGAACTTACATCAGGCAAGTAAGGCAAGTAACCTGCCCGAGCAAGCAAATCAGCTATACAACCATAATGTTCTGCGCTAACTCTAATTCTATTTTCTTCTATTATCCGACTGAAAATCAACAAACCATCACTTGCCAATCCTGAATGACTACAAGCACTCAAAATGCTCAAGTAAGTAGCACTATCAGGTGTTCCTCCACTCTCTCTGAACTCATGGAACAGGGAGAGAGCAGCTTCTCCATGGCCATTGATACCATACCCGTTTATAATAGAATTCCATGATACAATATCACGAAGAGATCCCATTCGCACAAAAACATTGTTTGCAAGTTCAACATCCCCACAGTTCGAGTAGGTTGTTATGAGGCAATTTTGTATACTTCTATAGTTTGTAAGCCCTGTTTTTATAGTATGGCAATGGAGCTGCATGCAGAGTTCTGGAGCAACCATTTCACCAGCAGCAGTTAGTGCACTCACCAGAAGAACCGAATCAGTTAAGAAACTTTCTTCCATTTTAAACCGAATGAACATATCTAGTGCCTCCCTCTGCCTTCCATTATGCAAAAGTCCTGAAATGATAGATGTCCATGATACCATACTCTTCATGGTTGAGTGATCAAACACGGTTCTTGCAGAATTCAAGTCCTCGCATCTTGCATACATGGTAATCATGGCATTAAGTAAAGGAAGCTCTGATCCAAAACCATGAGTTATTACTTGAGCATGAACAGATTTTCCCATCTTCAAGTTGCCCAAAATTCCACAAGCTGAAATGAGATTCATTAGGATGAGGTGATCATAATCAACCCCAGAAACTCTCATATGGAAGAAAAGCTTTGTAGCATCTGAAGCATATTCTAGGTGAAGCAGTAAACTCATCATCGTTGACCAACTGATGACATCTTTCTCCTCCATTGTATCGAAAATCTCCCAAGCAGCAGGTAACTCCATCAAACTTGAATACAGAAAAAGAAGTGAATTGTTGACCTGTGTATCAGACACAAGACCAAACTTAATAACCATGGCATGAACTGATTCAAACAGACACTTGGATCCCA
The DNA here is from genome assembly GCF_002878395.1 of Capsicum annuum. Classification (NCBI taxonomy): domain Eukaryota; kingdom Viridiplantae; phylum Streptophyta; class Magnoliopsida; order Solanales; family Solanaceae; genus Capsicum; species Capsicum annuum. The sequence continues at coordinate 171,953,515 of NC_061118.1, forward strand.
TAGCCACACAACTCTGCGTCAACGCCATAACCGTCATTGAGTTAGGAAACAAACCATACTTCCTAGACCTATTAAATAACAAGAAAGCCTCTTCAATGAGTCCATTATATACAAATGCACTGATCATTGCATTCCATGGAACCAAACCTTCACATTTTATGTCCTCAAAAATCTTGCAAGAATCCGTTACATTTCCACACTTTGCATAAACCTCTAGAAGGGAAGTGCCCACAAATGAATTATCTTCCCACCCCAACTTCACTATCAGTCCATGTACTAATTGTCCAAGTATTAAGTCCTTCAATCCTGAGATCCCAACAAGAACACCCACAATGGTAAATGAGTTAGGCACTAAACCAGCATTTCTCATTGAGGTGAAACATTCGACTGATTTTTTGTGTAAACCATTTTTAGAATATCCATGGACCATGATGGACCAAATAACAACATTCTTTTCAGGTATTTTCTCAAACAGCTCATCTGCATCTTTAACTCTTCCCATCTTCACGTACTCACTTAGGATTCTTGATGATTCATATAAATCATATTTGGTAGCAGAACATTCCCATTGCAAGGAAGAATAGAAACATCTAATTACCCTGGAATATTTTTTAACTGAAACAAGAAACATCAGTAATATTCTTTAGCAAAAAAAGCAAAGGGTGCTTTGCATCTTGTTTTATTGCGTGTTTGTCAACTTCACGTAACAATGGAAAATCTCACTCCGTGCAAGTCCCATTGGGTGTGATCCAATGGTTACTATTGCTTTTTTTTTTTTTTTGCCCATCATTTCATTTTTTATTAGTATTATCTAAGTAATAATAATCTTTATTTTATTCTTTACCCACCTTTTATTTAGCAACTCACCGTACCATACCTAAAAAGGTTTATCATTTATATTGTAAACATATTATGTTACATAATGGTATAAACCAATTCAACCTATTCAGATATTATATTATTTATAAAAATAATACAATATGATGTAATAATATGAAAAAATATAATTTTTTTTATCTTAGCATAATCAATGGCGAATCTAGTATTTAAAGATAATGAGTGTTTAAAAAATTTAAAAACTGAAAAAAAGTTAAAAATCATCTCAATTAGATTCGAAACCGAGGCCTCTTTTCAATAAAACATCTTAAAATTAACCTAAATGCTAATGCACCCACTCAACTTTTTGTTATTGTGGGTCTTTTTGTATGTTTTATGCTATTTATTTTTCTATGTAATTATATATATTTTACGTCGAATTTAATGGATATCGGAGTACCCTAAAATTCTACATAGGTCCACCCTTGAGCATAATTCATGTTGTTACATAATGATATGAGATGATTTAATTTATTCAGACATTATATTATTCATAAAAATAATACAATATGATGTAACAAGATGTACAATTACAATACTCCCTTCACCTAAGCACAATTCATTTGTCCCAAAATGCGTCACCTAATTAATATCTTTTCAACTATACGCTTATATTTCATTTCTTACCCATTATATTTAATATTAAATTAATTCCTTAATTAGATTTCTGACCCATTATGTTTAACATTAAATCAATTCCTTAATTGACATAATTCTAATGATCATCCAAACAGAGTGTTAACGTCCTTACGTGACAGTTGCCAAAAAAATATTATTCCTAAATTCGTGCTACTCCAATTCACGCGAAGAATCTCCTCGGCTTCCACACGTACTGTACACAACAAGCCACGTGTCAAGCCACGTATACTCGTCTTCAACCTTCAAACCGCTTTTTTCCTTTTTCTTATACCTTAAGATAAATCTTGCATAAATCTTCAAACCCAAATACAGATCTTCAAAATTGGTTGACAAAGTTGTTTCCTTTTTGTGTGAAAGTCCAAACTGGGTAATCAAAAATCCAAGAAAAACACTACTATGTCTTCTCAAAATCCTCCCAAATTATACCCACAAGTCATTGATTCTAACCCAGAATCATCTTCTCCATTTCTTACAAATACCCAAAAGAACCCTTCAAGTTCTATGTATCCAACTATTGATATGAAAGATCTAGCAGAAAATCTATTCCCAGAAACTGAAAACAATCAACAACCTAATCAAGATTCCAACTTTGTGTCACTTGAACAAGTGCTTGTCAAAATCCCAGGTGCGATTGTTCATTTGATTGATAAAGAATGTAGCGTCGTGCTTGCTAGTGGTGAATTCGAGATTGTTCAATTGAAACAGGGGGAGAATGTTGTTGCTGTCCTTGCACGTGTTGGTGATCAAATCCAATGGCCATTAGCGAAAGATGAACCTGCTGTTAAGCTTGATGAGTCTCATTACTTCTTCACTCTTACTGTACCTTCTGAAGCAAATGATGAAGATGGATATACAGAGAATTTGCTTAACTATGGGTTGACCATAGCATCGAAAGGGCAAGAAAAGGTGTTAAAGGAATTAGATTCAGTATTGGAGAAGTACAGTGCATTTAGAGTTGAGAAGGTGAAGAAGGATAAAGGGGTTGTAGAGAAATGGTGGATGACACCAAAAGATGTTTCACCAGAAGAAATGGAGAAGAAAAAGGAGGATATGGAGAGGAGCTCGGCGGCGTACTGGACAACTTTGGCTCCGAATGTAGAGGATTATAGTAGTAGTATTGCAAGAATGATTGCAGCCGGGTCGGGTCAGTTGATCAAGGGGATATTATGGTGTGGAGATGTTACTGTGGATAGGTTGAAATGGGGGAATGATGTGTTGATGAAGAGAATGGGGAAAGGGACCAACTCTGAGATTAGCCCTGAGGCTATGAGGAGGATGAAAAGGTACAGTCTTTTTTTATTTTTCTGCTGAATTTTAACTCTTCATTGAGCATTGATTGGAAATATACTACAAGTTATAATGTAACTGAATGAATTTCAAGGATTGATGTAGTTTGCCTCATCTTGTTTGGAACTGAGGCGTAGTGTAATTACTTAATCAATTTTTTCAGCCACTTTGTTATGTTTGAGTGGGTTAGAGTCACATGTTGGTTGGGAATCAAGTAGGTTGCTTATGGACTTGAGCAATCTCTCCTTAGGAGCTAGCTAGCTTTTGAGATTTGAGTTTGGCTATGTTATCAGAGCCAGGTTCATTTCTATTTGGGCTTCCACCAGTTCTCGCTCTAGTTGGGCGTGGGTGTCAAGGAATCTTAGAAGTGGACTAGAGTCCCACGTTGGTTTGGGGAAATGAACTAGTGGTTTGATTATATGAACTTGGATAATCTTCTCCTAAAAAGCTTTTGGGGTTGAGTTGGATCCAAGTGTCATATATTTACAAGTTTCTCACAAATTGAGTAGAGTTTTGCTTGCGTAGTTCTTATGCATACTTTCATTCTGTTCCTTTTTAGGGTGAAGAAGATGACAAAAATGTCGGAGAAAGTGGCAACTGGTATACTCTCAGGAGTTGTGAAGGTTTCTGGATTCTTCACAAGTTCTATTGCAAACTCTAAAGCTGGACAGAGATTCTTTAGCCTTCTTCCAGGAGAAATTGTTCTTGCTTCCTTGGATGGATTCAGTATGTGTTTCTACTTGATGAACCATCTTTTTTAGTTAGTTAAACATTTTTATTTATCTGTTTGATGTTTGAGTTGAAGCGAATAAAATCCACTTACTGTGTTCATAAGAAACAGAACAATTTTTTTTTTTTTCTAGACTCCTGAGTCCTGATATTGTTGGTTTTGTTAACATTATAACAGACAAGGTTTGTGATGCCGTTGAAGTGGCGGGAAAGAATGTGATGTCAACAACCTCAGTCGTGACTACTGGTCTTGTTCAACAGAGGTAAATTTTGCTTTTTGCAGTCATCACCATCTCCTTTATTGTGCTTCCCTAGTAACCAAATCATGTCAACAAATTGTTTTGTTGTGTTATATAGAGGTTAGGTGTGAACTTGTATTGGCTGAATTTGGAAGTTCTTTCTCTAAACTCACATAGCGACAAAACTCAAAATGTGGTTCTTTCGGTTGGGTATCATGTAAGATTTGTTATTACCCAAAAAAAAACATGTGTTTACTGAAAACCTTTGTTCTCTTCCATAAATATGAACATATTTGATCCTGGTATGAGAATAAAGATCAGGGAAAACCACAACGATCACTTCTGGATAATTGTAGTAATAGGCTTATTGTATTCCCAAACTGCTATGGCCAATTTCAGGCAATCAAACTATTGAGGCAGTGTCCTATAAGCCCAAGTGTTGTTTGTTTTAATATCTTTTCATTTTCCTACTTTCTCTTATCTATATTTCTGACAAATTCTTGGATCAGTATGCTTAATGCGCTTTATATTGTTGCAGGCATGGTGATCAGGCTGCGCAGATGACACGTGATGGATTTGATGCTGCAGGGCATGCACTAGGGACTGCCTGGGCTGTGTTTAAGATAAGAAAAGCCCTCAATCCAAAGGGTGCTGTCAAGCCTACAACAGTTGCAAAAGCTGCTGCTCAAGCTAACCTTGCTAAGTTGAAGAGCAAGCAGAAGTGAAATGATCTTAATGTTCCACCAGGCACCACCAGCCATCTCTTAACACGTTCTAACTTGCTCAATTTAGACTTGTTTTATCTATTGCATCAGTTATAGAGTTTGTCTATGCCTTGAGAGTATCAAGGATGTAACGTGTCTGAACATTGAATTTGGAAGAATGATATGTATTGTTAGCTTACTATATCCGCTCTCTTGCACTTTACTAGTTGATCCTGTAGTCTAGTCCTTTATTCTGATGTCCTATTTCTTCACTTTGAATGCCATGACCGCGGTTTGTTCAGACCTGTGGCATTTCCATGGTTACTGTTATATTCTGTGCTAATCCACTGGGCCTTTGATGCTCGGCGTGTACCTGTTGATAGATAATTTGGGAACTTGGCCACAAAATCTGTTACAATCTTCGTTGGTAATTTGGGAACTTGGCCACAAAATCTGTTACGATCTTCTTTGTATCGTTCCACCAGTGTAATGTATGATGATGAAATGAAAATGCAATTTCACATGCAGTGTATATGTCCTTTTCTTTTGTTGGATAGTTGGAATCCAGGGGAAAGACTTCGGCCTAGAAAGAGAAAGGTTGGTTCCCTTGATGAGTAATGGTGAAAGGTTAAGGTCAAGAACTCCACGGGTGACATTACCAACCCTGTACTGTATGATACATTCTAAAATGTAGATGTAGTGTTAGTAGCAAAAATCCAAATGGAGTTGCTCCTGCTAATCTAAAAATGTCGCTGAAGATAAGGCAGGAGCATGCTATGTGCTACAATAGATATCAATACCACAAATATGGCTCTCCGTATTACATGAAGGTTTAGCTCTTTTCGAGCTAAGGCTATATAGAAAACCTATTTAACCCACAAAGACAGGAGCAAGGTCTGTGTATATTTTATCTCTCCAGACTTTCATTTGTGGGAATTACAACGGTTATAGTTCTTCTACCCTCACAGAGATCGGGGTAAAGTGTATGTACATTTGTCCTCTTCAGATTTCACTTATAAAATTATATGAGAAATGTGGATGTTTTGTATATTCCAGGAAAAATATAACAGAAGATAATTTAACTTCATCCACGCAGGGAATATGCACAATAATCTACTCACATAAAAAAGAACACGAAAAATATGGAGATACTGTTTTCTCTCATTAACGAAAGTAACGAAAGTTTCCAACTTTAAAGAATTATATTGTGAAAATTTAATGTGAGAAGGGAAGATATTCATTTGATAGAGGTGATAAAACTTTTTTTCCCGAGAAAAGGGCTAGTCCAATTGAGTGATTAAAATTTAAAATTGCACCCAATTTAAGGTAGATAAATATCCTTTTTAATTATAAGACATGTGCAAAGATATTTTGGCAATTAACTGTGAATATACGAACTGGTCCTTGGAACAGGTTGAACGAAGTACCTCCATCCCAAATACAAAATGGAACTGCCAAACTCACCATTAAACTAATTTTGCAAATCCTCTCTATAATATTGGGGCTACCTCTAACTCTCTTTGAGCCCGTGAATAGACCTACTCTTTCTCTAGTATCTTTCTATAACTGTATAGTAAAGAATTTTGAGGTAGTTATCACCCCTCTATGCAGTTTCCAATTTCGAGCTTACCAAGTGTAGCAGACGAGTCCTCCAAATAGTGCAGTTGCAATCTCCTTCTTAAATTCCTTCCGATGCCTGGTTTTTATCCAGTGCATACACTCTTTTACCTTCTTAGCAGGGAGAGGAATACCTGATCAATTACTCTATGCTTTCCGCATACTTCAGTGATCCATCTACATTCTACAAATAAATATAGTCTTATGTATAGCCAAATCACACAAACATCAGTCAGAATTCCCCGAAATAGGAACCTACAGCCTCATTAGTCTTGCCTTAGTAAGCAGACTGTCCTAGTAGGCCAACTATAATATCATCCTATGTCTAGACAACAACACACAATTCCAAATTAGTTTACACTCCCTCAATCTAGTCAGAGTTCCTAGCAAATCAATATAGCTTCTAGATATTGAGCTGCATCCTGACTTAGTTAATTTGTAAGTCCCTCTTCTATATCAATGAACCATTCTGTCTTTTAGACTATGCTACTTCTTCCAATATCAACTACTATCTTGTGGTGGAGTATGCTCTCAGACATTACCATTGGTCGTCATATACACTTTATTGGCCCATTTAACCCACAAGATATTTATTTTAGTAGCTAGTTGCCACAACAGTTTTCCAGTAGATGCAACATTTCAGTCTTCACAACCTTTGATATTCAGAGCTCCTAATTTTTTTGATAAACAAACTCTTGACCAGGACATCAAGTAAACTCTTATGTGACTTTTTAAGTTTTACCCCAAAGATATTCCTTACATTTTCTATCTACTTCCTTTAACACATGTTGTGGCAAACTTGCATTTTTAACTTGCAATCTCCCAGCATATGAAAGTTGCTTGGAGCAGCCTGTGTGATTCTACTAGTAATCTTTTCCTCCAACTGACGACAATCTACTTTGTTCTACTTCCTTGAAAATAGAGGTAGACCTAAATATCTCATAGGTAGGGAGCCAAGAGTGACACTTGTCATATAAATTATACTCTGCTTAACATCATCTTCAACACGTGCTAAATAGATGTTGGATTTCTTCAAATTAGTTACAAGCCCAGTTGTTATCATAAAATATTTATCTTAAAGGAGAAAATATGATCGATAATTTATCTTTATTTATATGTCTTGTATAATTTTGAATATAGTGTTTGAAGTTAATATTTTTAGTATATTTCATGTCAAATCTAATCATTAAAGTTTATTAAATATTTGCGACAGACTAAACTTACTCACTTTTTGAAAAAACTTTGAGGACTAGAACTGCGCAGGAGTATACTTAAGTGATCATTTTGTACTTAATTTCAAACATATGGTACCGTCTTTATAATTTTCTCATAAGTAAAGAATGGAGTAATCGAAAGGGTTTCTTGATACGACGCCGCAGTGCCTGTCGTCCAACTCAATTGGCTTGTTGCCCAAGAAGTGTGTATATTTTGCTGAGGCATTTCTTTTCTAAAATCATATAAATAGGTTGGAGGGAAAAGTTTTCTTAAGCGATACGCACAGATCGGAAGGAAGTGAAATCACTCAAATCCCAAATTGTTGAATAGCTTTATAGTAAGAGATAATGGCTAGATACGACAGAGCGATCACAGTATTCTCACCGGACGGCCACTTATTCCAAGTGGAGTACGCCATGGAAGCCGTACGCAAAGGTAACGCTGCAGTTGGTGTACGTGGCACTGACACTGTTGTACTTGGTGTTGAGAAGAAGTCTACTCCTAAGCTTCAAGACTCCAGGTACCTCTTTTTTTAAATTTGGGTTTTAAGATCTGAAAATAATTTTTAGGTTTAATCTGTGATATCGCGAGATTTAGGGTTTTAAATTCAGTTTTCTGGGCTGTGACTTCGATGATACTGGGTAGGTTGTTGTTGATGTTTCTGGGCTGTGACGTGTTGCAATTGATGTGGGTATCTCATTAAGTTGTGTCTATTTGTTGTTAAAATTTTGGTGTCTGGGTAGTGCAACTTGGATGGAGAAAAAGCTTTAAACGATTTTCAATTTATCAATAGAAAAGCTCGAAATATTTGAAGATAAGCTGAAGGATTACTCAATGCTAGTAACTAGTAAGACAGATTTTTTCCAGGAGGTAGTTTACAGGGGTATCAAAAGCCAAAGTTGACTACTATCCTGCTTAAGTCCTTAGCAGTCTCTCGATGATGGACCAATGAATAGGATTTGCCTTTGGGTATTGTGAGACTAGAAACAAATTTACAGGTATCTATGAGGTAGTTTGGGAGCTGTTACTAACTGGGGCTGCCCAGTAGTTAGTCTTTTTCTGATAGCTGTACATAACGTTTGCTTGGTAATAAAATCTTTTATGTACCAAAATAAAAGAAAATAAATAGAAGGGATCAATATTTGGAGGTTTATTTTCTTGCCTTTTGCCTGGGCAAGTGGTTTAGCGGAAGTTCTATTATCATTGCTCCTAATTGTGTGTAATGTAATGTACTTATTTGATGTGCTGGTGGAGTGTTGGGAGGAAGTGAAAATCAGTGAGGAATATATTTATAGTTCCAGCTTGTGTGTGTTGGGTAATATGGATCTTGGATAGAAAGCAACCCAAGGTGCTTTGAAAGAAAAATAGGTGCTGTTCAGGAATTGAAATATTCATGTTAATGGATTTTGGCCTTTTGGTATAATCTTCCGCATGTAAATAATGGAAGTAGCATGCTGGATTTTAGAGACTCACTACAGGAGTAGATGCTTTAGGAGGAACTTGTCTTTTTGTTTTTGCTCGCGGAAGTTCAAACATTGTATTTGTCTGGCACAATCTTAGTGCCAGCTTTTGGTTTTAATAGAATTGCATACTACCTGTTAAAAGAAATATTTGTATTATTGTTGATATCAATTACAATAGCTTTCTATTTGGATTATGGTTTCCCCCCTCGAGAGAGGGTTGGGCTAGGGAGAGGGACAACATGATCCATACGATAAAGGTAGAATTAAGGTGCCACGGAGCAGCTTACAAAACCTTTTCGGTAAAGATATTATTTTGGTCACCTAAGGAGTCTGAATCAAGTGGATGTAAGACTACTCTGACATATTCTGTGCTATGCCCCAATTATCCCGTCCTCGAGGCTGAACTGTCTCAAAATGACAACTTCCATGAGGTATTACAGACTTGTGCAAAAGGGTGTCTCTTCTCTGGTGGTTGAAGATAGGAGTTTGAGCACTTGTAATCCTTTTGTTGTGTGTATAACTTGGTTATGTGTTTACTCTATTTGTTAGGTGATGTGTGCTGTCAAATACATAACACCTACCTTCGCTTTGATCACCCTGGTTCTAGTGTTCTCGGTGATTATATTACTCTTGCACTTAATTTAGTTGTTCACCTGCTTTACATCTCTAAGTTAATTAATCTTTTTCGTGTTTGCAGGTCAGTGAGAAAGATAGTAAATCTAGATGATCACATTGCATTGGCCTGTGCTGGGCTGAAAGCAGATGCACGGGTCCTTGTGAATAAGGCACGCATTGAGTGTCAGAGTCATAAACTTACGGTTGAAGATCCTGTTACCGTTGAGTATATAACTCGTTACATTGCTGGTCTTCAGCAAAAGTACACTCAAAGTGGTGGGGTAAGGCCATTTGGTCTATCCACCTTGATCATTGGTTTTGACCCACACACAGGTGTCCCCTCACTTTATCAAACAGATCCATCGGGTACATTCTCAGCTTGGAAAGCCAATGCGACTGGTAGAAACTCCAACTCTATTCGGGAGTTCTTGGAGAAGAATTACAAAGAAACATCTGGCCAGGAAACTGTGAAACTAGCAATTCGTGCTTTGCTTGAAGTAAGTGACCTCTGTTTAGTTTATTAGTTACAGTTGTTTTCAAGTTTTTCTTTTCTTTTAAATATATTTTCCTTTCATTACATCATGAACCTTAATGTGAGTTTCTGTTGCATGTTAAGCTCCGGTCCGTCTATTGTCTTGCTTCTCTTAAAATATCGATTTATCTTGCATTGCTTTTCATTTTCCTAATTTGAGATTTTCAGAACGTAAGTGATCATTCAGTTAATAAGCTCTTCCTTCCTAATTCAGTCAATCAACTATGCTCAATGCCAAGATAGTTGGCAATGCGAACTCTTTTATCCATCCGGTTCTATGCAGGCACATTTACAAGGTAATATTTGTGAAGTTACAAGGGAGTAAGTGAAGTTTATTTGGCCATAGAAAAGTTGTTAAAACCATTGCGAAGTGAGGATGAAAAGTAGTAGCTGCATTTGCTGCAAAAACATCTGCTTAGGAAATGAGGTTCTTTTATTTCCAGAAATCCAAATCCTTCAAAATTAGTGCTCTAAGCGTTTATCTATTAAGATTTAAGGAGATTGACTTGAGATGCCTTCTTCACCTAGACAGAATATGAATGTCATGTCGATTTAATTATAGGTTCATGTCATGTCGATACCATATTGATGATTAATTTTGGGCACCTTAGAAGATTTTTTGCAGAAATGCTCAGGGCACAAAGGAAATAGGTAAAATTGTGTACAGAAATGTTAGATTCAATGGTTAAATGCTGCTTTAGCCACAATTTCTTAGTATTGGTAAATCACATCATGAAAAAAATGTTTAGTTGTGTGAAACAAGAGTTTTAGAAACTTTGGGACTGGGCACTGGCCTAGAACATTTAGGGGTCGTTTGGTAGAGTGTATTGACTAGAATAATGCATGCATTAATTAATGTGTATTACTAGTACCTTGTTTGGTACATTTTTTAACCTATGTATAACTAATGCTTGCATTAGTTATACACTCTATTATGTATTGAGGTGTGTATTACTTAACTAATGCTTGCATTAGTTATACACTCTATTATGTATTGAGGTGTGTATTAGTAATACACACCATTTTCAATGTATTAGTAATACCAAGCTTTTAAACACATGCATTAACTTGCAAAATGACATTATTGCCCCTCAAAATATTTCATCCCTTATCCCATTTTCCAGAAACAACATCAATACAACGAAACTCAAACAATCCGATGAATCCAAAACCCGACCCGGATACAAGCACTCAAACCCCATCGTGGACTTTTCTGCAACACGTTCAAAAATCATTGAACAAGTTCACAATGCTTCCACAACCCTCGGGTTCTTCAAGATTATCGATCATTTTGTTCATGTACAAGCTATTAATAAAATCATGAATTCGATTAAGGCGGTCAATGAACAGGAGGATGAAGTGAAGATGAAGAATTATAGTGTGGATATGTCACATGGAGTAAAATTCTCCCTTCGTCTTTCCACCATATCACATTCACAGATTCCATTTTCGGATGAAAACGAAAAGGCTTTCTTTGTTTTATCTTTTTTTTTTTTGCGGAAAAAATCAGGGAAAGACTGAGTATATAAAAGAGTGGATGTGGAAGGGTATTTTGGTAAACAAACATTTTTTTATAAAAATTATAAAAATATATATTATCTTTAATACATCAAATCAAATGTTCTATAAAAAATAATGTTTGCATAACTAATACCAACATTACTAATACTTGCAGTAATAATACAAGCATTACTAATACACCTTATTTAGCATTACTTTTATACACTCTACCAAACGACCCCTTAGTGTGTGAGCATTGGTAGCTTTTACCTGATAGAAATACAAGGTCATTTGATTCCTGGCATTTACTGAGAAACAACCCAAGGCACTTGTTCTGCGTAATGCTATAATCCATGGTTGATAGTGTTTTTTTCCTAAAAAAAAGTTAAAACAGCAATGAGCCAATGATAATCTTGGGGTGCTTGAGTTCTTATCAAAACAAAAGTAAAAAGATTTTGATGGCTGAAAACTATTGAAGGTATGGTTCAGACTTCTAATATGACAAGTTGATTAACTAACTTATAGGTGGTTAAATGTTGATAGTGGTTTCGCATGTAATTCATTTTCTGAAATTAGGTAAAACCCTTGTTTGCAAGTGGTAGGCTGTCTTTTTTGTATCTTTGCTCCTATGCCTAAAGGTTAATCCTGCAAATGTAGTTCTTTAATGACTTATGTGCTGAGAAGGGCGTTTTGAAATCACATGGCTGTTATATATTGACCCTGCTAAAATTATTGTTTATCTGAGATGAGATCTTTCTGTTAAAGTTATATGCTCCCTTGCTTGGTCCTTTGATCATGTTTGAGGCATTTGCTAGAAACTATACATCTCAGTATTGCTTGCAGTCTGATGCCTAGTGACTTAGATTTTTGAGGGGACTGCCAGCTCGTGTCTCACCTCAACTCATGCACAGCAAAAATAAGCAGCAGCTTTTATAGCTATAAAGAACTCTCTTTTTGGTGTCTGATGATGTGATAATCATTTAAGACAGAGACAATTTGTAATTAGGCCTCAAATGATTATCTGAACAGCATTTATCTTTCATTTATATGCTGTAAAGTACTTAGTTCGCACCCAAGGTTGTGTATTCTAGTGGTCATGAAGTTGTTGTAAACCTTAGGGTGTGTTTGGTATGGTGGAAAATGTTTTCTGAAAAATGTTTTCTTCTTTTCCCTTGTTTGGTTGCAACAAAATGTTGGGGAAATATTTTCCACAACAACTCATTTTCCTCAATTTGAAGGAAAATGACTTCCCTCATGGAACAAGGGAAGTCATTTTCCGGAAAATGACAAATGTGACTTATGCCCCCACCCCCACCCCAACAACACTCATATTCACATGTCTAAAAAAATTCACATTTCTCAAAAATTTCATTGCTTGAAAATATTTTTCACCGTGTTTTGCTTTAATTTTTCACTGCTTTAAATAAAAAATAGTGAAGCTCGAATTTCTTCCATTTCCAATGTTCATTGAATGTATTGTTATTTTCATATGCATAGAGGAAGATTTATGAATGTTACTTTTGCTAATTGCATATTTCATTTTATCATCGATTTTCACGAGGTTAAATAAGCTTGTCGTTCCGTTATATTTTTATTGATTGTAGTATCTTGAGATTGTCCTGACAAAATTTTGAAAAGCGTCCCCTATATTTGCTAATTAATAATTGCTTAAATTTAGTGATTGCAATATTTTAGTATTCGATATTAATATTATTTGTTATGCTTAAATTAGTTCTTACAAATTGTTGAGTTGCTAGAGGCACTGATATACTAGTTAACGGTCAGTAGTATTTTTTAAAAAATATTTTTTCACTCACCAATCAAACACTAGAAAATATTTTTCTAAAAAATATTTTCACTCACCAACCAAGCACCATAAAATATTTTCCAAAAAATATTTTCTACTCACCAACCAAACATGAAAAAATAAGTAGAAAATCAACTTATTTTCCAGGAAAACATTTTCCAGGAAAATATTTTCCATCATACCAAACACACCCTTAGTGATCATGGTTCAAATTCCAATAAAGACAATAAAACACTAGTTGATTACTTCACATTTGCCTAAGCCTTGGGGCATAGAATTACCCAGTACATGTGCCGGTGGGAGGTATCAAGTACCTGGTGGAATAGAAGAAGTGTGCACATGCTGGCTTGGACATACCTCTGGAAGGATTTAATAAGATTTTCACCCTCTTAGAAGCTGGAGACAGCTCCACATTCAGATTTATACAGTGTCCAGAAATTCAAACATTTAATACTGTTACCATCCTTGTATATATGTTGTCGGCATGGTCCACTAGGGGTCGAGTGTGTGAGATTGGAATAACAAGCAGAAAAATCCCAGGTTGAAAGTCTAGCTTTAAAACTTGGTGTGAGTGAGCTCTTGCACTTTCAGTCTTAGTTGTCAGGATCATCAGGTACTTGTGGTCTATACCGCGTTGACAATGAATTAGTTGAGATGCATGCAAATTGGCATAGATATTACAGTTATTCAAAGAAAAAACTAAGTATGTTGTGGGTGGTGACTGAAGCAGCTCTTGAATTTTGTAACTTAGGAGTGGCTAATTGAATACCACAGGCATATATTTGTAGAAGTCTTCCTATGAATTCCCCGTATGTCAAAATCCCTCTTTTTCATGGCAAAGTTTGGGCTTTCTTCAACTGCCTCAAGAATTTGTAAAGTATGATTTATGACTTGCTCATTCACGGGAAGTAATTGCCTTTTCAATGTAAGAGGTAACTTGACCTGCGCTTTAGATTATTTATTTGTGGTGACATATGCGCTCACGCATACCAAGTTATAAACTGTGATTTGAACATGGCTCGTTATGAATCAAGTTATTGACTAAATTATACTGTTGTTTAAGCGGATTGAAATACATGGCAGTTTCCTTTTGAGATTTTCTACATAGGTATTTTGCAAATAAATGCACACATCCAACTAGACCTCTAGCAAAAGTGGAAAGAGCACAGTTGGATGTGAGCATTTGTTTGGGCTGCGCTGAATCTTAAACATGTGTTTTCCTACATCAGGTTGTTGAGAGTGGTGGAAAAAACATTGAAGTTGCACTGATGACAAAAGAGCATGGGCTTAGGCAACTTGAGGAAGCTGAAATTGATGCCGTTGTTGCTGAGATCGAAGCAGAGAAAGCAGCTGCAGAAGCAGCTAAAAAGGCCCAGCCGAAAGAAACCTAGTTCTGCTGAAATTCATCCTTAACTTTACCTGAATCTATCTTTTTTCTATTTTGGATCCAGTAAAGTGCAGTGTTCCTTGAATTTTAACATTTTGGTCTGACTAATACTTGGTGCTTCAAAGACTGTTCTGCTTGTCGGACAAGACCTTTGTTAAAATGGTTTTATGGGCCAAAAGAAGTCACGCTCCCGCGATCTCTGCCCTATTTGAGTGTTGCTTAATATTTTAAAAGTTTTATCATGTTATTTGGTAGTTCTTCTAGTTTGGAAATTTGGTTGTGAAATAACAGCGTTGTTTGTGTTCTTTCCTCAATTCTGAAGGTTTTCTTGTGGATAGGTTGTCGACATGCCCTTTTCTGAATCCTATTATCGCGGAATATTCCATTCACCATACTGTCCTTTCTTAAATAGGTGGAACAGCATAGCAGAAAAGGCTTGCTTTCTGTGGTTTGTCGGTGGTTTTGATCCACGGACCAAGTGCACAGATATTCGATTATGGGATCATCACTGTTTAAGCCATGTAGGCAATGTAAAATATTGCAAATCTACCTACTTCAAAACTACTTTAGATGGAGTATCTGGTTTAGGCAAAATTTATGATTGGAGTTTAGTAATTTTGTCTGAACTTTGATGTATTAAGTGGGTTGGCATAAGAAAGTTTTAAAAATTGGGTACATGTTAAATAACGTTGTCCAAATTAGTACTTGTGAAATTTTTTGCGTTGATCCATATGAAGTTTTAAAATTATGGAATGGGCTTTTGTGAGCCATACGATAGATATCAAGTTTATATCAAGTTTGAGGGACAGGATGGGAGAAGTGATCCAATCCTCACTATCACTATCATAGATGATTACTGCATTTGAGTGTTCCATTAAGAAAACAAGATTACATGTTTGTCAAAAAACTCATCCTACAACATTATCTGGGGTAGAGCGAGAAAAATTACAAGATTTCATATAGTTGAAACAATGATGTCAACTTAACAAGAACGATCTCTATAACTAACATTGTATGGCCGAACACCTATTTGTGGAATTATAAGAGGCATGTTGTTATTGTTATATAGTCGAGCGTCTAAATTGAAGAAAGAATTTCGGGGAAGCAGATAGATGTCACCTCCAATTTAAACCTTTTTGCAAGATAGTTGCTTCATTTTCTCTATCACGATTTGTGTCGGAATCATTCCCCTAATCCAGTGAAATTGAAATAATCAACATTTCCATCCTCAAGGTTATGTCAGAAAGGTAGTTTAATTTCTCTTTTCCTTCTTTTCTGTTGTTGCATTAACAAGACAACAATGTTTCATCCTCCTTTGCAACTCCATAATCCATAAAATGCTTCCAAACATGAACAAAGGTCAACATTGATGATCAAAGTCAAAATAGACCATTGTGTATAGTAGTTCAACCTTCATCCTCATTATTTTATTTTTTTCTCTTGGCGTTTATCCTTTTCGTAATATGATATGACCTGCAAGAAAGAACAAAAATCATTATGAGGAGGATTTGACTTAATTTTTTACTAAAAAGAGAAAGGGAAGGGACAAAAAGGATGAAAAAACGGATCCAAAAAGTTAATCGTGGTTTAAAGGGACACAATAAATCAATCCATTAAAATTTTACAGGACACGTGTAATGCCATGCCCTGTGTACTATCAGGAGGGAAAAAGTGATCCAATCCTCACTATTACTGAACTTGAGTGTTTCATTAAAAAAACAAGATTACATGTTTGTCAAAAAACTCATCCTACAACATTATCATATTTTTAAAAAAAATCAACTGGCTACTCTCGAATTTTTTAAATTGTTTTAAATTTTTCTTTAAGGTTTTGAAATAATTTAAAAAGTTGAAAAATAATGTTTTTCAACCCTTAAATCGAAAAGGGACCAAAATAGAAATGACAACTCTGCTGGGTAGAATTTAGGATTTGGGGTTATGGGTTATTTTTAAAATAACCCCAATTAATTTAGGATTTAGTCATTTCATTAAATATTTGATCAAATTAAAAATAAATTGGCTAATGGTATCGCAATTATGATCAATTTAATTTTAATTATGGCCAATTTAATAGATCGCCTAAATTAAATTGAAATTCGATAGGAATTAATACCTCATTTAATCCCGTTTCTTCGTTTAATAAAATCAACCACATATTTATCCAAATAAATTAATTTGAGAACAAATTATATTTAAATCAAGACTTTATCAGTTTGGATTTATTTTCAAGTTTAATCTCATTAAAAGTTCAATTTTGATAAAACTGTTCATTTAAGTAACAAAATTTATACAATCTCGTATAATCGTCACTTAAATGACAAAATTAACCCAAATAAATATTTTAGAGAGCATTTATTTGGATGATGCAAATTTGGTATGTTAATCAATTATGTAGTGTGGGAACCTATTTGAGCATGAATTGAGATCATAGAAGTCCCCTAACTCAAGGACGAGTTGAAAGCTCGTCGAAACTTGGGCCATCTTTAATCGACCATAACTCTTTGTATATAATGAATTAGGAGGCCTACTATATATCAAATGAAAGTTCTTTGGGTCCTCTTTCCAACGCCACTGGTTTCGCTTTAATCCGATATCGGAGTAGAAAATTATGCTCATTTTACTTTGAAGTGTATGTCTGCCAAAAGGTTACGACGAGGCTGACGACTTATCAGCTGTGTGACGGCCCGTCAGACCTGATCGTCAGCCTAAGGCAGTGAATGGTGAAAACCAGCCCAAAAAGTGACGAACTGGGTGATGGCTTATCACCTGAGTGGCGACCCGTCAACCCTGGTCGTCAACTGATGCAATTATGAGATTTTTTTGGGTTCCTTAGAGGTATTTTGGTCTTTCACTCACTCCAAAAACCTTTCACACGAATTAAATCACCCCTTAAGCGTTATTAATCAATCCCTATCAGTTTTACAACATCAAAAACTTCCTCTTCACTTTCAAAATAAGATCAAACTAGGATTTTCTCCAAGAACAAGAAATTCAAGAAAATCAAGCCTTCAGTTCAATATTTCCAAGGAACGAATCGAGATTCGAGTTCTTCTCTTTAAACTAATTAATTTGAGGTACGTGGGGTGTATCCTAAAAAAACTACATGGGCTTGGAAACACTAGAACATGATTTAAAGATTTTCAAGCATGATTTTAGAAAGGGATTTTGAAATACATGATTTTATTATGCATTATGAATGTTTAAATGTATTATTGATTTGGTCCTTAGACCTTTCCCCCTATGATTTACATGTATACGTATATGTATGAAATTTGAGATTGAAGATTGTTTGAGAGCATAAATTATGGACTCCCTCTCTTATGATAAATTAAAGATTTTGATTTTGTTGGAAAAGAGTTGAAATGCATGTTTTGTGATTTGAAAGATGTTTTCTCAATGTCATTCATAGTATTTGAATATTGATTTAGAATTGTTGAGAGGGTGTCTTGATATAACTATATTTTGTGTTAAAGAGAAGAATTGCATGAGATAGAGACTTTGGACATGACCACCGTTGTTTGTTGAATTGTTGATAAAGAGAATTGCTTGCATGGTTTTACATGAATTTTAAAGCATGAGTTTCTTGAAAGAATTGTTGATATGGTGGTCCTGAATTTCATGATTGAAAACAGAGATATAATTTGCTATAAATGGCTCAGAGAATGTGATTTGCAAGTCAATGGTATGACGATACCATATATGTGTATGTCATGACAGAGTTAAAGATTTCAGAGTATGTTTTCAGAGCATGCATGTTTAAAGAACTAAAAATGGGCATAATGAGAGTTAGGTGGTTACCCGAAGAAGACATGAGTTCAAGTAACTCTTAGCCGAAACCGTATTGCCGATATGGGTAGATTATTACTGTATGCTGGCGACGACCGTGTGGCGCAGTAGATTCAGAGACTCCGACCCTTGCGGCACACTTGGGTTGGGGGCTTGGCTGTCGAGTTAATGGCAGATCCCATATAACCCGTGGAATTACAAATTGTAGGGTACACCACCTAGTGCAGAAGTAATACAAAGAGTGTCGCAAGTTCATATGTTTTCCCAGAGTCTTTTAAAAATGCCCATGTGATTTCTTAATATATGATATGTTTATGAATTGTTTTAAATTACTCTCATATATGTTGAATATAAATGATTATTTTAGATTTTCTCTGCGTATCAGTACATCTATATTGACCCCCCCTCCCCTACCTCTCAGGTTCTGAGGCTCAGTCTATGGATCCTGATAAGCAGTAGATATTTCGGACAGCAGGGAAGAGTTCAGTGATGAGCTTTCTATATTTCAGAAGGCCAAATATTTTACAGTCATTCTATCATTTCTATAGTTTTGGTCTACTGAGGGTCTTGTCCCGGATTTCAGACAGTATTGTTTTGAGATATAGTAGAGATTTCGCAGACTGAGTCAGATGTTATTTAGATGTTGCTGAATTGCAGTTTTATCATTATTTTTGAATTAAGATTTGACCATGATTCCGTATTATGTTTTGTTCCTCATCTTCTTTTATTGTATGAACGTTGTGCATGAATACCAGATAAAGAGGGGCATCCGGGCCTTCATGGTTCGGGATGCTCGTCACGACCAGGGCCTCAGTTCGGATCGTGACATTTACTTCGCCCTTTATCATCTGAACCCTCAACACATCAAAATGCAACATTTTAAACCTTATTTCAGTGTGTATAACACAACCGCCTCCATGTCAACTTCCACATTATTTTTAAATATTGCATTAAATTTCACGTTATTTTTAAATGCCACATAAGAAATTAAATATTAAAATAAATTTAATGAAATAATTTTTTTTATAAATTGTAAAATAAATAAATAATCATGTTCTTATATTTGCTCACAAATTAAGCATCAAATTCATTCCAAATATTGAAATTCCTCTCCAACTAATTTAAATTTCAACTATAATTTCATATATACAAACATAATGAATTTTCAATTTTCAAATTTAAATATCTTTAACAAACCCACAAAAAATTTAAAATTTTTTCAAGCTTATTCATGAATTTCATTAATTTTTCAATATTCACTAACACTGACTTTTTAATTCAAATTTAAATTTTAATCCTAAAAAATATGAAAAGATTGAATTAAGAGAGAAATTTTTTAAAGAAATAATAAAAGTGACTTTTTTTTGTTTGTTTGGGAGGGAGACTGGCGCGTAGGAATAGAGAGGGGGCTGGTGTGTTGGGGTGGTGGTTGGGGGCTGGTGCAATGAAATAGGGGTTGAAGTGGGTTGTAGGTGGTACTAGGGAGGGAGGTTGGTGCGTTGGGGGGTGGAGGACTTGGCTGCTGCGAAGGAAAGTGGATTGGAGAGGGCTGTAGGTGGTATTGGGGAGGGGGTCTGTTGCGTTAGGGGTGGGAGGTGGCTGGTGCGTATGAAGGGGGTTGGGAGGGCTGTAAGTGGTGGTGGGAAGGAGGGCTTGTGCATTGGGGGTGGCTGGTGTGAAAGAAAGGGGTGAGGGGTGTTGGATGGAGGTGGGGATACTGGATGGGGTTGGGAGTTAGGGGGGGGGGGGGGGGAGGGGGGGGGGGGTGGTGAAGGGGTTGAAATTTCATTAAAATTTATTATTTTTTTAATTTTTTTTAATAAATTAAATTTAAAAATACCAAACCATGCGCTTAAAAAATGTGTGTAAACATAGGGGTGTGTAAAAACCGAACCGACCGATAAACCAAGTCGATAAAAATGTTATTGGGTTATTAGTATTGGGTTAACAATTTTTTATTGGTTTTATAAAATTTTTTATTGTTAAACGGTTCGGTTTCGGTTTTAGCTTATTAACCGATAACCCACTAAGGATACACTAAGTTATTGTTTTATCCCTATTTATGTTATATATATAAATCTATATATATATATATAGAGAGAGAGAGATGGATAGATAGATATGTGTATGTATATATATATATATATATATATATATATATATATATATATATATATTATATGCACTACTTATTCATAATTCAGCGATTCAAAAAGTATTAACTATTCAAGGCAACAAAAACACAATATAAAACTCGTCTATTATCGTATTGAAAAACTTGAAGCATTTATAGCTTCCAACAATTAGGATTTAAATTTTTTTTCTAACTAATATTCAGTTCAAGTTTGAAGATTTTTGTAAACTAAGATACATTGCGTAGGATTTTGCCGGTAACTAAGATTTCATTTTTTTAAGTTAGTTGTTACTATTTCTATTTTATAAGTATTTTCTTATTGGTTAAACCGAAAACCGAACCGTTAAGGGCCAAAAACCGATAAGAAAATATCTTGTTGGTTGGTTATTGGTTTTACATATTTAAAAATCAAAAAACGATAAACCGAACTAATAACACATAAAATCGAACCGAATCGACCGATGCACACCCCTATGTAAACACATGTTTTGTCAATTCATACACGCGTTTTGCCAACTCAGTAATTTAATGCCACATATGCATAAGAAAGGTTCAAAATGTTGGATTTTGATGGGTTGAGGGGTTCAGATGACAAAGGGCTAAGTAGAAGTATCCACTTTACAAACGGGAAAAAGTACAAGGGTCCACAAGACCATTTTGATTTTTTTTTAATTTAATTTTCTAGGGTTTGGGAGAAAAGAGTGAGGTATGGGTTAAAGTGTAAAAATGAAAAAGTTGTTGACACACCTTAAGTCTTTTTAAAATACTTTTCACACCCCATTTTTCTACAAAATACCAAAAATATTTTCTCTCTCCTCACTCTCACTCACAAAACCATGAACATTTTCCCTTCCTTTTCCCCAATCTCCATATTCGATTTCTATCTTCTCTAAAGTTCTACAATCTTTCATTTTTCACTTTTAGTAATTTCTCTTATCTCCCAAACAATTTGTGCTCCATATTGATGTTTTCTTTTTCAGTTTTGGTTTGTGGTGATTGAGTTGATTTTGGGGGAAAAAATTATTTAAAAAAAAATGGGGATTGATTTTACTGATTTTTTTTTTGTTTTTAAGTTGGTATTTGTTTTATTGTTGATTGATATTTGATGGATTATGATTGTCCTTGACGATTGTATGGTGAATTTTTTTCGGGAATTTAATCGGCTAATGTTCCATGAAATTTGAATTTTCTTCAAATTCTTCTTTAATGTAATGGTGTTTTAGATGCATGTTCTTGTGGGGGATGATTTCATCATACGTTTTTGTTGTTCTGTTAGTAGACCGTTCGATTGATTAGGCTATTTTTTTGGTTTGGATGGAAAAGTTGTTTTTTTTTTTTAAAATGTAGCTTAATTTTACTGAAAATCTGTATTTTTTAGTTGATATTTATTTGATTGTTGATGGATTATGACTGTCCTTGCCAATTGGTGAATTTTTTTTTTGAATTTCATTGATTAGTGTGCCAAAAATTTGAACAAGGAGAACAAGTTCATTTATGATCCTAAACTTAATAGACTGTAGTCGTCTTCTTCTTGCCTAATTTTTGTATAGTACTTGATATCGCTTTTTCGACGACCACCGAAATTATGCAACAACTTAAAGCTTTGGAACAAGCTAAGGAGTGTTCCAAATAAGAAAGGGAGACATTGTTATTGTTGAACCAAAATGAGAAAGGGATGAATAAATGAATATGGAGGAGCTCAAAAAGTTCCCTGTCATTTATATAGTAGGGCCACCAAAAAAGTGACCATTGAAAAAAGTTTAAAGAATGTTTATGCCTTCTATAATTAATTATTAAGGTTTACTATAGATCCTATCATTGTATGCCTGAAAGAGTTGTAATTTTAAACAAGACACGGTTGGTGCTTCTTAAAATTGACTAAGTATAAGGAGATTGAAGAAATACTAGACTATGCAAATTATTTATTATATACGGACGACGTTGTTGATTTCTGCACATGATAGATAGATTATCAACTTTTTGAGAAGTCGATTATTAAACAACTCATAGGTCTATGATCAACTATCTGAATATATGGACAAGTTAAAATAATTACAAAAAAAATTAAATTAAATTAAAGTATGATAATTAACACCTTTCAAACACTGTAAAACAATTTAGATACATCAATTGTGACACCAAATCACTTTCGAACATGATCAAGTGATATTTAAGACATGCTATAGTTGTAAATCGATGAGATGAGCTTAAAAAAGGAATAAAATAAAATAAAATAAATAAGCACCATTCAAGCAATGCAAAACAACTAAATATCATCAAATGAGATTAGACGTGTCTAATGAGCATAAAAAAAGCAATGGTTGTGACTTGTAGGTGTTCACGGGACAAGTGGTATTTGAGAACAAATAGTCCTTTTCAATGCAGATGCTTGTTCTGAGTAGTTGATTGTTACTATCATTGCTCTTTCTTATACTCATTTGATCTAGTGTTCAATTATTTTGTACTCTTATATGTGATATTTAGTCACTTTCCATAGCTTGAATGGTGTTATTTTATGTAAGACCCCACAAAATCCTAAGCTTAAACCAGTCTACTTGTGCTTGATAAGGGGCCCCATGTTTAGAAATTCTAGCTAAACGTTCCCAAACTTAGTTTATTTTGACCTTCAAAAGTTTGCAATCTTATTTTGCGACCTTAATGTCCCTTAATAGCCTATATTTTCATTAATTCATGATCAGGAAGGTCAATAAGTGTTTCCGAACAAGTTTCAGATTTTTTGAAACTCGTTTAAATCATGTTTGGAGTGCCAAAACAAAGGGCCAACGCGATCTTACCGCGCCGTGTCGCTAATCATGTTGGTCAATATTTGTGCAGGCTGCTAAAGCCAAAACTCCTAAGGCTCAAAGCAATCATGGCGCGACGCTTCGAGTATCGCGTTGCAGCCATCAATGCGCCGCGTCACCTGTAGCATCAATGCATAGTTTTAGTCATTAAATATCCGTATTCTGAGGGATAAATTGGTCATTTTCCACCCCTATATAAGTCACAAACACGGGATTAAGCCTCCATTTCATCAAAATATAACCTCTTGTCTCAAAATCCTCTCAAGAACAAGTTAGGCTTTCAATTGGGGGATTCAAGTTTAAGAAAATTGTACTATCAAATTCCAAGAATCTCTCTGTCAATCTTCATTAAATCAAGAACTAAGGTATGCGTGTGTTCATTCATGGACTCCTTTCGTCCATGAAGTCTAAGAATCCTAAATTCAATTGATGTTTAGATAATTGAATGATTCGATAATTGAATGTACGCTTCATTCATAAATAATTTAGCGAAGTATGTTGGACCTTGTGAGCCCATTTTATCTTTTCTAATTTATAACTCATACTACTGTTTTGTTGGTGCTAGTAAGATTTGTCTGATTCTAGTCGTTTCTTCCTTGTCTAATTTCTATCATCTATTGTTTATGGTGTTTCCGTTGTTGCACGATTTTGTTGTTAATGTTTTTCTTATTGGTTGCTATGTTTATTCAATGTTGTTTTTCCTTTTCATACCAACTTTGATTTGCTCTACTCGAGCTGAGGGTCCTCCAAAAGCAACCTCTCTACCTCCACGAGGTAGGGATAAGCTCTGCGTGCACTCCATCCTCCCCAGATCCCACTTATGAGATTTCACTGGGTCTGTTGTTATTGTGGCTATTCACTATATTCAAATTCTTGGCATGAGTGGACAATGTCACTTTCTATTCAAGAGTTCTTTGCTGGAATAGAGGTCACCCAAACTAGTATCTCAAAAATTGAAATATTTTACCACAAGCTAACTATCTGGACGGAAAGGAACAACAGAATTTGTGAAGGCAACAAGCGAAGCATTCCTAGCTTCAAGTTTAGAGCTTTTTATTTGCTAGCTTTTTGGTGCAAACTGATTTTTGTACAGGATTCATATTCCTTGTTAGACATGATTCCCTACTGTACCAAAATTTTGTGGCTTTATATGGATCAACACAAAAATTTCACAAGTACTAATTTGGATACTTTATTTAACATATACCCAATTTTAAAAACTTTCATATGCCTACCCACTTAATACATCACAGTTCAAACAAATTACTAAACTCCAATCATAAATTTTGACTAAATCAGATACTCCATCTAAAGTTGTTTCGAAGTAGGTAGGTTTGCAATATTTCACATTGCCTATATGGATTAAACAGTGATCCCATAATCGAATATCTGTGCACTTGGGCTGTCGATTAAAACCACTAAGAAACCACAGAAAACAAGTCTTTTCTGCTCTGGTGTTCCACCTATTTAAGAAAGGACAATCTAGTGAACAAAATATCCCGCAATAATAGGTTCAGAAAGGGCATGTAGACGTTCGATACACTAGAAACCTTCAGAATTGAGGAAAGAACACAAACAACACTGATATTTTGATTTGTACAACCCTGGCCAAAGATTGGCCAAGGTTAAGGAGTTGATGGGAGGTCAAAATATCGATCAAGAAAAGGCTAGATAATTCTTTCTTTGATTTGTAAAACGAAAAAGTAAGAAAAAAAGTTAGTACAAAACCTAAATAAATTGAATTGAAGAAAGTAAGTTCTATTTCCACTTCCGTGTCAATCAATTTTTTTATTGACGTTTTAAGGTTTTCAGAATTCTTCTACATGTAATTTTGATTTTGTTTCATCGTATATAGCAATTTGTCTCTTTAGTATGAAAATTCGATATTTTTGTAATTTAACAATAGAAAAATCTCATCTATTCTGTCACTTATTTTTGAAATTTTACGGTGAATAGCAAAATTGTGTTACACCTTACATTAATTAAAAAAAAATATTAAGAAATAGTACACCGAAAACTATCATATGAAGCGACTCAGAGTAGTACGCAGGGCATGACATTACACGTGTCCTATAAAATTTTAATGGATTGATTTGTTGTGTCCCTTTTAACGCTTAATTTTATTTTTTGGTCCATTTTTTCATCCTTTTTGTCTCTTCTTCACCTTCTCTTTTTAGTAAAAAAAAAAAGTCAAATATGTGTCTGCCAGCAGAGTTGTGCTATTATGCTTATAGTAAAAAAATCGTGTTGTGTCACTGCACATTTTCTGCAACTACCACAGTCTATTTGCATTCCTTTAAAACACTCCTTTCTCTCCATTTATGTATAAATCAAAACTCTATTTTTTGTTACATTGCTGGTCACCTCTTTCTTCGCAGCTCTTTCTGGTTCTGGTTCTGATTCTGGTCCTGCTAAAATTAATTTCATGGAATCTCTCCTTCTCCAGAGCAGAGAAGAACTAGTAAAAATCATATACTACAATAACTACTTTAGAAATGATGTCACAAAATTTGTTCATGTGGACAACCATGGCCAAAGATTGGCCAAGGTTAAGGAGTTCATGGGAGGTCAAAATATGGATCAAGAAAAGGCTAGATTCCGGAAATCATATTATATGGGTTATTCCATGTATTTCGGTGGAACTTTTTTTTTTTCCTTTTGCTCATGTATTTTCCTCCGCATTCTGATGATTTTTGTTCTTTCTTGCAAGTCATAGCATATTATGAAAAGGATAAACGCGAAAAGAAAGAAAAAAATAAAATAATGAGGATAAAGGTTGAACTTATTAAAGAGATGATGGAAAACACAGAGATGGACGTGAAATCCATAAAAAATGACGTGAAAGAACTGTATATTTTTCCTCTTTTTTCAACTTTGTTCTAATTTTGATGTTGCATGTTCTATTTTTTTTTACCTAGTTTCTTCTCATTCATGGACATTAGTGGTTGTTGTTACTTCTCGCGCAGATTTTATGGAGTTTTTTCTGAACACTTTTTATGGTAAAAAATATGTTTTTGTTGGTATTACAATTATTTTCTCCCATGACATGGTACTGCTTTCTTGTTTCAGTAGCTATTGGGTTATCTCCATCTGTTAGCATGGTTTCTCAACTGGATCTGCGGTAGTTCTTGATTTTTCTATTTGACCATTGATAATTGCATTTTTAGTCCTTGTAAATGTAATTGCATAGTAATTTAGATGCTCAGTTCAAGTTTGAACGCACTCAGAATTTTACTCCTACAAGCACATCAGTTTTATGACTTTGGACATCTATCGTGATAGGTGCACTTTTTATTTCCTATTTTTATCATTTTATTTGAGTGAATTGAGGTTTTCGTACCTATCAATGTTTATGTGCCATAGCCCATGGTAGGTTTACATTTGTTATTGTATGCCTTGGTGTAGAGTTCGTGATTATGTGACTTCCCTCGTAGATGATTTCTTTTACTAGTGGATAGAGTAGATCGGAATTGATATTATCCTAGGGATATAACATTTGTGTTTGAGTTCCATTTAACGTGGCATATAAACCTTCTTATGGTTGTAGAGTGGTACTTGTCATTGATTTTCATCTTTGGTACCACCTACACCTTATACTGGTGTTTCTATTATTGTTGGTATTAATGTCATTATTTTGATGTTAAATATTGATTCTTGATTTACGGTTAGACTAGCATTATCTAGTTCATTTCTTTTCTCCTGATTCGTGTTCATTGGCCAAGACAGCTGGCTTGGTTGGATGGTTTTCTCTCTTTTATTAATGTTAGGTTGGTTATTTTTCACTTTCATTGGCGAGGTTAGATCAGTTATTGTGTGGGTTATAAAAGAGAAGGTGGGTTGGCCTTCCATGGTTCTGTTATGGTTCTAGAGTTGGCGACTTAGTTATATTGCTAATTTTTTATTTGAGATTTTTGGACTTGTGTTCTGGTGTTGGGATTCCATCATTGTCTATCCTTCTCTATATCCTATTAATTAGGTTGATAAGTTCGAGACTTGTTATTCTGATCTGGCTAGTTCATCTCCCAGTAATAGTCATGATGTTAATATTTGAAAATCTAAGGCTTGCTTTTCTGTAATACCCCGGGAAATTTTTCGTTGAAATTTTGTGCGTAAACATGTTGGGTTCTATCTTCTAGAATGAATTATAAATTTTTCGTGCAAAATGTCTTAGATTATGACCCACCATTGCATAGAATATCGAATAAGATTTCCAACGATATGTGGATCATCCAAAACGGACACCCGAGCGACGAGTTATGAACATTCCGATAGAACCGTGAATAGTAGTGAACAGTAAAACGTGCAGGAAAAAGTACTGAAGCCTGGCGTATTTTTGCTCCAACTTTAAATGATCATAACTCCTTGTACATAATGATATGGGTAATCTACTATGTATCAACGGAAAGCTCTGCGAGTCCTCTTTCCAATGAAATTGGTTTCATCCAATTTGTCTATCGGAGCAAAAAGTTGTGGTCGATCTACTTCAGCCTATCAAAAGTGAATTTTTGGGTCAACTTCAAACGATCATAACTCCTCGTACACAATGATCTAGGTGAGATACTATATATCAACGGAAAGATATGAGAGTTCTCTTTCTAATGAAATTGGTTTCATCCAATTTGAATATCGGAGTAAAACGTTATGGTTGATCTACTTCAA
>NC_061118.1:171984507-171990384 GCF_002878395.1 Capsicum annuum
CCATTATGAACAAATTTTTTGACACCATTTTTAAAGTAGTCATTGTAGTAAATAATTTTCACTATTTTTTCTCCGCTATGAAGAAGAGATTCCATAAGAGGTGACTGATGACTAGCTGAGAAAAAATGGAGAAAAAAAGTGTGTAGAGGTGACTGACGACTAGCTAAGAAAAAATGGAGAGAAAAAGTATTCAGCGTATTGCAGTGACATAGTGTACTATAGCCATAATAGCACTACTCGGTTGGCATAGGCATATTTTCACTTACTTTTTAACTAAAAAGAGAAAGCGAAGGGTGAAAAAATGGACCAAAAAAAAAAAATTAACCGTGGCTAAAAGGGACACAACAAATTAGTCCATTAAAATTTTACAGGACACGTGTAATGTCATGCCCCTGTGTCCATCCTAATTATGATAGGTTCTGGTCTATTATTTTCTAATCTTTTTAATTAATCTAAGGTGTAATACAATCTTACTATTCACCATAAAATTTCAAAAATAAGTGACTTTCTTTATTGTTAAATTACAAAAATATCGAATTTAAATACTAAAAAAACAAATTGCTATACACGATGAAACAAAATTAAAATTATATGTAGAAGAATTCTGAAAACCTTAAAACGTCAATGGAAAAATTGATTGACGAGTTGGAGAAGTGTTGATACTTCTCAAAGACCATGCTCTATAACTGAGAAAATGAAATGCTAAGCTACCAAGAGATCATGTAGCTAAGTCAACCATAATACACCTCAACGTAGAATAAAAATTCACAAAGAAAAAGGTTTTTGGTGAGGTAAATAAATAAACCATAATAACCCTCAGCATAGGAAAAGATTCTTAAAAGGATAATCATGCTAAGCAAAATATATTTGAATAAGCGAATGTTATAATTATTGTGGTCTTTCTTGAAGTGAATTTTGTGTATAGTATGAAAATTGGGTGTTAGACTTTGGTGTTACAAAATATATTTGTGGTAGAAAAATCAATTTTCTGCCCTACACCAATTGTTATTTATCAACTCCACCAGCTGAAAACACACACAATAAAATCCATATATGCTAAAGTGCATAACACACCAAATCATACCAAGAACTCACCAAGGCTAAAAACAATACTAGTAGTAGCCCAAACATGAGTAACTCAATAAAATACAACTTTATCCTGAATTTAGGTAATCTCATGCTTAATTTACGACAATGAATACCATAGGCTCAAGGAGAAGCACTCCTTAAAGTCTCAAACGGACACTGAAACGAGGAGTTTTTGAATCCACCCATGTAGAACAGCCTTAATCCAATTAAACCATATTTAACATCATAAAAGAATAGAATATTAATCTCAACATAAATTCCAAGATCAAGATAACTACCAAAAAATGAACCAAGCCAATCAAGAAACAAATTCCCAATAGTCCAATCTTATAGAAAATCTATGGAAAAGAATCACTCATTCACACAACTCTTAACTCAACAAGACCAAGAACTACAGCACGAAGGGAATGGAGTATACAACTCCACAACAGTACTAAGACCAAAGCTTTCGTTACAAGATGACTCCAACAACTGGAAAATGTAACGCCCCGGAAAACGGGTCCCGGAGCGTCACACGGGGCTTGAGGCTACGAGTAGCCCCAAGCTAACCCTTTGAACCATTTTCATTCAGTTCAGCACAAATCAACGGAGTTTCCATAAATAACCCTCAAATATCAACAGAGTAATCATCATCCAAGAATAAAAGAATTTTAGAAAGATAACAAAATACGACTTATTAGTCAACTCCCAACATCTATACTAGTCTGACAAGCCTCTAAGAAAATCAATAAAACTAGCGAACCATTGAGACATGCCCCAACTGACTCATACTCAGTTATCAAATGTAAACAATTCCGTGAAACCAACATCAGACATCACGTCCTCGGAACATGAGGACTCACCACAACAGAGAATATAGAACAGCATGCCCGAAGAATCACTGTCGAACCTGGAACTGAGCACCTGAACCTACATTCCGAGAAAATGCAGCCCATATCCGAAAATGTGGGTCAGTACCATGGAAAGGAACCGAGTATATGGGGGTGTATGCAATTGTATAAACATCATCGTCATAAATATTTATAAGAAATATGCAGGATGTATGAAAGACTCACATAGCCCAAAGAAAATCATCATAATCATGAGAGGATGAAATAAGTACAATAACACATGTGAGTCATCATATAATTTGTCAATCACTTTCAGTTCATCAAGAATATCAATTCTCATAATGTAAATATCATTTAAATCTTTCGAAAGAATAACTTTCACAATTCCACTCTCAAATCACTTCACCATTCACCATAGACACAAGGAAACACACACATATTGGGAGATCCTATAACCGACATAAACCATGTGAGCTACATAGAGTCCAACGTACAACCCACGTTGGGGAGAGTCGTCCTATCCTTGCCATCGGAGTAGGACTATCGATATTAAATCCACACAAACTAGTGAACACTATATAAATCAGCCTCAGGCTCAGTCCTGTGGGGGCACGTAGTTCTAGGGAAGTAAGGTCGCTTTATACCTCCCACTCGGTGCTAAAGATTTCTCTCGAACTTAGCTCAGATCATTTCAAAGACAATCCACAACAAAACAATTTCAGTAATATATAAATATACATCGGGAGTCATCATGCTTCCCATCTATCAAAATCAACCAAGTTGTGGATTTCTTTCACACTCGAGTTCAAAACAACTCCATTAAGACCAAAAGGTCAAATCATTCAAAGTATCTCAAATATTCAACATCAACGTGCTTATAACACACACTTTTTCAAAAAAACACAATTTTCAATGGGGATTCACGACCCAAATATCAAAATCATGATAAATATCGTTCAAGATTCATGCTTTATATCTCCACACATGTAAATTCATCTTTCAAAATCATAAACATCAAGATTTCATAATAATCATCATAAAATATGGGTTCATGCTTCAAATTCATAAAAAAAACAAATAAAAATCATGCCTTTGTAAAGAAAATTACTTTTGGGCACAAGAACGAAAGAGAGTTCTTGTTGAAAGACCCCACATACCTTGAATGATGAACTTTAGATCGATACTCATTTTTGAGATGTTAATCGTGCCTTTGAATGATGATTCTTAGAGTTCTTGAACTAGGAACTTGAAATCTTGAATAAATTTGCAGAATTAATGGTGAACTTTGGAGGTTCTTGAAGTTGGATGTAGGAGCTTAGGGTTTTCTTTTTGAGGGAATTTGATGAAATATAACATATAATGCTTCTAATAGGCTTTAATATAGGGCTTGGACGGATTTTGGGTGAGGGAAAATGATCAAAACGCCCCTAAAAAATCAAAAAAAATTCTCGAATCTGTCCTTTGGTGGATTGTTTTGATAGTCTAAAGTAGATCAACCATAACGTTTTACTCCGATATTCAAATTGGATGAAACCAATTTCATTAGAAAGAGGACTCTCATATCTTTCCGTTGATATATAGTATCTCACCCAGATCATTATGTACGAGGAGTTATGATCGTTTGAAGTTGACCCAAAAATTCACTTTTGATAGGCTGAGGTAGATCGACCCTAACTTTTTGCTCCGATAGACAAATTGGATGAAACCAATTTCATTGGAAAGAGGACTCGCAGAGCTTTTCGTTGATACATAGTAGATTACCCAGATTATTATGTACAAGGAGTTATGATCGTTTAAATTTGGTGCAAAAATACGCCAGGCCAAGATTAAACCGATAAATTTGCACGAAAAATTTATAATTCATTCTAGAAGATAGAATCCAAAACGTTTACGCACAAAATTTCAACGAAAAATTTTCTAGGGTATTACATCTTCCCCCCCTGGAAATATTCATCCTCAAATGACGCTGGACATGCCAAGATTAGATAGGGAATAGAGCATACAGCTGAAACCATTCGTTAGACTCATCACCACATTGTTTCTCACTTCGAATGCAACATAGAATGCATAAATTCAAGAAACTACAGCTGAACACATAATAAATGACAGCTGAACTGCTGCAACTTTTATCAAAAGTGCATGATTTAGGAAAGAACGGTACCTTCGTCTTGATCGGAGTTCGCGGAAAATAGGTGCGAGTACTTGGATCGCATATCCGCCTCAGCTTCCCAAGTTGCACCCTCAACAGATTGGTTTCGCCACAACACCTTGACCAAGGGAACTTCTTTGTTCCTTAGTCTTCGGACACTGAAATCAAGAATCTCAACAGGAATCTCATCAAAAGAAAGATTTTCTTGAATGTCAGCACTCACAGAGGAATCCACTACCACAGCATCGCTAATATGCTTTCTAAGCATGGAGACATGGAATATTGGATGAACAGAGGACAACTCGAAAGCCAACTCGACCTCATAAGCTACCTTACAAACACGGCTAAGAGTTTTGTAAGGACCAACATAACGGGGACTAAGCTTCCCCTTCTTTCTAAATCTCTTCACCCCCCTCATGGGTGAAATTTTAAGATACACTAGGTTACCAACTTCAAACTCAAGGTCTCTCCTGCTAACATCCGCATATGACTTCTGACGACTCTGCGCAGTTTTCAACCTTTCCCTAATCAACTTAACTTTTTCCATAGCCTCAAATACCGAATCAAGACCACTCACAGCCGCTTCACCCACCTCGAACCAACCTATGGGTGATCTATACTTCCTTCCATATAAGGCTTCAAACGGAGCCATGCCAATACTAGAGTGGAAACTGTTATTGTAAGCAAACTCTATCAATGGTAAGTGATCATCCTAACTTCCCTTAAAGTCAAGTGCACAAGCTCTCAACATATCCTCTAAGGTCTGGATGGTCCGCTCAGCCCGACCATCAGTCTGCGGATGAAAAACAGAACTCAAAAGCACTTGGGTTCCAAGACCCTTCTGAAAAGCTTTCCAAAATTGCGAAGTGAACTGAGTACCCCTATCCGAAATGATAGACAAGGGAACTCCACGCAGTCTGACTAGCTCTCAGATATACAATCTAGCGTAATCCTCAGTAGTATATGGAGTATGAACAGGCAATAAATGAGCAGACTTAGTCAACCTATCAACCACAACCCAAATGGAATCATGATGGCGTCGGGAAGGAGGTAAACCAATCACGAAGTCCATATTTATCTCTTCCTACTTCTAGGTGGGAATACTAAACTCTTCCATCATACCACCAGGTCTTTTGTGTTCAATCTTAACTTGTTGGCATGTTGCACACTTAGCTACAAACGTTGATATATCTTTCTTTATGCCACTCCACCAATAGATTTCCCGCAAGTCTCGGTACATCTTGGTGGCACCAAGATGAATAGAATATCGCGCCCCATGTGCTTCAGCCATAATCCTCTGTCTCAGATCATCAACATTCGGGACACACAATCTACCCTGCAATCTCAACACACCATCTCCCTCTTGGGAGAAAACCTCTACTTTTTAATCCTTGACTGATTCCTTCAGTCTGACCAAACTAGCATCTAAGTATTGTTTTTCCTTCACTTCCAAAACCAAGGAGGATTCGGAACTACTCTGAACCCCTATACTTCCTTCAGCAGAGTCAAATAACCTAACCCCCATTTTATCCAAACGATGTACATCACGAGCCAACTCTTTCTTACCTTCTACCACATGCGAAACACTACCCATGGACACTCTACTTAGGGCATCTGCCACAATATTGGCTTTGCCCGGATGGTATAGCACATTTATATCATAGTCCTTTAACAATTCTAACCATCGTCTCTGCCTAAGATTTAATTCTCTCTGGGTAAACACATACTGCAGACTCTTATGATTAGTGAAAACATCAACATGGACACCATACAAATAGTGTCTCCAGATTTTCAAAGCAAACACAACAG
>NC_061118.1:171993384-172035435 GCF_002878395.1 Capsicum annuum
TACAATGACTACTTTAAAAATGGTGTCAAAAAATTTGTTCATAATGGAATGTGAAAATTTCGATCCAAAAAAAGGCTAAATTCAAGGCAACATATTATATGGGTCATTTCGTGTATTGGGGTGTAAGTTTTTTTTTTTACTCATGTATTTTCCTGTACTGATTTTTATTGTTTCTTGCAGGTCATAGGATTTTACAAAAAGGCTGAACTGGAAGAGAAAGAAGCAAACAAAAGAATGAGGAAGAAGGTTAAACTTATTCAAGAGATGATGGTAAACACACAGATGGAGGTGGAATTCATAAAAAATGAGCTCAAAGAGCTGTCCTTAAAGGTATATTTTTCCTCTTTTTTTTCATGCTGCGTGTTCTAGTTTTTTCTTTTTTTTTTTTTTAAGAAATTTCTTCTCATTCATGGACTTTAGTGGTTGTTGTTATGTTTCTAGATGTTAATATTTGAAAATCTGAGGCTTGCTTTTCCAGTTGTTGGGCTCATATCTTCTAATGAAAGCTTTGAACTTAGTGAATTGTTGTGGAGTTGTATACTGCATTTCCTGCGTTGTGTGGTTTTTGGTCTTTGTTAAGTTAAGAGTTGTTTGAATGAGTGATTCTTTTCCATAGATTTTCTATGAGATTGGCCTATTGGGAATTTGTTTCTTGATTGGCTTGGTTCATTTTTTGGTAGTTATCTTGACCTTGGAATTTATGTTGAGATTAATATTCTATTCTTTTATGATGTTAAATATGGTTTAATAAGATGTTAACTATTTATTTGCAATGTATTAACTTTAAATGTTATTATTAAAACTTTATTTATTAATATAAAGTTTGAGTTGTTTAGTTCAAAGTTATAAAATATTTCTTATAAAAATGAGAACTTTTTTCTTTCTATTTTTATTATTTTTTTAATAATTTTTTATAATGTATTTCACAATTTTCATTATTATTTTAAGTGAAACTAAAATCATAGAGTTTACTATTAAAATTTTTAATGACTCAAATTTTGGGGCCTAAAGCGAAGGCTTTTCTAGCCTTACCCTTGAGCCACCCTTGACTGTGGTTAAGGGTATATTTTTTTCTTTTAATTTAGTTATCTTACTTTATTTTTTTAAACTTTATTCTAATTTTGGTGCTTTGTTTTAGGATGTTCCTGCGTGTTTGCATTTCTATGTTGGCTCTTTGATACCCAAGTTGAGTTTTGATGATGAGGTGAAAGATTCTGCAAAGAGCGAGAAGGTTAAGGGTTTCCCCAACAGAGTTGTCATTTCTGTTTTGTGGAGAAATGACTTTCGGATTTTTCATAAGTTTAAATAATTTTGAAAAAGTTTTTGAAACTAGAGAATAGAGTCGCCACTTAATTTATTTAGAATAATTAAGAAAACTTTTGAAATTATTTAAACGATCCAAAACAGAAAAATCATTTAAGTTTGAAGATTCTGAGTAAGCGGTTCCTATTAATACTCTTGAAAGGTTGTTAAGGAACCAAGAGTATCTGCTAAGAAAACGATGCTTTGACTATTTGAAAACAATGCTTTGACTAACTTGGAGAAAAAAAGTTGATTTTTGAAAAGAAATTGATTAAGAAATTATTTGTGCGAACTCAACTTTTGGGCAATTTAGCGGAGAATTTAACTGTCCTAATCTAATTGGGCTTTTGGCCCACCTACACTTATCCTAAACTATTCATTTGGACTTTTAGCCCATTTTTACCTGTCTTAATCTAGATATTTGGGCTTTTGGCCCATAATCTGTTTCACCGGTATTAATTTACAACTTTGACTTCGAGTCCTAAATGAATGAACAAATTGATAAATAAAGAAACAAAGAATAAGACAATAATAAAAATCAAGACTTTTCAAGTCTCTTAGTGACCTCATCAATGGATTTTGACCTATTTTTCTTCTTTTTTCATCTTCTTGTACCCGCATGCCATATAATCGATTTTGAATTTAAATTTTGGACTTGGCTCGGAGAGATGGGCCTCATTGGCCCATTTCGAAATGGAAGAGGACATGAGTCCATTTGGACTACAAAATAAATTCATGCAGAGAAAAAGAAAAAAAAAGAATTAATATGTGTTCGAAATTCTACATCTAATAAATAAATGATGAAATGAAAAAAAATAGCATTCTTAAGCACAAAGAAATAATAAACTGTGATATCAAAGCAAACCAAATTATCCAATGAAAGGGAAATTAACACACCTCTTAAATAATCTAACAAAAAATTGAATCTAACACAATATCATTAACTAGCCCTTGAAAAGAAGACATGAATCCACAAGCATAGTTGTTTAAAATTTGAACAAATATTTCCTATAAATAACACGTATTTACACCAAATACTATGATATGATATAGTATAAGACATGTTTTCATTAAAAAAAGAAAAGGAGAATGAGCATAAGACGAGTAAATCTTTTTGTGACATCTCAACTATGAAATACAAGATATACTAATGCAACAATACTTTTCAATACCAAATGAAGTTAATCAACAGATTTGAAGAAAAAATTCATGATAGTATATGAATAACAATGAGACATTTAAATGCGCAAAAATAATTAAAGCAATAAATCAATAAATGAGGTGAAGCAAATAATATAGATTAAACATGTTTGAGAAATTATATTCAAAAGCAAGAAATATTAAAAGATTAATTCTAAGAGAAAGTGTTCAATCATGCCAACTCGTATTTTAGTTCTACACCAATTCAACAAAATCTATAACCCTAACAACTTTTTAATCTAAACAAGAGAAAAATCAAAGACAGTTTTGACTACGAAAATAAGTAACTCACAACTTCAAATTGAGAAACAATTTCACAGACCCTTAACAATAGTAACCATTCCTTTTCAACATAAAGGAAACAACTTTACATACTAAAAGCAAATGTATCCATCAATAACGAATTTAAACAAAGTATGATCACGCATTTAAGTAAAGATTAAAACTTTATCCATAATAATCAAAGAATACAGCTAAAGGTGAAACAATCAATATTAACTATCCTTTTCAACATAAAGGAAACAACTTTACATGCTAAAAACAAACATATCTGCCAACAATAAATTTAAACAAAGCATACATATTTTGAGCAAAGATCAAAACTTTATCCATAATAATCAAAGAATAAAACCAAAAGGTGAAACAATCAATATTAACTATCCTTTTCAATATAAAGGAAACAACTTTACATGCTAAAAACAAACATACCCGCCAATAATGAATTTAAACAAAGTATGAGTACATATTTTAAGCAAAGATCAAAACTTTATCCATAATAATCAAAGAATAAAGTCAAAGAAACACGTTCAACTACTGCTAGCTCATTTTTATACATGAACATGAAAATAACCATAATATTGATACCACAACGTCCTATGGCCTTCAAGAACATCTACAACAAACAATCCCAACAAACAAAATTACAACAACGAACTACAAAGAAAAAGGGGATGAAGAAGAAAACGATAATAAAACTAAAAGGGGAAAGGTGTGTTTACCTTTTTTGGGGAAGCAAAATAGGACTTCAAGCTTTCTTCAGAGTCTTGATCACTATCGGAAAATAATCTTTTGAGAACCCCGACTAGACTACCGCTTGAAAAATTTTATTAAAGAAAAGAAATTTAACTATTTACTCAAAGTCCAGAAGTCTAAAAGACACCCACATGAGCTAATATTCACTCATTATTCCCGTTTCATTCATGAATTTCTACATGTCTCTTATAACAAGAAGTATGAATATATCACAACACATCAATGGTACCACATTAGGAATTTCTACAACACAATACAATTATTCACATATATTCAAGGCTATCAACATCACATAGAACCCCACACGGTCACACATATCATATAACATCTCAAATTCAACAATTATATTACATATAGCCCCCCACACGGGCACAACACATAGATAGCCATTTTTTCATGATTAGTTCTCACCCTTAACATGCATTTTGTACCATCATTTACTACCCAACCCAGTCTGAAAGAGTTAAGCCATAATCTACATCAAAAGCCGAAACTAGTCCGCTACACTTCGAACCCACAACCTTAATTTTCACGAAAAAATCTCTAACTCCACTAAAATCATCAAATATAGAATCTACATATTAAAACAAAATCAATGACACCCATATTGACTACTTTTGGTTCGGGATCAAAACAGACCCCTGAAATGAATTTCTGAAAAAGAAGGAAAAAATTAAAACTTTACTTCAAAAACATTTTCTCCATATTTTTAGAAATTTACATCTGAAAATCCAAGTCAAATCAAGTAAAAAATGAGGTTCAAATTGATGAAAAATCATTTTTAAGCTTTACCGGGTCAAATCTTTAAAATCTGGGTTAAAATCAAGAATTGGAGTTGTTTTGAAGGTTAAATTGATGAAAAATCAATAATTATAAGATAAAAATATTACTCAAGTGAAAAAAGTGAAATTGAGATTTTAAATCAAACCCTATGATTTTTGAGGTTTTGAGAAATTAATAAAAAAATTACTAAGAAAAGGGTGAATTCTAACCTTAAATCCATAATAAAACAAAAAAATGAATATTAATCTAGCTTGCCAAGTTCCCACAAACTTTACTTTTAAGCTCGCACCCTATTTTAGGGTTTAACTCCCAAGAGGCAAGATGAAAAACGAGCTAAAAGGAGCCAAAAAAAAAGGTTTTATATTGCAGACTTTCTGTTTTTTGCACCAGATTCTTACAAAATTCTGTGAAATTTAATTGTAACATTTCATGGCATAATCCTGCATAATTATTATTAAATAGTTTTTGGGTTTCGTGGATGTCCCGACCCTTGTTGATCAACTTCAAATCAAGTGTTGGGAATACGATGATTTAACGACATGTTAGGTGGTTGGAGGCTGTTCGTATTTCCAAACCCAAGCTTTTCACTTGAAAACCTGTGTCCAAACCCACTCTAGAAATTTAGGATAGAGCTAAACCAAAATCTTGTCTAGGAAGACACCTAGGATAGAGCTAAACCAAAATCTCATTTAGGCATGAGCCTAGGACGACCCAATACCCGAGGAGATATTGGGACCATTAGAAAGTCTGTCTTACGTCTATTTGACCACGAGTCATAACAGATTATCATTCCTTATATGTTAAATTAAAGGATATAATGTCAGATTGTATGTACCATTTTGAGCAAATAGTTAAATTTCTTTTCTTTAGTAAAAATTTTCAAGTGGTAGTCTAATTGGGATTCTCGAAAGACTTCTTTTCGGTGGTGATCAAGACTCCAAATGTAAAACCCCGCAAAATTCTAGTCGTTTGAGTCCTTTAAAGCATGCCAAGAGAGGTCCCAGACTTAGAAAAAATTCAGCTAAGTGTTAGGACTTAGTCATTTCTAAAGCCCTCAAACTTTGATGAATTTATTTACGACCTTCCCGACATTAGAAAGTTAGTTTTTAAGTTGATTCATAAGCATGGAAGTCAATAGTACATCTCGGATGAGTTTCAGAATCTTTAGATTAGCATAAGGGCGTGTTTGAGATTCAGAAA
The DNA here is from genome assembly GCF_002878395.1 of Capsicum annuum. NCBI lineage: Eukaryota > Viridiplantae > Streptophyta > Magnoliopsida > Solanales > Solanaceae > Capsicum > Capsicum annuum. The sequence continues at coordinate 171,998,902 of NC_061118.1, forward strand.
CAATGGCTCGAGGCGATATGCCCGCGGCGCCCTGCCCTGAGCGGCGCTTCGGAGCCTGCGGTGCCTTGCCTAGAGCGGTGCTCCAAAGCCCGCGGTGCCCTGGCCAGTCCGATCCAGGTAATTTCTGCAGTTTTGCTCCGCATTTTTAAGGGCAAATGGGTCATTTTCCCTTTACCCAGTAGGTCCATAACAAGGATTAAAGCCCCAAATAGCATAATTGCTCATCCTTTTCACAAAATCCTATCAAGAACAAGTCCTTGTTTCATCAAGCTTTAAGAATCAAGTCTCAAGAACTCACCACAATCTTCACGAAATTAACAAGCAAGGTATATTAGGTGTTCATCCTTGGGTTTCTTTCACACTTGGAGTTCAAGAAACCTTTTTAAAACTTGAATTATGATTTTCATGTTATGGATTAAATTGTGCTCATGATTTTAATGTTGTATGGATTTCAAGTTGAGATTTTTTATGAGTTCCATGAGATTATGTTAGCATGTGAGTTGAATTATGATTTTCTTAGATTGAAGTCCTTAAATTGTAAATTGATTATGATAGTCATGATGCATTAACATGTTGTCCATGACTAAGTATAAGGTTATTCCTCTCATATGTTTGTCAAAATGCCTAAGTGAACAAATTGTGCATTTTGAACCATTGGTGATCTAAAGGATGAATTCATGCTAAAACTACATGTTCAAAATTACTCCCAGGTTAAAGTTATGCCTTGTAAGTGTTTGATGGAATGTCCATGTGAATGAAATAGTGAAATTATTATATGTTAGCATACATTTCCATTCATGTACAGGTCCAAATATTTGACAAAATATCTCAGTAATTTCATTGTGGACAATTGACTATGGTTATGTTTTCAAGAATTGCTATGTCTTGTTATTATTGATGCTATTGAGTCCTGCGGGTATTTATTACCCGAAATTTAGTTGTTTACCTAGAATTACATTAGCTACAGAATAGTCTTAGCCATGTCACGAATAGTAGAACCCAGTCAGTTACAAAACTCAGTAAAATCAGTACAGTTCAGTCAGTCAACATGAATCGGTGTCAGTTCAGTCAAGCCTAGTACAGTTTAGAGATCAGTTCAAGGTCCATTCAGTTGGGAGTAGGATTCAGCACCGAACAAACCCAGGGATGGGGGCATTCCTGCCAGCAGAGGGTTTGACCCTTAGTAGCAGTCCCTGCATTGCCGAACTACGTAGCCAGCATAGGGTAAGTCTTCCTCCTACCAGATTAGGGTTGACGCGATGGAATCCTAATGACACTTAGAAAATCTTCTAGTTGTTAGCCCCTCAAACATGACACTAGATGGAATCGAGTCTAGAAATTTACAGGGCGTTACAATAGGAGTGATCACCACACATATATTAACAAGGAATAACTCAGTTCGGGTCTATACGCGTAGGAACGACGGTCTAAACTCTATCCCGAAAGTACGGGGTGTTACACCCTCTACCTCCCCAAGGTAGAGATAAGCTCTGCGTGCACTCTACCCTCCCCAGACCCCACTTGTGGGATTTCACAGGGTATATTGTTATTGTGGCTATTCACTATATTCAACTAGTTCTTTGATAAGAAAAGCTAGCAAGATGGTTTGTAATTTATATTTCTGCCAAGTTTTCCAAAGTGGTTTCATATGTTACATGGTAACTCAAAAAAAGAAAGAACATCAGATATCATGATATCCTGCATTCTCGGCATCATGTAGCATAAAATGTCTGTAGAGCCTGCTTACCTTAGCGGGTTTTTTCCCAATGCATAGCACTTGTCAAGTTTATACTGTTACGCCACCCATATACAGACTCAAATTTAGTTTTACTGCACAAAATGGATTTTAATTAGACGTAGTAGTTTTGTAGTTCATCATGAAGAGGCATATTACCTTTTTCTTAACTGTGGAGTTGAATCTCAGTTACGGAGTTTATCTTTCATTATTCTTGGCATGAGTGGACTATGTCACTTTCTACTCAAGAGTTCCTTGCTGGAATAGAGGTCTCCCCAAATAGTACCTCAAAAATTGGAATAGTTTACCACAAGCTAACTGTATGGACAGAAAGGAACAACAGAATTTGAGAAGGCAACAAGCCAAGCATACTTAGCTTTTAAGTTTAGAGCATTTTATTTGCTAGCTTTTTGGTGCAAACTGATTTTTGTACGGGATTCAGATTCCTTGTTAGACATGATAGAGAAATTGCATGACATGAGCTATTGTATTGACGCACTAGCTTAGTGCACTTTCTAGGACAACACTAGGGATGACAGTGAGGTGGGGTGAGGTCGGTTTGGCTTAACCCGCATAAAGGTTAACCAATCCCACCCTGCATAGCAATTTTTTCAGTTTTCAACTCCCCCTGCTTAAATTTTATTTTATTTTTGTTTTAAACCTAGTAAGCTATATTATTTTGCAGTGATTAATCCACCAGAGACAGCATGGATTTTCTCTAGTCAAAGAGGATTGAGACCGTGAGATCCTCTATCTCCTTTTCTCGTTATGATGAGACTTATCACTGTTGATTTCGTGCAATACTACTTTGTGGAAGAGTTGGCACATCGTAGCACCTTTAAAGGTGTTCGCCCAAAAAAAAAAAAAAAAGCTTCTCTTGGCTAGTGACAAAGGAAATGTGTCTCATCCAGTCTAATCTCTAGAAAAGAGAAATGCAACTTTGTAGCAAATGTCCTCCATGCAAGAAGTCCCCTAAAGAGATCTATCATCTTCTTTTGCACGTGGTAAGATCACTTACTAAATTTGGTGCATGTTAATTGCAATTTTTTTGTCATGAACTGAACAATGCATCACTCTATTGTGGTTTGCTTGCACAGCTGGAACAAAGTTGGACTCAAAAAGGCATGTATTTGGAATACCATATCTCATTTGGTAGACAATTTATATAGAGATAAATGACTGAAATTTTTAAGGCGAATGGGGGAATTTTCATAGCCTTAATACAAATATATATTTTATTTCTAGCTTTTTGGTGCAACATGGTCTCTGGCTATGTAAATGATGTCAATTACATGTTTGATATGATCGGGGAATTGCAAAATTTGTAATTCTGCATGCAGTGTCTTAATGCTGTTCATATCAGTTGTGAAATTTGCTGTGTCGTTCTTAAATCTTCTTTCTTATTTAGTTCTAGCATTAATATTAGTGTTTCACTGCTAATATCACATAAATTACATTTGAATATATTTAGCCTCTAAGTGTCCTAATATTTTATGATATTAATATTGTTAAAGGGACACACCTAAAATCCTGAAACTCGGTGTAGCTGGGCTAGGTGCTTCATGTTGCTTACTTAGTGCGGTTATCAGGCTGGCCTCAACACTCTGTTTTAAAACGGATAATACTATAAAACAAATATAAATGACAAAGCGAATCGCTATTGTAAAGTAGAATATATTTGGATCGTAGATGTTTAATAATTTTCGCACTTGATTGACAAGGCTTTTGCTTCATATATTTCTGTTAAGTGAAGTTTTTCAGTGCCTTTTGTCCACATTCTTATTTGTATTTCTAATTATTGGTTCTTGCATTAAGTAGAATTTTTTTTTTTGTTTCACCACCTTCTTCCTTTGCCCTTTAATCACTTTCAGCTGTCACTTAGTGTTTTCCGACTCTGATACAATATGATGTGTTCTATGGATAACATTCATCTGCATGTTTCAGCCATAAAAAAGCTACTAAGAATTGAATCTAAATTATTTATCCTTTTTCTTCTATTTGTAGGTCGATGAACAGTTCGCTTTTCCTCTATCAAATTGGTACTAGAGGGTGTTCTATGATCCTACTTTACGCAGTTCTCTCTTTTAACTTTGGTCATCAATTTTGACCTTTGTTCATGTTTGGAAGCTTTTAATGGATTATGGAGTTGCAAAAGAGGATGTTACATGGCCAAACGATGAAAGTACTGTTTGTCCTGTTGATGCAACAATAGAAAAGAAGGTAAAGAGTAATTAAACCACCTTCCTGCCAATCTGCGATAACCTTGAGGATGGAAATGCTGATTATCTCGATTTCACTGGATCTGGCAGAAGTTGTGATAGAGAAAATACAGCAGCTGTCTTGCAAAAAGGTTTAAATTGGATGTGGCGAATCTATTTACTTCCCCAGAATTCTTTCTTCAATTTAGCTCGCTCGACCACACAACAATAACAACACACCTCTTATAATCCCACAAATGGGTGCTCAACCATACATACAACTGGTAATTATAGAGATCGTTCTTGTCAAGTTGACATCATTGTTTCAACCATATGAAAACTTGTAATTTTTTTTCTTATTCTACCCCAGATAATGTTGGAGTAGGATGAGTTTACTTGATAAACATGTAATGTTGTTTTCTTAATGGAACCTTTTTTCAGGGGGAAGTATGCTTTTTGTTTCTCCAGCATTTTCCCGAAGCTGTTGCTCTCCACATTAGTTATTCCTAAAGCATTATTTTTCTACTCAAATTCGAGATGCTTTCTTCTCCTTGTAAATTCTTTTATTATGAGTGGAGCACAACATATAACCTTTGCAATCAAAATCTCTTTTGCTCATCCTCTTTGTTCACCTTCTATTGGCTCTACAAACTAATGGAGGGGAAGGTGGTAACGGTAAGATTTTGCTAATATATCACCATTTACGCTCCAGTAAAATTGCTAAATGTACTTTCTACAAAGATTTCAAAGAACAATGACTGACATTATACAAAAACAAAAGGGAACGCTCAAATTTTTCGTTGTACTAATAAAATTTTCCACTTGATAATTTCATGCCAGTTGCATGAGAATGACCACTTGATTTCTCCTGCATAGACAACGTGTGCTAATTAATTGGGTGCTAATCATTTCAATTTTCTTATCCATTTACGTGTTGTGATGTGCTTTCTCCCATTTAATCATTGGTTATTTGAAAGCCTTTAATTATAGAAGTACAACATTTGTATGATTGTATCAAAGGACTATTTACATATTTATAAAGTTCAAACTTGAGATTTCCAATTAGAATGAAAGAATTTCAGTCTTCTCAGTGATGAATATTTTCACTTCACTTAAAGGTTCTAAACGTCATTAAATGTATACATATCTCTTTTCTCAGTAAGCAGCTCCAATCAAATCTAAATATTTTGATAAGTTTTTAAATAGGGGCTTGTTTAAATTATATATTATAGTTAGTATCAGTCCAATTTGTAAATGTGTTGAATTGGATTGTGCCCAAATTGATTTGCCATTAAAAAAGGCAATTTCAATCGGTTCAAATTTGGACGAATATCATACTTTTTATCGATTAATTTTGTCGCTCAATGTCGTATCTAGCATGTAATAGGAAGAAATTTTCACCACAACTATCAACAATTTACTCGTAATTTTCAAGCATCACTGGAGAGTTGAATGTTAAAAATTAATGGGACAATTTTATTGCAAACATTACCTGAAATTATAACGACAAAAGTTCACAGTAATTTAAGTCCGAATATCCTCCCGTTCAATAACCTATACGAAAAATATAACATTACCAGTTAGACAAATAACTCCAGATCACTTTTAATCAATGGACGACAAATAATCCAATCTACTTGGCAAGACCCCCAAATTTTGTGGAACAGAAACTGGAAAAGGACTTGGAAGAGGGCCTAGTCAGAATGCTTAATATTCTAGTCCTAATAACTCTACCCTTTTGTTAGCTGAGGAACCAATACAATCTTAATAATAGTTTAGGTATCTTCTGATATCTTGATAAGAGATATTAGGGGAAAGGAAGAAAGACAATTCAAATTAAATTATTTTCACGAAAATGATGATGAAATTTAAATTTCACTTTTTAATTATTTCAATTCACTGGCTTGTTCTATACCGTTTCTATACACCTCCTATACAGTTTCAATACATATCTTATACATATAAATATTTTATACGAAAATTATACAATTTTGATACACAATTTATATAATAACTGCACATTTTTTTTACATGTTTTATACAACAATTATATAATTTTTATACACTTTATATATATTTATATATATATATATATATATATATATATATATATATATTATACATATACATTGATAGAACTATATAATTTCTATACATATATCTTATATAGATACATATCCTATTCAACAATTATATTATTTTTATATAATTTAATTATTATTTCTAAACAATAAAAAAAAGCAGAATAATTAATAGTTAAAAAATTTCTAGCAAAAAAAAATTGAAATATTTTTAAAAGAGTCGAATTGTCTAAGTTGAATACTGTAGCAGTATTGTATATAGTCGTATTGGTATTGTGTATGGACTAGGTAGGTCAAAATGACCTAAATTAGAAAATGTAAATGGAAATAGTATATCCGACTGGTCACTTTTTGGAAAGTTTTCAAACTTAGGCTATTTGTTTTTAAAAGTGCTATACAGTGACCTTTTCCCGCGATATTATTCATACTAGTTGCATGAGGCCCTATTAAGCCCGAGTCCAAGCTGATGATAAAGAATATAAAATTTAATTTTAGAAAAAATATAACTTAAATCACATTTTTCTGTTACATAATTAAATTAATTTAGTGATACGTTTTGTGTCTTGTAATTAAATTAATTTAGTGATGCGTTTTGTGTCTTGTCTAGTAAACTGTTATGATTATTAAAGTTTTTCTGGTTATATTTGGATAACTTTTAAAGGACTTTATTTATGAAAAAGAAAGCATGAAGGATAATTAGCAAATTTGGATGGACATAAAATTTAATTTAAAATAAATAAGTGGTATGTTCAACATGTTTTAAAAAAAAAAAAATCATATTTGATAGATTGTTGGAAAAAAAAATATATCTAGAAAATAAGTCTTTTTAGACTTATAAAAATGACTTCATGAAAGTAGAAAAATTATATTCTATATTTTACATTCATTGAGCCCTTCCCTCTTCAATACCGTTTGTCGTCACCCCACCATAACTCTCATCCCGCCACTTCATAACCCACCCCTCATAGTACTTATCTAAATTATATAGAAATAATTTTTAAATAATATTTTGCTCAAATATAGAAATAATTTTTAAATAATATTTTAAATGCTTTGATTGAAAATGAGACCGTAACTCCATCTGTCTCATTTTACTTGTCTCAAATTAACTTGACACATTAATTAAAAAAAAACAATTAATAACATGACTAGTTTACTATAGTACTCCTATTAAATGATGTTTACATTTTAATTTTAAAAAAAGGTAACTAATGCAAAGGATAAAACAAGATTTTTTTTTTTGTCTCCTTATTGATTTGTGAAAAATGACAAAGTAAAATGAGAAATCAAATTAGGAAATTTGAAACAAATAAAATGAAACGGAGGGAGTATCATATTTGCTAGTTGGTATGAATTATGTGCAAAATTAATGCTAGTTGGTATGAATTGTGTAACTAATCCCTATATAAAAAAAAGGCAGGTAAATTTCCTCATAACTAATACATATATTACTAATTGTCACGACCTAAATGGCCATGAGTGGCACCCACCCTAATCTTCCTATGGGAGAACCATCTAAACCGAACCATTACCTATTCACTTAATTAATATTAAGATGATATTATCATAAAATCAACATAATAACAATAATCCAGGACTAATCATTATTAATGCGGAAGTCAAACAAACTATTACTAAAATTTTCAAGACCCGAAAGTCATCGTACAAAATCTGCTAACAAAGATCATGTCTAAAGAGATATCCAAAATAAAGTAAATAAAGAATGTTTCATTGCCCGAAAGATGGACAAGAACAAATAAGATGACCCATGGTAGCCTGGTGACGGAGTGCTCACCCTTGGATCAAGATTCGCTATCAAACTCTACAGGTGAGGACATGTCTGAGCCTCTAGAATACTTTCTGCACTCAACAAAATAAGAGTACAGGGTAGGGTAGTATCAGTACAAACCACTATGTATTGGTAGGTATCATAGGCCAACTCAATTTAATAGCATGTACACAACATGAATCAAATAACAAGCAGACAAGCTTCATCACATAACAAATAATCAATGAATCAATAATAACAGGTCAAACAGTGCTCACAAACAAGCCACATAATCATCAAGAGTATCAACCATACTGTAAACATCCACAAAAATCAACAATCTTTTATGTACACACATGCTATGGGACTTATTTTTGCCCAAATAGTCATGACCTGCAGGGAACAATCTATATTCATGTACCGTACGGGCATGGTACCCGATCCAACATATACATATCCGTACCATATGGTAACACTAAAATTGGAGCTGAGGTGAGTCGAGTATTCAACTCTTGAAAACTCTTCTTGCAAGGATCTGACCACTAAAACTTGACCTTCTTCTGAGCCAATCTAGCCATGGGGGACACAATAGAATAAAATCCCTCGACAAACCATCTGTAATAGCCAGCTAAACCCAAGAAACTCCTGATATCTGATGAAGATACGGGGCAAGGCCAGTTTCTTACCACTTCAGTCTTTTAAGGATCTACTCTAACGCCATCACCGAAAACGATATGGCCAAGGAATGCTACTGACCTTAGCCAAAATTTGTACTTACTAAATTTGGAGAATAACTGATGATCTCTGAGAGTCTGAAGAACAATTCTGAGATGGTCTGAATGGTCTTGCTCACTACGGGAGTAAACAAGGATGTCATCTATAAAGACCATCACAAACATGTCCAAGTACTGCTTGAACACTTGGTTCATCAAGTCCATGAAGGCTGCAGGGGCATTGGTCAGACCAAAGGACATGACTAAGAACTCAAAGTGACCATACCGAGTACGGAAAGCTATCTTCGGAATGTCACATTCTCTAACTCTGAGATGATGGTAGCCTGATCTGAGGTCTATCTTGGAGAAATAACTGGCACCCTGAAGTTGGTCAAACAAGTCATCGATTCTGGGAAGTGGATACTTATTCTTGACCGTGACTCTATTAAGCTGACGGTAATTTATGCACATCCTGAGAGAACCATCTTTCTTGCGCATGAATAAGACTGGTGCACCCCACGGGGAAACGTTGGGTCTAATGAATCCCTTATCTAAGAGATATTTCAACTGTTCTTTCAGTTCCTTGAGTTATTCTGGTGCCATTCTGTATGGTGGAATAGAAATAGGCTGAGTATCCGGAAGGATATCAATATCGAAGTCTATTTCCCTTTTGGGAGGAATGCCTGGAAGATCTTCGGGAAAAATATCTGAATATTTATTAACCACTGGGACTGATTCAAGACTGGAAGATTCGGAACTAGAGTCCTTAACATGAATGAGATGGTAAACATATCCCTTAGATATCATTTTCCTTGCCAGAAGGTAGGAAACAAGCTGACCCTTGAAAGATGAAGTACTACCCCTCTACTCTAAGACGAGCTCATTCAAAAACTGAAACTGAACTATTCTATTTCTGCAGTAGACTGTGGCATAGCAGGAGTGAAGCCAATCCATGCTGAGAATGACATCAAAATCAGTCATCTCTAACTCGACTAAATCTGTTGAAGTGACTTTTCGAAATATCATAACCGGGCAGTTCCTGTATACCCACCGAGATATGATGGTTTTACCCACTGAAGTAGAGACTGAAAAGGGCTCTGTTAGAATTTCAGGACTGACTCCAAAATTGCCTGTTATATAAGAAGTAACAAAAGACAAGGACACACCTGGATCTAGCAAAGCGTAAACATGAACAGGAAAGATCTGTAATGTACTAGTAATGATATCAGGAGAATTTTCCTGATTTTGTCGGGTTTGAAGAGCATAAAGTCTGTTTGGGCGTTGCCCACTAGTAGCACCGGAAGTGGCACCCTGCTGGTTCGGGCGATCGGACTAAGTTGTGGAACGGTTCTGCTGACCCTGATAACCTGACTGGGGAAAATCTCTGACTCTGTGGCCTGGCTTGCCACAACCAAAACAGACATCGCTACTAGCTCTGCAAGCACCCTTGTGGTTCTTACCATAAGTCTGACATAGGAGATTAGTTCGGGCATTGCTGACACTGCCCTGAGACTTAGAGGTTGGCGCTCTATCTCTGAACTTAGGAGCTGGAGCACTGGCTGAAGAAGGAGCTGGAATGGATGGCTTAGGACGAAACTGAGAACGGTTTTCTTCTTCTAATTTAGGCGGATTAAATTTGAAATTTCCTGACCTTGCTCTATTGTTCTGCCTCTCCCTCATCCTAACTTTCTGCTTCTCTATCTGCTGAGCATGATTCATAAGCCTAGCTAAAGTTATGTCACTATTCAGTATCGCAGACCTACACTCATTTACCACGTTGTCATTCACCCCGAAACGAACTTACTCATCTTAGCTCTGTTGTCTGCAACCACATGAGGGGCATATCTGGCTAATTAAGTAAACCTGAGAGAATACTCTTTCACTGTCATATTGCCCTGCCCGAGGTTGATGAACTCTAGCACCTTCACCTCCCTCAGCTCTTGGGGAAAGAATCTGTCTAAGAATGTCGTGACAAACTCCTCCCACTCTACAGGACCTGCATCATCTGACCTTTCAGACTTCCACTACTTGTACCAAGTATAAGCCACATCCTACAACTGATATACGACTAACTCAGCACTCTCTACAGTAGTCATCCCCATGATATCTGTCACCTTCTGAATTTGATCAATGAATTTCTAAGGGTCTTCATCTGCCTTATACTAGAAGAAGGATGAAGGGTTCATTTGGGTGAAATCCCGAATTCTGGCTGCAATTGAGTTGGCCACTGGGTTGGTCGAAATGACAGCTGGCCATTCATTCTGGGCAGCGACTGACTAAGCCAGATTAATGAATGCGGCTCTGAACTCTGTATGAGAAACATGTTCGCCCAAAGGATCTTTGGGTTGAGGGGCTGGATGATTTCTTCTATTGGGAAGCATGTTCTGAAATCAAGAAAAGAAACGGATTAGACTTAGAGATTAACTTGAGATTATGCTCACTGGCACGACATGAATAGTGAAAGAAGGGAAACTGTTCCTAAAACATCTCATAGCCTCATGCACATAAATGTGGCGTGCAACATACCCATGTACAAAACTCTACTAGATGCGGCTTTCAGACTTCGTCAGACTCTATTGAACCTTAGGCTCTGATACCAAGTTTGTAACACCCCGATTTTTCTGAATTGAAAATTCTACACGGTGCTCATGACCTCGAAGAACCACAAGCTGACCCATGACTGATATTTGTATCTTTACACTGAAAGGCCATAAGGTTCAATATTGAACATAATCTGAACAATAATAATGTCTGAATAAAGTGGTATCACAATACCAAAACAAAACTAAAATACTAAAGTTTGAAACATGATAGTTTAGAAAGCCTCTACTGTCTAAATAGGAAGTTGATGGGACATGTCCCCAACTAACTCTACTACTGAAAGAAACTAAATACTGAAATGATGAAATAAGATCATGTCCTCGGAGGATGAGGACTCACTGCTAAGACTCTGAGTACTGAAACGCTACTGCTGCTGCTGATCTGGACGTCGTGTCTCTGAACCTATGGTGTAAAATAAAAAAAAAACACCATAGCGCAAATGCGTCAGTACGTTAGAATATACTGAGTATGCAAGTGAGGTAGGCTGAATGCATGGGGTTTATATACATGCACACTAATAATTGACTGACTATTATGAATGTGAGAATACATGCATGAATACATAGTAATTGAAATTGTGAGAACATGATAACTGAATTTGTATGCTGATAACATGTGTGTACTGATAGCTAACATTATTGATATAAATGATAACATGGGTAATTGTATCTGATAGTCTTGAATCTAAAGGAACTTTCTGAGTTTCGTACTGTAACTGGGTTGACTGTATCTGACAGTCCTGATATTTTGAAGAACTATCTGAGTTCTTTTACTGAGACTGATACTGAAACTGTGGGAAGTAATTATTTAACCGACATGCCCCAAATATGCTATAATAGCTGAGCTGGGGTCCAATCTGTACCCTGATTAGAAGGGTGTCAATATTGCGCCACTAGTAAGGACAAGCGGTGGGCAACTCTCATCTGATAGTGTCCTCGAAAGAGAACGATAGACCCCTCATCTGATAGTATTGATGTCTCAACCTATGTTGGCTACATAGTTCTGGAATGCAAGGATGACTGCTAAGAATCATACCCTCATCAGACAGTGTGTTCCCATCCTTGGGTTCACTCAGTGCTAATTTCTACTTCCATTTGAAGAGACTGAACATGATTAAATGACTGTACATAGACTGAGTTTACTAAATTCCATTGAATGACGGAATACTACAGTTATCTAATAACTTACTGAGATCATGAGATTTCCTGAGTCATATGACTAACTGAATTTTATGGAACATGACTTATCCTGAGGATATCGTGAAAACATGACTTGGCTCTAGGCACACAGCTATATTTTTTGGGTACACGTACCCCCAGGACTCTATGGAAGGAAACTGACACCACATGACACTTCTTGCTCATAGAAACAAAGTTCACAATTCATAATGCCATAAATAAGGGATTTCATACTAAACATAGTTCTCCACATATTGTACATGGAAGGGAACACATATGACATATAAATACTAACATGATTTTTCTATATCATTAACATTTCATAGCACAACAATCAATACCCAACAATAGCATGGAAATTGTGTTGAATTATAAGGGGTAACATGGACTTGTCATTTTAGTACTATTGAGTCATAAGAAACATGAATTTATCATTCTAGGCATTTTATCAAACACCTTACATGCACACTTTATGGCATAGGTGAAATCCTCAATTTGACAATCTTAAACCACCCAAAACTCATGGGTTTCAACTAATATGCTCACATACTTCCTAGAAACACATTAAGATATCATCTTGAATCACCAATAACAACCATCAACATGAACATAATCATACAACACATGAAAATCATAATTTGTTATTTAAAACATAGTTCTTGAGCTCCACGAATGAAAGGGATCCGTGGATGAATACTACGCATACCTTCGATGAAAGTTCCTTAACGTTCTATGGTAAAATCTCTTGGATTTGGGTCTTCAAATTAAAATCCTTGCTCTTGTTCTTGAGAAAAATTGATAAAAGGAAGTATATTTTGGTGTTTTGGGGCCTTAATCGCGTGTTATTGGCTTATATAGGGTTGGAAAAATGACCAAAATACACCAAAATATACGGAGGTAGAATGCTAAAAACTGGGCCAAAAGGCTACAGGGAGGGAAGCGCCCTACTTAGACCAGGGAGAGACCAGGGCGGCGCCTTGCTTAGAGAGGGGGTGGGAGCTAGGCGGCGCCTAACGAGCGCCTTTAGCTACTGGTTTGGCACACCAAATGTCCCCTTACGCAACTCCAAAAATTCCAAAACTCTCCAGAATGTACTACGACCTTTCCCCATCGCAACGCAACTTGAAAATCTAAAAACAAAGGTCGGGAAGTTCGTCAAATAATTTCCCAAAGTTTGGAGGTATAAAATAAGACTAAGTGTTGAAGGCTTAGACAAATATTCTAAGTGTTGAAGCTCGTGAAGCTTAGGGAGCTGAAATTTAGACTTAGAATTTTACGGGATCTTACAGGTCATGTCGTGTCAGTTTTCTTCTATTGAGCCCTGGGGGTACTTGTACCCAAAAAATATAGCTGTGTGCCTAGATCCAGTGTCATGTTTTCATGATATCCTCAGTCAAGCCATGATCCTTAGAACTCAGTCTGTCATGTGACTCAAGAAAATCTCAGTAATCTGAGTAAACTCATGAACTCAGCTAGTTATTAGATACCAGTAGTATTCCATCAGTCACGGAAATTCAGTAAACCCAGTCGATGTACAGTTCAGTTAATCATGTTCAGAGTCTATTCAGATGAGAGTAGGAATTAGCACCGAGTGAACCCAAGGATGGGAACACACTGTCAGATAAGGGTGTGATTCTTAGAAGTCATCCTTGCATTTCAAAACTATGTAGCCAGTATAGGTGTCAGATGAGGGTTGATGGGGTGGATAAGCACTGTCAGATGAGGGCCCCACCATTCTTTTTTTAGGACACTGTTAGATGAGGGTTACCCACAGTTTGTCTTTATCAGTGGCGCGGTATTGACACCCTTTCAATCAGGGCACAAATTGGACCCTAGCTCCGCTGTTATAATGCATTTGGAGTATGTCGATTAGATAACTACTTCCCATAGTCTTAGTCTCAGTCTCAGTCTCAGTAAAAGAGCTCAGATAGTTCTTCAGATTTCAGGACATTCAAATACAGTTAAATCAGCTCCGAAATAGAACTCAAATAGTTCCATCAATATCAGGACTATCAGATACAGTCACTCATGTTATCAATTACATGAAACTTATGTTATTTGTATTCAGATTTAGGACTATTAGATACAATCAATTAGATCAGTTTTTCATAATCAGAACTATTAAAAACAATCATTTAGATATCATATCAGTAAACTCAGTTGTCAGCTTACTAGTAATTCAGATAATCTGTATTCTAGTAATAATAAACTCAGATATCAGTAAATCCATGATATCAATAGACTCATAGTCAGAATCAGTCCTATCATGATATCCATTACAGTTACGTATTCATGCATGTATTCTCACGTTCATGTTATTCAGTCAGTTAGTATAGTTCATGCATATGAACCCCATGCATTCAACCTACCTCACTTGCATACCAGTACATTCAATCGTACTGACGTATTCGTGCTATGGTGTTTTATTTTATACCATAGGTTCAGAAGCACGCGCTCTAGAGCATTAGTAGCATTTCAGATTCCAACAGCAGTAGATTAGCAGTGAGTCGTCATCATTCGAGGATGATATGATTTCTTATTAATATTTATTATTTCAGTTCAGTATCATTAGATGGAGTTAGTTGGAGACATGTTCCTTCAACTCCTTATTCAGTTCAGTTAGATGCTTTCAGATTATAGCATGTCAGACAGCTACTTCAAATTTGTTTTGGTATTGTTATACCATTTTCAGGCATTGTTTTATCAGATGTTTAGTCAGATTGAACCTTATGGCCTTTATTTCCATATTTATATGTTATATTATGCAGTGTACAGGTACAGATATCAGTCATGGGTTAGCTTGTGGTCCTTCAGGGTCATGGGCACCGTGTAGCATTTTAGATACCAGATTCGGGGTGTTACATTGACTTAGGCCATTAGGTCCAAATCCATAAACCCTGTCCTAAGATAATTTGAATTTTTGACCCATCTTCACCTGTTCTAATCTAAATACTCAGGTTTTTGGCCCATAACCTGTCCTAAGCTTGTTTTCGGACCTTGAAGGCTTAAAAATCCACTTCACCTATATTAAATTACAACTATGGCTTCGAGGTCCAAATGAATGAACAAATAGATAAATAAATAAATAAAGAATAAGACAATAGTAAAATTGAGACTTCTCCAGTCTCTCAGTGACCTCATCAATGAATTTTGACTCATTTTCCTTCTTCTTCCATCTTTTTGCACCCACACGTCATATAGTCAATCTTGGTTTTAAACTTCGAACTTGACTCGAAGAGGTGGGCCTCATTGGTCCATTATGAAATATAAGAGGAAAGGAGTCCATTTGGACTCCAAAACAGATTCATGCAAAGAAAAATAAAAATAAAAAGAATTAATGTGTTAAAAAATTCTACACCTAATAGATGAATGATGAGATGGAAAAAAATAGAATTCTTAAGCATAAAGAAATAGTAAACTATGATATCAAAGCAAGTCAAATTATCCAATGAAAAGAAAATTAGCACATCTCTTAAATAATCTTACAAAAAATTGAATCTAACACAATATCATTAACTAGCCTTTGAAAAGAAGACATGGATCCACAAGCATAGTTGTTTAAAATTTGAACAAATATTTCTTATAGATTAACACATATTTACACCAAATACTATGATATGATAAAGTCTAAGGCATACTTTCAATAAAGAAAGAAAAGGGGAATGAGCATAAGATGAGAAAATCTTTTTTGTGGCATCTCGAATATGAAATACACGACATACTAAAGCAACAATACTTTTTCAATACCAAGTGGAGTCAATTAATAAATTTGAAGAATAATTCATGGTAGTATGTGAACAACAATAGGAGGTCTGAATGCACAAAAATACTATAAGAAATAAATCAATAGGTGAGGTGAAGCAAATTGCATATATTAAACGTGTTTGAGAAATTATATTCAAAGACAAGATAGAAAAAATAGTAAAGGATTAATCCTAAGTAAAAATGTCCAATTTTGCTAACTCCTATTTTAGTTCTACACCATTTCAACAAAATCTATAACCCTAACAACTTTTCAATCTAAAAAAGAGAAAATCAAAGACAGTTTTGACCACGAAAATGAGTAACTCACTACTTCAAATTAAGAAACAATTTCACAGACCCTTAACAATAGTAACCATTCCTTTTCAATATAAAGGAAATAACTTTACATACTAAAAGCAAACGTATCCACCAATAACGAATTTAAACAAAGCATGAGCACACATTTTAAGCAAAGATTAAAACTTTATCCATAATAATCAAAGAATAAAGCCAAATGCAAAACAATCAATATTAACTATAATGTCCAACTGTGTTAACTCCTATTTTAGTTCTACACCATTTCAACAAAATCTATAACTCTAACAACTTTTCAATCTAAATAAGAGAAAATCAAAGACAGTTTTGACCACGAAAATGAGTAACTCACTACTTCAAATTAAGAAACAATTTTCACAGACCCTTAACAATAGTAACCTTTTCTTTTCGATATAAAGGAAATAACTTTACATACTAAAAGCAAACATATCCACCAATAACGAATTTAAACAAAGCATGAGCACACATTTTAAGAAATGATCAAAACTTTATCCATAATAATCAAATAATAAAGTCAAATGTGAAACAATCAATATTAACTATTTTTTTCAACATAAAGAAAATAACTTTACATGTTAAAAACAAACATATCATCCAACAATGAATTTAAACAAAGCATGAGTACATATTTTAAGCAAAGATCAAAACTTTGTCCATAATAATCAAAGAATAAAGCCAAAGGCGAAACAATCAATATTAACTATTCTTTTCAACATAAAGGAAACAACTTTACATGCTGAAAACAAACATACCCACCAACAATGAATTTAAACAAAGCATGAGTACATATTTTAAGCAAAGATCAAAACTTTATCCATAATAACCAAAGAATAAAACTAAAATACAAAACAATCAATATTAACTATTCTTTTCAACATAAAGAAAATAACTTTACATGCTAAAATCAAACATATCCGCCAACAATAAATTTAAACAAAGCATAAGTACGTCTTTTAAGCAAAGATCAAAACTTTATCCATAATAATCAAAGAATAAAGGCAAAGAAACACATTCAACTATTGCTAGCTCATTTTTATATCATGAACATAAAAATAGCCATAATATCGATATCACAATGTCCTATTGGTTTCAAGGCCGTCTACAACAAACAATCTTAGCAAACAAAATTACAACTACGAACTACGGAGAAGAAGTAGATGAAGAAGAAAACGATAATAAAACTAAAAGGGGAAAGGTGTGTTTGCCTTTTTTGAAGCAGTAAAACAGGACTTCAAGCTTTCTTTGGTGTAACGCCCCGAGTCTGTATCACACGGTGCTTACAACCCCGAAAGATCACAAGCTAACCTATGACTGGTACCTCTGTGAGAACTGTATAATATCACTGAAACAAATGCAAAAATTGGGTTGAAGTCGCCGTAAGGTTCATAACTAAAAACAATACTGATAAATGAATACTGAAAACTGAATATCTGTCAAAAATAGTCTAACCTGAAAGCCTCTAACTGTCTGAATATGAAGTTGATGGATCAAGTCCCTCCTATCTCTGTCTACTGAATATGTAGAACTACTAAAATACTGAAATGATAACTCTGTCCTCAAACTATGAGGACTCATCACTAAATTTGTTGCTGATAGTATGGGATGCTAAGTACAATCAGGAGCCCGTGCGTCTGAACCTATGATATAAGACATCATAGCACAAAAGAAAAGGTATGCGTCAGTGCTTTGAATGTACTAGTATGCTAAGTGAGGTAAGGCCGAATGCATAGGTTCATGTGCATAAATAATAACTGACTGAATAATATGAATATAACTGAATAGGAATGCATGACTAACTGAACATGTTGTAAATGTTGAGTATGAAACACTGCACATATACAAGTATACTGATTCTGAGATTACATTGAAGCTAAGTACTGAGTTTTGATAACTGTTCAACTGATATCTAGGATTACTGATAACTGGGTGATTGTATCTGATAGTCATGACTCTATAGAACTTAACTGAGTTCTACACTGAGATTGAGACTAAAACTGTAACTGTGAGAGTGTTCATCTAACCGACATACCCTGGTTATAAACTGAGTTGGGTCCAACCTGTGACCCAATTGGAAGGTTGTTATCACCTTGCCAAGAGATACTAATAATGCTAGGTCAACCCTAGTCTGGCAGAAAAACCCATGAATATGTATATATATGATCGTATCAACCCTAATCTGGAAGGAGGAAGACTTACCCTACGCTGGCTACGTAGTTCAGCAACGCAGGGACTGCTACTAAGGGTCAAACCCTATGCTGGCAGGAATGTCCCCGTCCCTGGGTTCGCTCGGTGCTGAATCTTACTCCCAACTGAATGGACCTTGAACTGATATCTAAACTGTACTAGACTTGACCGAACTGGCACCGATTCATGTTGACTGACTGAACTGGACTGATTTACTGAGTTTTGTAACTGACTGGGCTCTACTTTGTGACATGGCTGAGACTATTCTATAGCTACTGTAATTCTAGGTAAACAGCCAGATTTTGGGTAATAAATACCCCCAGGACTCGATAGCATCAATAATAACAAGACATAGCAATTCTTGAAAACATAACCATAGTCAATTGTCCACAATGAAATCACTGAGATATTTTGTCAAATATTTGGACCTGTACATGAATGGAAATGCATGCTAACATATCATAATTTCACTATTTCATTCACACGGGCATTCCATCAAACACTTACAAGGCATAACTTTAACGTGGGAGTAATTTTGAACATGTAGTTTTAGCATGAATTCATCCTTTAGATCACCAATGGTTCACAATGCACAATTTGTTCACTTAGAAATTTTGACAAACACATGAGAGACATAACCTTATACTTAGGCACGGACAACATGTTAATGCATCATGACTACCATAATCAATTTACAACTCAAGGACTTCAATATAAGAAAATCATAATTCAACTCACATGCTAACATAATCTCATGGAACTCATAAAAAATCGCAACTTAAAATCGATACAATATCATAACCATGAGCACAATTTAATCCATAACATGGAAATCATAGTTCAATTTTTAAAAAGGTTTCTTGAACTCCAAGGGTGAAAGGAAACCCAAGGATGAACACCTAACATACCTTGATTGTGAATTTCGTGAAGATTGTGGTGAGTTCTTGAGACTTGATTCTTAATCTTGATGAAACTAGGGCTTGTTCTTGAGAGGATTTTGTGAAAAGGATGAGCAATTATGCTATTTGGGGCTTTAATCCTATGTTATGGACCTATTGGGTGAAGGGAAAATGACTCATTTGCCTTTAAAAATGCGGAGCAAAAATGTAGAAATTACCTGGATCAGACTGGCCAGGTTGTTGCGGGATCTGCAGCGCCACTCTAGGCGAGGCGCCGCGGGCTCTGGAGCGCCGCTCTGGGTAGGGCGCCACGGGCATATCGCCTCGAGCCACTGTTTCTGAATCCCATACATGCCCTTATGCTAATCCAAAAATTCTAAAACTCATCCGAGATGTACTATTGACTTCTACGATCATGAATCAACTTAAAAACTAAATTTCTAATGTCGAGAAGGTCGTAAATAAATTCATCAAAGTTTGAGGGCTTTAGAAATGACTAAGTCCTAACACTTAGCTGAAATTTTTTTAAGTCTGGGCCTTTTCGTGGAATTCTTTAACAGACTCAAACGACTAGAATTTTGTGCGGTCTTACATTTGGACTCTTGATCACCACCAAAAAGAAATATTTCGAGAATCCCGATTAGACTACTGCTTGAAAATTTTTACTAAATAAAAGAAATTTAACTATTTGCTCAAAATGGTTCGTATAATTTGGCATTATATCCTTTAATTTAACATATAAGGAATGATCTTCTGTTATGAATCGTGGTCAAATAGACGTAAGACAGACTTTCTAATGGTCCCAATATCTCCTCGGGTATTGGATCGTCCTAAGCTCGTGCCTAAATGAGATTTTGGTTTAGCTCTATCCTGGGTGTCTGCCTAGACAAGATTTTGATTTACCTCTATCCTGGATTTCTATAGTGGGTTTGGGCACAGGTTTCCAAGTGAAAAACTTGGGTTTGAAAATACGAACAGCCTCCAACTGCCTAACGTGTCGTTAAATCATCGTATTCCCAACACTTGATTTGAAGTTGATTAACAAGAGTCGGGACATCCACGAAACCCAAAAACTGTTTAATAATAATCATGCGGGATTATGCCATGAAATGCTACAATTAAATTTCACAGAATTTTGTAAAAATCTAGTGCAAAAACCAGAAAATCTGCAATATAAAACCTTTTTTTGGTCCATTTTTGCTCATTTTTCATCTTGCCTCTTGGGAGTTAAACCCTAAAATAGGGTGCGAGCTTAAAAGTAAAGTTTGTGGGAACCTGGCAAGCTAGATTAATATTTATTTTAATGTTTTATTATGAATTTAAGGTTAGAATTCACCCTTTTCTTAGTTATTTTTTAATTAATTTCTCAAAAACCTCAAAAATCATAGGGCTTGATTTAAAATCTCAATTTCACTGTTTCACTTGAGTAATATTTTTATCTTATAATTAATAGTTTTTCATCAATTTAACCTTCAAAACAACTCTAATTCTTGATTTTAACCCAGATTTTAAAGATTTTACCCGATAAAGCTTAAAAATAATTTTTCATCAATTTGAACCTCATTTTTTACTTGATTTGAATTGGATTTTCAGATGTAAATTCCTAAAAATATGGAGAACATTTTTTTGAAGTAAAGTTTTAATTTTTTCCTTCTTTTTCGGAAATTCATTTCAGAGGTCCGTTTTGACCCCGAACCAAAAGTAGTTAATATGAATTTCGTTGGTTTTGTTTTGATACGTAGATTCCATATTTGATGTTTTTAGTGGAGTTAGAGATTTTTTGTGAAAACTAAGATTGTAGATTCGAAGTTTAGCGGACTGGTTTCAGCTTTTGAGGTAGGTTATGGCTTAACTCTTTAAGAATGGGCTGGGTAGTAAATGATGATACAAAATGCATGTTAAGGGTGAGACCTAATCATGAAAAAATGGTTATCTATGTGTTGTGACCGTGTGGGGGCCTATATGTAATATAATTGTTGAATTTGAGATGTTATATGATATGTGTGACCGTGTGGGGTTCTATATGATGTTGATAGCCTTGAATATATACAAATAATTGTATTGTGTTGTAGAAATGCCTAATGTGGCACCATTGATGTGTTGTGATATATTCATACTTATTGTTATATGAGACATGTGGAAATTTTTGAATGAAATGGGAATAATGAGTGGATATTGGCTCATGTGGCTGTCTTTTAGACTTCTGGACTTTGAGTAAATAGTTAAATTTGTTATCTTTAGTAAAAAATTTCAAACGGTAGTCTAATCGGGGTACTCAAAAGATTATTTTTCGTTGGTGATCAAAACTCTAAAGAAAGCTTGAAGTCTTATTTTGCTGCCCCAAAAAAGGTAAACACACCTTTCCCCTTTTAGTTTTATTACCGTTTTCTTCTTCGTCTTGTTTTTCTTTGTACTTTGTTGTTGTAATTTTGTTTGCTGGAATTGTTTGTTGTAGATGGCCTTGAAGGCCATAGGACGTTGTAGTATCAACATTATGGCTATTTTCATGTTCATGATATAAAAATGAGCTAGCAATAGTTGAACGTGTTTCTTTGGCTTTATTCTTTGATTATTATGGATAAAGTTTTGATCTTTGCTTAAAATATGTACTCATGCTTTGTTTAAATTCATTATTGGCGGGTATGTTTGTTTTTAGCATATAAAGTTATTTCCTTTATGTTGAAAAGAATAGTTAATATTGATTGTTTCGCCATTTGGCTTTATTCTTTGATTATTATGGATAAAGTTTTGATCTTTGCTTAAAATATGTACTCGTGCTTTGTTTAAATTTATTATTAGCGGGTATGTTTGTTTTTAGCATGAAAAGTTGTTTCCTTTATGTTGAAAAGGATAGTTAATATTGATTGTTTTGCCTTGGGCTTTATTCTTTGATTATTATAGATAAAGTTTGGATCTTTACTTAAAATGCGTGATCATGCTTTGTTTAAATTCGTTATTGGTGGATACATTTGCTTTTAGTATGTAAAGTTATTTCCTTTATGTCAAAAAGAAATGGTTACTATTGTTAAGGGTCTGTGAACTTGTTTCTCAATTTGAAATTGTGAGTTGCTCATTTTCGTGGTCAAAACTGTCTTTGATTTTCTCTTGTTTAGATTAAAAAGTTGTTAGGGTTATAGATTTTGTTGAATTGGGGTAGAACTAACATACGAGTTGGCATGATTGGACACTTTCTCTTAGAATTAATCTTTTAATATTTTCCTATCTTGCCTTTGAATATAATTTCTCAAAAATGTTTAATCTGTGCTATTTTCTTCACCTCGTTTATTGATTTATTGCTTGAAGTATTTTTGCACATTTAAACGTCTCATTGTTATTCATATACTACCATGAATTTTTTCTTCAAATCTGTTGATTAACTTCATTTGGTATTGAAAGTGTTGTTGCATTAGTATATCTTGTATTTCATATTTGAGATGTCACAAAAAGATTTACTTATCTTATGCTCATTCTCCTTTTCTTTCTTTAAAGAAAACATGTCTTATACTATATCACATCATAGTATTTGGTGTAAATATGTGTTATTTATAGAAAATATTTGTTCAAATTTTAAACAACTATGCTTGTAGATCCATGTCTTCTTTTCAAGGGCTAGTTAATGATATTATGTTCGATTCAATTTTTTGTAAGATTATTTAAGAGGTGTGTTAATTTTTCTTTCATTGGATAATTTGGTTTGCTTTGATATCACATTTTACAGTTTCTTTATGCTTAAGAATGCTATTTTTTTCATCTCATCATTTATATATTAGATATAGAATTTCAAACACATATTAATTCTTTTTTTTCTCTGCATGAATCTGTTTTGGAGTCCAAATGGACTCCTGTCCTTTTGCATTTCGAAATGGACAAATGAGGCCCACCTCTTCGAGTCAAGTCTGAAGTTTAAATCTAAAGTCGATTATATGACATGCGGGTACAAGAAGATGAAAGAAGAAGAAAAATGGGTCAAAACCCATTGATGAGGTCACTAAGAGACTTGAAAAGTCTTGATTTTTATTATTGTCTTATTCCTTCCTTCTTTCTTTCTTTCTTTCTTTCTTTCTTTATTTATCAATTTGTTCATTCATTTGGTACTCGAAGCCAAAGTTGTTAATTAATACAGGTGAAACAGATTGTGGGCCAAAAGCCCAAATATCTAGATTATGACAGGTGAAAATGGGCTAAAAGTTCAAATGAATATTTTAGGATAAGTGTAGGTGGCCAAAAGTTCAATTAGATTAGGACAGTTAAATTCTCCGCTAAGTTGCCCAAAAATTAAGTTTGCACAAATAATTTCTTAATCAATTTCTTTTCAAAAACCAACTTCTTTTCTCCAAGTTAGTCAAAGCATCGTTTTAAAATAGTCAAAGCATCGTTTTCTTAGCGGATACTCTTGGTTCCTTAACAACCTTTCAAGAGTATTAATAGGAACCGCTTACTCAAAATCTTCAAACTTAAATGATTTTTTTATTTTGGATCTTTTAAGTAATTTCAGGTTTTCTTAATTATTCTAAATAAATTAAGTGGCGACTCTATTCTAGAGTTTAAAAAACTTTTTTGGAAGTATTTGAACTTGTGAAAAAACTGAAAGTCATTTCTCCACAAAACAGAAATAGCGACTCTGCTGGGGAAACCCTTAACCTTCTCGCTCTTTGCAGAATCTTTCACCTCATCATCGCAACTCAACTTGGGTATCAAAGAACCAACGTAGAAATGCAAACACGCAGGAACATCCTAAAACAAAGCACCAAAATTAGAATAAAGTTTAAAAAAATAAAGTAAAATAACTAAATTAAAAGAAAAAAATTTACCCTTAACCACAGTCAAGGGTGGCTCAAGGGTAAGGCTAGAAAAGTCTTCGCTTTAGGCACCAAAATTTTGAGGCATCAAAAAATAATGGTAAACTCTGTAATTTTAGTTTCACTTAAAATAATAATGAAGATTGTGAAATATATTATAAAAAATTATCAAAAAAATAATTAAAAAAAAAAAGAAAAAAGTTCTCATTTTTACAAGAAATATTTTATAACTTTGACCTATTTATTAATCTTGTCTTTGTCACGATCCGAATCGAGACCCTGGCCGTGACAAGCATTTCGAACCATAAAGGCCCAAAACACCCTTATCTGTCTGATAATCATGCACATAACTCATGTGATAAAAGAAATGCGGAAGATAAACAATATTACGGAAACATGGTCAAGAATCATATGAAATCAATAATGGGAAATAATGCCCCAAAATCTCTATCAGTATCTGAAAAACCGTCTGTGAAATCTCTACTATATGACTGAAACAATAACTATCTGAAAACTGGAACAAGGCACCCAGTAGACCCAAAACTACTAAATGATAAATGAAACTGTCAGAAAATCAGGCCTTCCGAAATATAGAAGGCTCACCAAGTGACTCTGCAATTCTGCCTGAGAATCTATTGATTATCTGGACCCCAAGACTGTGCCTCCGAACCTGGGAGGGAAGGGGGTCAATACAAAAGTACTGGTATGCAGAGAAATCAAAACAAAAATATAATATTTTTGCAAAATATAGGTGAGAGCCATTATAAAGCAGTTTCATATCCAATCATTTGAAAACACATGGGCAAAATGTAATAGTTTTTCAACAACAATGTAATGCAGCTGAGCTAGGTGGAATACCCTACATATCACATTTACACCAACTGTCAAACCTCGGCTGCCGCCGAGATTAGAGTATAAGTGAGGGGAAGACACACAAGATCACACAGTAGGGTGTCCCGACCCAATGAAGTATAGTAGTGCCAAAGATCACTTAGCCTGGGCTCCTAACCATAGTCCCATTTGGGAATGACATAAAGTCAAGTACACAAGATCACTTAGCGTGGTACCAAATTCCCGTGTCGGCAAACACGGTTTCCAGCGATGAGCCCTTACACTCAAACACCTTCTTCGGGCATCCACCTATCTCATGTAAAATCAATGCATTCAAACTTCATTTAATTCAATCACATATCATATTTTGTGGGGTATCGTCATACCCGACTTGCAAGCCATCAATATCACATCATTATTTCATACAACCATTATATTCATCATATTTCAACATAATAACCCTCTCCTTACAAGTCAAAAATCATAATCATTTTTGAAATATCTCATGTGATGCTTGTCAAGATGATTTCAAACATTTCACATCATATGAGAATTTAATACAAAATCATACCAAGAGAGAGATTTCATATAATTCATGCTCTCAAGTTAACATCTTTTCGGAATACATCTATATATGTATATCATATATCAAATCACTTCGGGAATAGGCCTAAAGATCAAATCAATATCATAAAACGTTTAAAACATAATCATCTTCGTAATTTCAAAACCCCCATTTTGAAAACATGAATTTTAAAGCCCATGAGATTTTTGAGATAAACCCATGTACCTCTATTTAAGAAATTGAGGGATGATCCTTGAAGCCTACGATGTGGGGATTCCAAATCTCCAATTATCTTCCAAAACTCACGGTTGAATCTTGAGTTATTTGGGATTTTTGTTTGAAACCCTAAGGGGTGTTCTTGAGAGTAAATTTGAGAAAAGGATTATATTTTGATGAATTGGGGGCTAAATCTGGTGTTATACATAAAATTTGGGTGAGGTGAAATGAATAAAATGCCCCTAAGAAAACAAACAAAGTCGAAACTGTCCCTCAGTTAACAAGCTGACAGGCTCAAGTAAAACGGGTATAACTCCTTACTCGGATGTTTTTTTTTGGATGAAAATAGTTGGATTGGAAAGAAGACTCAAAGATATTTCATTTGATAGGTAGTAGCTCTCCCAGTTCATTATATTCAGAGAGTTATGATCGTTTGAAGTTGACCCTGAAATGCTGAAAACTGGGCAATAGGCTATGCGTTTCTAAACTGTTTTGAAATCCAAACGCAGCCTTATGCGTTCCGAAAAATTTCGAAACTTATCCGAGATGTACTATGAACTTTTCCGATGTAAAGCAAATTGAAAATCTAAAAACGGATGTCGGGAAGGTTGAAAAGTTGCATCCCGAAGATTGTCAACTAAAATGACTCTAAGTCCTCATTACACTTAGAAAAATTTTCAAGTTTTTAAGTCTATGAGCACTCTATTAAAGGCTAATCCATGTACGACTTTTACGGGGTGTTACAGTCTTTTTAATTAATCTAAGGTGTAACACAACCTTGCTATTCACAGTAAAATTTCAAAAATAAGTGACAGAATAGATGAGATTTTTCTATTGTTAAATTACAAAAATATCAAATTTAAATACTAAAGAGACAAATTGCTATATACGATGAAACAAAATCAAAATTACATGTAGAAGAATTCTAAAAACCTTAAAACGTCAATGAAAAAATTGATTGACACGGAAGTGGAAATAGAACTTACTTTCTTCAATTCAATTTATTTAGGTTTTGTACTAACTTTTTTTCTGACTTGTTCGTTTTACAAATCAAAGAAAGAATTATCTAGCCTTTTCTTGATCGATATTTTGACCTCTCATCAACTCCTTAACCTTGGCCAATCTTTGGCCATGGTTGTACAAATCAAAATATCAGTGTTGTTTGTGTTCTTTCCTCAATTCTGAAGGTTTCTTGTGTATCGGTCGTCTACATGCCCTTTTTTGAACCTATTATTGCGGGATATTTTGTTCACTGGATTGTCCTTTCTTAAATAGGTGGAACACCAGAGCAGAAAAGACTTGTTTTCTGTGGTTCCTCAGTGGTTTTGATCGACAGCCCCAGTGCACAGATATTCGATTATGGGATCACTGTTTAATCCATATAGGCAATGTGAAATATTGCAAACCTACCTACTTCGAAACAACTTTAGATTGAGTATCTGATTTAGTTAAAATTTATGATTGGAGTTTATTAATTTGTCTGGACTGTGATGCATTAAGTGGGTAGGCATATGAAAGTTTTTAAAATATGGTATATGTTAAATAAAGTCTCCAAATTAGTACTTGTGAAATTTTTGCGTTGATCCATATAAAGCCACAAAATTTTGGTACAGTAGGGAATCATGTCTAACAAGGAATATGAATCCTGTACAAAAATCAGTTTGCACCAAAAAGCTAGAAAATAAAAGCTCTAAACTTGAAGCTAGGTATGCTTCGCTTGTTGCCTTCACAAATTCTGTTGTTCCTTTCCGTCCAGACAGTTAGCTTGTGGTAAAATATTCCAATTTTTGAGATACTATATGGGGAGACCTTGATACGGGTGTACAAAGTTGTCCAATACGTTCTCGACCATTCACACGAAGCCAAGCTCGGGAGTTACAAAAACTACAAGCCGTGTTCATGCAAATGGCTGCGTGTGAGTTGGTACTTGATCCGCCAAAGAGCTTCAACGTTTTTAAGTGTGAAAATGAGCCTTGAAGTTTAATAAATTACACTCTAAGGGCACCCCATGACTGAAGGGTAGGAAGGTCATTTGTCTTTCATTTTGTGTGTAATATAAATAGATGCTATTAGGGTTATTTTCAGCACTTAGTTCATTCTTCATATTTCACAACAACAAGTCTTGTAACATTGAATATTTCTCTCTCTTGTTCTTGAGAGTAGAACCTGAAATCTGTCCAACAAGTGTAGTTACACTTGTGTTGTTTCTTGGCTAGAAACTTGAGATCTTGAGGTTCATGAGTTTCTCTTGGTCTAAGTAAGAACTTGGTACTGAAATCTTTTGGTCTTAGGGTCCTTTCTTCAAGTTAGGGTTCATAGATTCTAAGATATCTTTGTGTCAAGTTACTATCTTTCATTTTGTACTCTTGAAACTTTGCATTAACTTAGTGAAGCCGTGTGGGGCTGATTTTCGATTCACTACAGTTACTGCCATTTGTTGTTCTTGTTGTTAACATTGTACTCTTTGTAATCTATCATCTTGTGTTGTTGAACCGTTGTTTAATTTTATTGTTTATCTTTTTGTTCTCCTTGTGTAGCTACTGTTTTGGTGTTGGTATTCCTTCAAAATTTTGTGATTATTGTTGTCTTCACATATTGGAGTTGTTATCTTCAAGCTCTCAGAATTGTAGTGTGTTTGGACTGATTTTGTGGCAGATTTGATACGCTCCAAGTTAGTAGTGTATCATTTGGTATCAGAGTCATCTTTGATTTTGTTCTAACAAGATCAATATTGGGCTTGAGACTTAAAAACTACAAAAAAAAAAAAAACTGAAATCTGAAAATTCCAGAAATAGTCAAATCTGTCACCTTTGTGTTCTTCGCCAAAAATTGTGATGTGTTGTTGTATGGGCCGAGATTTTCTTATTTTTTTGGGCTAGATCTTGTAGTATTTTGCTTGTCTAGAGTGTTTCTAGTGTTGGTTTCTTTCTCACCAACACTAAAGGTGTCAAGATCTAAAGATTGAGCTTATAATATTGACCATAGTTATGGTGCCTTGTGGCTGGCTGTTTGTTGTTACTTGTTGTTAAAAATTGGTGGTGTTGTGTTGTATTTTTGAAGAAGTTTTTGTTGTGTTCTTGAAGGTTGTTGTGGTGTTCATCAAGTTCTTCATCTTTTCTTACACTTTAGACAACCAAAAAGTGCGATATAAATTCAAGAGTTGAAGCTGAAAATTGTAAAGCATGTTGTGAGAACCCTTAAACCCATCATTTCTTAGACTAAGCTTCTACTTTTCAGCAACTTTTTCTTATTTCAAGAACTTAGTGTTGTGTGACAAGATACCTTTTCTTATTTCAAGAACCTTGTGTTGTGGGACAAGTACTTTTTCTTATTTCAAGAACCTAGTGTTGTGTGACAAGATACTTTTTCTTATTTCAAGAACCTTGTGTTGTGGGACAAGGTACTTTTCTTATTTCAAGACTTATGTTTTTCCTCCTAGACCAATTGTCATCCTTTACAAATTGTGTAAAGATTTAAATTTCAAAATTGGTGCTTAAATTGAGTGGGACCAAGACCAATTGCATGCTGCCACGTCACCCATTTGCTACTGTTCACGTCATTAATAAGCTCAAATTTAGGTTTTCTAGTTTCTAATTGTTGATTCTTAGTTTCATTACTTGGTTCTAGAACTAATTAACATGCTAGTACACTCCTACTAGGTTGTCAATTAGTCCTTTTGAATTCCTTTGTTCGTGTCCACGTTTAGTTGGGTGCTTTTATTCGTTTGAATACGTTGTAACTTCTTAACTCCAGTCCGTCGAGAATTCTTTGAGTTTCAAACAAGAATCCACTCCGGACAAGAGCTTTACTCATATCTTAAGGATTCACAGTTTCTAGCCAATCTACAACATTTGTGGAGCTCAAGTGTGAGTGAACCGAGAGAGTGTGAGTGAGGAGAGGCTTAACACTAACTTGTTGGCTGATTGTGTAGGTAACACCTTGACATGGAAGGAAGCACATCCCAAAGTGGGGTACTACTGAACAAGACACTATGAAGGCCACACTTGAGGCCATTACCAGAAGTTTAGAGAGGTTGAACACGGAAGTTGGGGCAATGGGGGGGAGATTTGACTACGATAAGTGGGAGATTGGAGCAAGTGGAGAGTCAAAGGAACTCTCGTCCATCCGCTCTTCATCATATTCCTTCACGTGGGCATGAAAAAACTTCATCCACAACTATCTCACCAGAAACATTGCACCAAATAATGAATCCACCTCTAGCCCCACTAAATGCCACAAATCATACCACTACTTTCCCTCCAAACCAAGAAGCGAATAGACCACGCCATTCCCAAACTCCTCCAATTTCACAAGAAGGATGTAGCCATCTATTACCTCCACAAAATCTGAACGTACCTTACCAAACTCCACTAAATCAAAGACCACCACCTCCACAAATCCCAATGCCTCCAAATCAGATTCCAAATCACCAAAACCGACCAGATCACTTTGAGGAACATGGAAGAGAGGAGTATGATGGATATGGAGCCTTTGATGATGCTTACATGAGAAAGGAGGAGCTAAGAAGGGGCTGTGTTGATCTAAGGAGGTACCGAGGGTATGGAGAAAGGGAAAATCGACACCAAGAAAGAGACGTAGGCATCAATACCATCAAATTGAGCTTACCTATCTTTAAGGGTGAAAGTGACCCCGAGGCCTACTTAGCATGGGAATCAGCTTGTGACAAAGTTTTCCAAGTTAATGATATCTCGGAAGAAAAGAAAAGTTGTTATGCCATAGCTCATTTTGAGGGTTATGCCAACACTTGGTGGGAGTACATCAAGCGTTTTGATGGGCAGCCACCACCTTGGTTTCGATTAAGGTACTTAATGAGGCAACGGTACCTTCCCGAGAGTTATCGCCATGAATTGCTTGCTAGATTGTACAACTTGCGTCAAGGCAACAAAAGTGTGATGGCATATTATGATGAGTTTCAACAGCTCATGTTGAAGCTTGATCATCATGGGGAACAAATCAGTCATGACATCATCCGGTTCAAGTGTGGGTTAAACAAAGAGATCTCCACTCATTTGACACTTCACAAATTTGATACCGTTGAAGGTATTTTCCAAGCGGCTCTTGAGATTGAAAGGGATCTTAAAGAGAGGTCGTCGCTCAAGGCAAGGGGACAATCCATCTCGCATTGGCCTAGAAGCAAGGACGTGGTTCAATCCTCTTCGGGTTGGCCCAAAAACAAGGATCAAACCGCCACTACAAGGCTGGTCGAGCCCAAAATAGTCCATAAAATTCCTCTAAAACAAGAAGTTCACAAGTATCCAACCCAAAAGGATTCCAATGTTTCAAGTACCAAGGTTGGGGACATAATCCAATGAATTTCCAAATTGACGCAACGTGATACTGCGGGAAGGGAGATTGTATTACCTTGGTGAGGAGGTGGGTCTTGAAAAAGAGGAGGATGAGGTTGAGCCTCAAGATGGAGAGGAAACTGAAAATAGGCCACTTGATAATGATGATGATGATGGTGAAGTTATTTACCCACAAGAATGGGAGTGTGTTGTTCCAAACTTTGTAGTTAGACGTGCTATGATTAGCAAGGCAATAGACGACCCTAGCCAAAGGTAAAATCTATTCCATACTAAATGCCTTGTAAAGGGGAATGTGTGAACTTTGGTGATTGATAGTGGTAGTTGTGTGAATGTCGTTAGTGTCGCTATGGTGAAATTTCTGAAATTACCAACTACACTTCATACTAGCCCTTAAAAGTTGAAATGGTTGAACGAATAAGGTGAATTGAAGGTCGTGAGGCAATGTGTGATACGGTTTAAGGTAGGGAACTACCAAGACGAAGTGCTTTGTGATGTGATACCAATGCAAGCATGTCATTTGTTGCTAGGTAGACCTTGGCAATATGATAGGTCTACCAAACATGATGGGAGGACCAATCGATATTTACTTGAGAAGGATGGTTGAAAGGTCACTCTTTATCCTCTTTTGCCATCACAAGTGAATGAATTACATCAAAAGATGAGGGAGTTGAAGGAGAAGGGAAAGAAACCCAAAAATGATGAAAAGGAGGGAAAAAATGTGGGTGGGGCAGTAGGGATTTCCGGGACTGCCTCAACGTCAAATGGGCAAGAAAACATGGTGATGTTGTCTAGAAAGAATGAGTTCTTCTTGGATTATGATGTGGACATGCGTATGCTTCTTTTGGCTCATTGTTTTAATACTAACCCCACTAATTCTTCTATTTCTCCTTTGATTTCTTGTGTGTTGCAGGATTATAAAGATGTATTTCCAAAAGAACTTTCGCAAGGATTGCCCCCGCTTCAGGAAATTGAGCATCAAATTGACTTTGTACCGGGCTCACAATTGCCAAATAAGCCAGCTTACAGAAGCAACCCTACGGACACCAAAGAATTACAGCATCAAGTTTAGGAACTCCTCAAAAAAGGGTATATCAAAGAGAGCATGAGTCCGTGCACAGTTTCGGTGCTACTGGTGCCTAAGAAAGACAGAACATGGCGTATGTGTGTGGACTGCCGAGCCATCAATAAGATTACGGTAAAATATCGTCATCATATCCCTAGGTTAGATGATATGCTTGATGAATTGAATGGTTCGTGTTTATTTTCCAAGATTGATTTAAGGAGTGGCTATCACCAAATAAGAATGCAACCTGGTGATGAATGAAAAACCGCCTTCAAGATTAAATTTGGTCTCTATGAATGGATGGTTATGCCATTCGGCCTAACAAATGCTCCAAGTACTTTCATGAGGCTAATGAATCATGTGATGAAGCCATTTATTGGAAAGTTTGTTGTTGTTTACTTTGATGATGTCTTGGTCTATAGTAAATCAATTGATGAGTATGTGATGCATTTACAATGTGTGTTTGATGTCCTTAGAAAGGAAAGGTTGTATGCAAATCTGGAGAAGTGCTCTTTTGGTGTTAATGAAGTTGTTTACTTGGGTTTTGTTGTTAGTTCAAGAGGGGTCGAAGTGGATGAATCAAAGATAGATGCTATCAAAAATTGGCCAACCCCGCAAACCATTAGCGAAGTAAGAAACTTCCACGGGTTAGCTAGTTTTTATAGAAGGTTTGTCAAAGAATTCAACACCATAGCCGCTCCTTTAACCGCGGTCATTCGAAAAAACCAACCCTTCAAGTGGGGTGAAGAGCAAGCTAAGGCTTTTGAAACCTTGAAAGCTATGCTTGTTTCCGCGCCTTTATTACAATTGCCCAACTTTGATAAGACATTCGAAGTTGAGTGTGATGCTAGTAAAGTGGGCATAGGGGTTGTTTTGATGCAAGATTTAAAACCCATTGCTTATTTTAGTGAAAAGCTCAAAGGAGCAACTCTAAACTACTCCGCATACAATCTAGAGTTGTATACCTTGATTCGGGCTTTGACCACTTGGCAGCACTATTTGTGGCCCAAAGAGTTCGTGATCCAAACGGACCATGAATCCTTAAAGCATCTTCGGGAACAAGACAACCTTAACAAGCGGCATGCAAAATGGATTGAGTTTCTTGAAACCTTCCCATATGTTATTCAATACAAAAAGGGTAAGGACAATGTAGTAGCCAATGCTTTGTCTAGAAAACATGTTCTTGTGTCAACATTATCTTCAAAATTAATGGGTTTTAAGAGTTTGAAAGAATTGTATCCCAAGGACCCTCACTTTGCTCCTATCTTTAGGGAATGCGAAGAAATGGGTTGGTACAAGTGGGGTTCAAATCCCTATGCCAAGTTTGATGGATACTTGTTTAAAGGTAGATGATTGTGTGTACCCTCCAGTTCTTGGAGAGAGTTATTTGTGAGGGAAGCACACAATGGCGGTCTAATGGGTCACTTTGGGATCGAAAAGACCCTTGGAATATTGGAGGACCAATTCTATTGGCCAAAAATGCACAAGGATGTGGCCAAGATTTGTGGCCAATGCATAGATTGCAAAGGAGCCAAATTGCGGCTCTTACCTCATGGGTTGTACACCCCGCTGCCCACTCCTTTACGCCCTTGGCTTGACATATCTATGGATTTCGTGTTAGGGTTGCCTAGGACAAGATGAGGTCGGGATAGTATCTTTGTTGTGGTCGATCGGTTTTCTAAGATGGCACACTTTATTCCATGCTTTAAATGTGATGATGCACCTAGTGTGGCCTCTTTATTTGTTGATAATGTTGTCAAGTTGCATGGTGTTCCGAGGACCATTATGAGTGATAGGAACTCTAAGTTCCTAAGTCACTTTTGGAAATCCATGTGGGGTAGGCTTGGAACCAAGTTGTTATTCTCTACATCTTGCCACCCACAAACTGATGGTCAAACGGAAGTAGTAAATAGGACTTTGGGTGCTATGCTACATTCCATGGTAAAAGGAAAATTGACTTCTTGGGATGAACACCTACCATTGATTGAGTTTGTATATAATCGTGTCATACACTCAAGTATGGGAATGACTCCTTTTGAGTGCATATATGGCCTCAACCCCCTTACCCCTTTGGATTTAACTCCTTTGCCTAGTGATGTTATGATTAGCTTAGATGGAAGCAAGCGGTCAGATTCGATGAAGAAGTTACATGAGAAGGTGCGGCTTCGACTTGAGAAGAAAAATCAAGATATTGCAAGGAGAGTCAACAAGGGGAGAAAGAAACTCATTCTTGAACTGGGAGATTGGGTGTGGGTTCACCTTAGAAAGGATAGGTTTCCGTCTCAAAGAAAGTAAATTGATGCCAAGAGGTGATGGTCCATTCCAAGTACTTGAACGGATCAATGATAATGCCTACAATATTGACCTTCCCCCGGAATACCAAGTGCACAACACTTTCAACGTGTGTGATCTTTCTCTAGTGGATGCGGTTGAGGATGACCAAATTTTGAATTTGAGGTCAAATTCCTCTCAAGATGGAGAGGATGATACGGGTGTACAAAGCTGTCCAATACGTTCTCGACCATTCACACGAAGCCAAGCTCGGGAGTTATAAAAACTACAAGCCATGTTCATGCAAATGGCTGCGTATGAGTTGGTACCTGATCCGCCAAAGAGCTTCAACATTTTTAAGTGTGAAAATGAGCCTTGAAGTGTAAGAACTTGGTACTGAAATCTTTTGGTCTTAGGGTCCTTTCTTCAAGTTAGGGTTCATAGATTCTAAGATATCTTTGTGTCAAGTTACTAGCTTTCATTTTGTACTCTTGAAACTTTGCATTAACTTAGTGAAGCCGTGTGGGGCTGATTTTTGATTCACTACAGTTACTGCCATTTGTTGTTCTTGTTGTTAACATTGTACTCTTTGTAATCTATCATCTTGTGTTGTTGAACCATTGTTTAATGTTATTGTTATCTTCTTGTTCTCCTTGTGTAGCTACTGTTTTGGTGTTGGTATTCCTTCAAAATTTTGTGATTGTTGTTGTCTTCATATATTGGAGTTGTTATCTTCAAACTCTCAGAATTATAGTGTGTTTGGACTGATTTTGTGGCAGATTTGATACGCTCCAAGTTAGTAATTTATCAGACCTCTATTCCAGCAAGGAACTCTTGAATAGAAAGTGACATTGTCCACTCATGCCAAGAATTTGAATATAGTGAATAGCCATAATAACAATATACCCTGTAAAATCTCATAAGTGGGGTATGAGGAGGGTAGAGTGCACACAGAGTTTATTCCTACCTCGTGGAGTAGAAAGGCTGCTTTTGGAGGACCCTTAGCTCGAGTAGAGCAAATCAAAGTTGGTATAAAAACGAAAAAACTGTTATTTTCCACAATATAGTCGGGTATGCAGAATCTGTATATTACAACAACAACTTCAACTTGAGTTCAAGTATAAACAAGAACACAAAGAAGTATCAAATACCCTCAACACAAGATCAAAATGAACTTTCCAAGAGGTGTATTTATTTTTCAGAAAAATAAAGATGAAACAAAAATTGAATAAGGCAAAGTCATCGGAATTTATAGAGTTTCCATAAGGAAATAATTCCCCTCACTGTAACCGAGGTTGTGAAATTTTTCCTCCCATGATAAAATGGCCTACAATCCAACTATAGCGGTACCTCAAATAGTCGGATTCTATGAACGCACTCAATGGTTTGTATGATCACACAGAGTATTTTGAAGACAAGAAGAATGGTTTTAATTCAGAAAATTTCATTGCATCAAACCTGTGGAAGAAGGCAGGTTTTTATAACCATAACATGCTTGTTCGAAAAGGTGGCATTGGTTCACTTAGAGGTGTGACTATTCTGAAAATGCATGGCTGTTTTTCCCCAAAATAGTGCAGTATTTTTGCTGAAACATTACATCATTTCGTGAAATAGTGCACCAGTTCACTGGAATAGTGCATCTGTTACTGGAACAGTGCATCTGTGTACTGTAACAGTGCATCTGTTCACTGGAACAGTGCATCTGTTTATTGTAACAGTGCATCTGTTCAACGTAACAATGCATCTGTTCACTGAAAAAACGCATCAATTTAGAAAAACATCACCAAAATGCATATAAATGGAGCATCGAACTGTAACACCCCAATTTCAAGTACATGTATTGGCATATTCAAGTACGTGTATTGGTCTTATTTATATGGAATTAATTTTTTTATTTTATTTATACCGGAATTTTCTCGTCGATGGTTCCATGCGAAGGTTATTGAATAAGCTTTCCAACGATATAAAGATTTCCAAAAATGGATAGGTTTCGGATATAATCGAGCACGTCCGAAACTATAAAAC
>NC_061118.1:172035535-172036660 GCF_002878395.1 Capsicum annuum
TATTCAAGTACGTGGATTGGTCTTATTTATATGGAATTAATTTTTTTATTTTATTTATACCGGAATTTTCTCGTCGATGGTTCCATGCGAAGGTTATTGAATAAGCTTTCCAACGATATAAAGATTTCCAAAAATGGATAGGTTTCGGATATAATCGAGCACGTCCGAAACTATAAAACGGTGGCCGAGATATTTGGGAATAGTAAATGTGCAGGAAAATTTCCTGCACACAAACTATTAAGGCCAGCTGAATTTTTGGGTCAACTTCGAACAATCATAACTCCCTTAATATAATGAACTGGGGGAACTGCGACCTATGAAAAGAAATATCTTTGAGTCTTCTTTCCAATGCAATTGGTTTCATCCAAATCCAACATCTGAGTAAGGAGTTATACTCGTTTTACTTCAGCCTATCAAAACAGATTATTAGGGTCAACTTCAAACGATCATAACTCCTTGTACAAGACGAACTGGGTGGCCTCTTTATATGAAATGAAAGCCCTTTGAATTATCCTTCCAACGATACCAATTTCACCCAAATCCGATATCGGAGTAAAGAGTTATGGTCGATCTACTTTAGCTTATCAAAATAGTCCACCAAAGGATAGATTTGACCTTATTTAAATTTTAAAGGCATTTTGGTCAGTTCCTATTATATTATGGACGGAAATATATGTATACATACATGTATATGAGTTCAAAAACTCATTTTCATCATCAATCATTGAGAAAGAACAAACCCTAGCCAAATTTGACCTTTAAATTACTTTTGATTCAACCGTAGAAATTCCAAAGTAATTCGATAATTGCGTTTGTCATCTCGAGAGCTTCAAACGGCACCTATTATTTGTGAAAACAGGATTGCATAATCAAGAGGTGAATTCTAAGGTATGAATATTGTTTGCCTTTGTTCTTTTCCAGATGTATATGTGTGATAGAGGATTATATGTATTGGTTGTTATTGAAAGGTGATGGAAATAGGGTTATGGACTATTTTGCATGGTTTGGTTGTATTGAATTGTGAAAAGTGGATATGGTAATTGAGTTATGGAAGGTGGATATGGTGATATACTATTGAATTGATGATTATTTATGTCTATGGCTCAATTTGGTTTAATGGATTGG
>NC_061118.1:172039660-172106909 GCF_002878395.1 Capsicum annuum
GTAATGATGCCGGTTACCAGAAGCAAGAATACCGGTAAGCAAGTAGATGTGGCTGTCGGAGAGGAAACTAGTAAGTCACCCACTATACCAGCTAATCAAAGTGAGGCTCCAGCTGAGCATGCATCAGAAACTTATTCCATTCCGGACGAAATAAGGGGGAGGAGAACTATATCCCCAGAGCCACCTATTAATGCTGCTGATCAAGATCTTAGAAATGCAGCGCAACTTTTGAATCGTATAGTTACTGGGCAAGCTCAAGGGCAAGTCATTCCTACCACGGGTCCTAGTGGTATAGATAGGGTGGCTAGCCTTCGAACACAGGATTTTCTTAATATAGATCCTCTCACTTTTACTGGATCAGATCTTAACGAGGACCCACAGGACTTTATTGATCAAATTCAAAGGGCTTTAGATGTTATGCATGTTATGGGTAGAGAGACAATGGAGCTAGCGGCGTATAGATTCAAAGGGGAGGCTATATAGTGGTACGAGGACTGGAAACGATCTAGGGGTATTGATGCACCCCCAGCTACTTGGAAAGAGTTCAAAGCGGCATTTCTTGATCATTATCTTCCATTCAAGATTCGTCAGGCCCGTGCAGATCAGTTTTTAAATCTTTGTCAGGGGAATATGAGCGTGAAGGAGTACAGTCTCCGATTTAATTCCTTGTCGAGATATGCTCCTAATGTTGTAGCTACTATGGATGATAGAGTTCATCAATACGTGGATAGGCTGGATCCATATTTGGTTAGAGATTGTACTATTGCCGCTTTGAACAAAGATATGGACATAGCAAGGATCCAAACTTTTGCACAGAAAATGGAAGATCTGAGGCAGAGGAGAAGAACACAGGAATTAGAAAGAGGATATTCCAAGAGGGTCAGATCTACAGGGCAGTTCATGGCATCCCAAGGAGGGTGCAGACCACAGTTTTCTGCTAGACCACCTAGGCCATTATCTTCTTATTTACAGCTAGTGCCCCACACAGTTCCAAGGGTCCAGAGGAAATCAATTTGGGCACAGAAGTGAGAGTCAGAGTTCGCGGACAGTAGGGTACCAAGGGCAAGGGAATATGAGCCAATCGAGACCTCCTCGAGAGCCATGCAAAAAATGTGGAATGTATCATTTGGGCACATGTCGGCTGGGGACCAATGTTTGCTTTTGGTGCGGTATGTCGGGGCATATGATGAGAGAATGCCCACGAAGGGGCATAGGGGGTATGGCACAACCTACGGGGTCATTTGTTGCATCATCATCATCGATGCCTTATTCAAGAAGGGCTGCACAACCAATGGGTTGTGTTAGAGGTGATAGAGGAGCCACGAGTTCTAGCGGGGCTCAAAATAGTACATATGCTCTAGCGGATCGACAGAATTTAGAGGCTTCCCCAGATGTGGTTATGGGTACGTTGTCTATCTTTTCATTCGATGTATATGCCTTAATTGATCCTGGTTTTACATTATCTTATGTTACTCCATTGGTTGCTGGAAAGTTCGAAAGAATACCCCTGAACTTGACACGATCTTTCACTTTGACACCTTAACTAGACCATGTTCATTTTTGACACCTCAACCAGCTATTAAGTGTCATTTTGACACCTTTTTTTTACAATCAACTAATTTTACAAAGTATGTGTAATGCACACGTTTGCTCATATGGCATACAACCAATTAAAAAAAGGCATGTGGCATTCTTATATAAAATAATAATTTAAAAAATAATAATTTTTAAATAATTAACTTTAATTTTAAATAAAAAATTAATAAATAAATGACCACCCCCAAACATCATCTTCTCCGAGTACCCCCACCCCACCCCACCCCACCCTACCCACCAAGATTGTTGCCACCCCACCACCACCCCAAGATTGCTGCAGCAATTCCCCTCCCCCCACCCTCCCCACAAACTAACATTGCAGCAACGTAGCCCCACCCCACCCCTCCCCCCTCCCTCTTCGATCATCTTCTCCAATTTTCATCTCTAAAAATTATCTTCAAAATTTCTTCAAATTTCTCAATAACAGTGATCACAAGTGATTGCAATAGCAAACTTGAAATTCACAGCAAAAGTCTCTTCTTCTTTTCTATCAAGAAATTATATAGAAGATACAGAAATTATTTGCATTGAGGTCCTTAATTAGTTCTGCAATAGCGAAAAAATTCAAATCCCAACAATATCGACGAGCTACTTTTTCATTTCATATATTTGTTTCCTTTTTGTATATGTTCATTTTTGTTTGCATATTTTTACAGTTTAAAGAAAGTGTAGCAAAG
Organism: Capsicum annuum; assembly: GCF_002878395.1. Taxonomy (NCBI): domain Eukaryota; kingdom Viridiplantae; phylum Streptophyta; class Magnoliopsida; order Solanales; family Solanaceae; genus Capsicum; species Capsicum annuum. The sequence continues at coordinate 172,041,934 of NC_061118.1, forward strand.
TTAATGGTGGGAAAAAATAGATGGGAAATGGTGGGAAAAAGGTGGAAAATGGCTGGAGTAATTGAGAAGAAAAAGAGGGCAAAAAATAAATTAAAAATTGATTAAATTTCATCATTCACGCGTCTATGGAGAGTGTAATGCATTTTCTTTGTCATGTCAGCAGAAAAGTGTCAAAATGACATACTTATAGCTACTTGAGGTGTCAAAAATGAACATGGACCAGTTGAGGTACCAAAGTGAAAGATCGTGCCAAATTTAGGGGGCAAACTTCTTCATGTGTTTACTGAGTCATGTTGTTGGTGCTCTTGAAACTCCTCAACACGATGATGACATGACCGAAAGGTCAAAACCCACATACAATTTATGTCTTTTTATATCAAATTTACGATATCTAGGTAAGTTTTGCTTACATGCTACCTTATTCATTATTATTTCCATGAAAAACACCAATGGTTTTAATGTTAAAAGGTTTTAATTGCACCTATTTCATATATTCATTTGGCACAAACACACAAGGTTTTTACTGTATCATTATGTGTCTGATCACTTGGTCCACAAGGTCCATCCTCCAGGTTATCGCAGATTGGCAGAAAGATGATTTAATTTCTATTTACCTTCTTTTCTATTGTTGCATCAACAAGACAACAATACTTCCAGCATTTTAGCCATGTAACATCCTCTTTTGCAACTCCATAATCCATTAAAAGCTTCAAAACATAAACAAAGGTCAAAATTGATGACCAAAGTTAAAAGGGACCACTGTGTATAGTAGGACCATACGAGAGAACACCCTCAAGTACCAATCTGATAAGAGTAAAAGCGAACTGTTCATCGATCTACAAGTAGCTATAAAAGGAAAAATAACTTAGATTCAATTCTTAGTAGCTTTTTATGGCTGAAAGATAATAACTTAGATTCAATTCTTAGTAGCTTTTTATGGCTGAAAGATGCAGATGAATGTTATCCATAGAACACATCATATTGTATCAGAGTCAGAAAACGTCAAGTGACAGCTGAAAGTACAATGCATGATTAAAGGGCAAAGGAAGAAGGTGATGAACATGTTAAACTACATGAATTGGACTCGGATTGAAGCTTTGCAATTTTCATTAACGGTGAAATTGATGATTACAGTGAAAAGAACAAGTGAGATAAAGTGTTTCATATATGCAAAACTGAAGAATGATTCTGTACAATACGTATATATATAGAGGGGAAAAAGGAAGGGAAAAAAGGGGAAAGTAACTAACTGCTTATGCTCAGCTAAATCACAGTTGGCATGTATAATAAAGCTAAATCACAGCTGGCATGTATATTAAAACAACTCTCTTAACTAACTGTTAACTGCATCATAACTAACTTGACTAAATCTCAATACCCCCTCAAGTTGGAGGGGATGCAATCACAGCCAACTTGGATAGCACACTTGAATGTTTGACACCAGTAAGGGCTTTGGTAAGGGTAAGGATGTCTTCCAGCTGATGACCAGTTCCAATATGATGCAAGGAAATGAGACCTTCTTTAAGCTTGGTTCATACAAAGTGACAGTCAATTTCAATATATTTAGCTTGGTTCATACAAAGTGACAGTCAATTTCAATATATTTAGTACGTTCATGAAATACAGGATTCCTTGCGATATGTAAGGCAGACTGGCTATCACAAAACACAGAAAAACCAGTACATGGAACAGTAAGCTCATCAAGTAACCTGCGTAGCCACACCAACTCACCAACCACCTTTCTAAGGGATCTATATTCAGCTTCCACAGAGGATAAAGAGATGGTTTCTTGTTTCTTGGACTTCCAGCTAATGGGACTATCTCCAAGCAACACAACATAGCCTGCAACAGATTTTCTGAAATCAGGGCATGCTGCCCAATCGGAGTCAAAAAAGGTTTTAACTGTGTAATCTCCAGAGTTGGAACGCAGGGTGGGATCTTGTTTGAGGTACCTCAACATGTGGAAGGCAGCCTGTAAATGAGGTTCTCTGGATGCATGCATGAACTGACTCCAATGTTGGACTCCATAAGCTATGTCAAGTCTAGTATTAGTAAGGAAATTAAACTTTCCAATGAGTTTCCTGTAATAAGCAGGGTCTGAGAGCAGGACACCTTCCTCAGCCTTAAGTTTGACTGAAGGATCAAGAGGGGAAGTCAGTGATGTGTACTGACTACAGTCATATTCCTTCAGCAAATCAAGTGTGAACTTTCTTTGGGATACAAGGATCCCATCTTGTTTGTAAGGAACCTCAAGACCTAGGATGTAATGTAGTTTACCAAGATCCTTGATCTTAAAGGTCTCATGGAGAAAAGCCTTCAACTGAGTGATTTCAACGAGGTCAGTACCAGTGAGTAGCACATCATCTACATAAACTGCTACAAATACAATAGAAGATCCTGATTTCCTATAGAATAGGGAATAGTCATTCATGGAATGGGTATAACCTCTAGAGTTAAGTGCTTCAGTTACCCTTGCATACCATTGCCTGCTGGCATGTTTAAGTCCATATAAGGACTTGTTTAGTTTGCAAACAAGGCCATCACCACCAGCATCCAGTCCTTGTGGTATAGTCATGTATACATCCTCATGTAACTCTCCATGGAGAAAAGCATTATTGACATCTAGTTGTAAGATGTCCCAATGCTTCTTGGCTGCTATAGCAAGTAACGCTCTCACTGTTGTCATTTCGACAACCGGGGAAAAAGTCTCTGTATAGTCAATTCCAGCATGCTGTGTGTAATCCTTCACAACCAGCCTAGATTTCAATCTTTCAATGCTTCCATCAGCTCTGCGTTTGATTTTATACACCCACTTGCACACAATAGGTTTCTTTCCAGGTGGTAGGTGGACCAGGTCCCATGTTTTGTTGCCATGCAATGCAGTAAATTCTTGTGTCATTGCTGCTTGCCAGGCAGGATTCATAGCTGCTTCCTCATATGATGTAGGCTCACAATCATGGGAAATGTTCATTACAAAAGACTGACTAGAGGGAGTTAGTTCCTCAGGAGCAATATGACTCCTTTTCTTGAAGGAGGCACACACAGAAAGAGGAGTATTGTTAATTGTACCCGTAGGTTTGGTCACATGGTATACATAATCATTCAGATAGAGTGGTACCTTATGGTTTCTAGTTGACCACCTGGGTGTTGGTGCAACTAAAGTGTGATGTGGTGATGGAACAGTTACAGTGTGATATGGTGGTGATGAAATAGGAGGACTGGGTGAGGGTTCAAGAGCTGAGATAAGTGGAGAATAAGCAGGATTAATTGAGGAGTTGTCTGACAGATTACTTGGTGGACAAGATGGAGAAGGTACATCAGTATCCCTTTGATCACATTTTCTACCAGAATTCAGATTATCAAGATCATGAGCGTGAGTCACAGGATCAGAGAAACTAAGAGGAAGACTGTCATGATATACTGGAGATGCAGGAAAGCAGCGGTATTTTTTGTCAAAGAAAAAGGAAAGATTGTCTCATGAAAACCTACATCCCTAGATATGGAAATTTTCTTGGTTGCTAGACTCAGTACTTTGTAAATTGTACCCCTTCGGGTTGGAAGGGTATCCAATGAACACATGAGGGGTTGCTCTAGGATCAAACTTGGACCTTTGAGGCTTTGGTATGGTAGGATAGCATAAGCATCCAAAGCTTTTCATATGGGAATAAAGAGGTTTTTGCTTGTAAAGCACTTCATGTGGAGATCTATTGTAAAGAACATGTGAAGGTAATCTATTAATGATTTAGGAGGCTGTTAGAACGCACTCACCCCATTATTTTTGGGGGAGTTTGGACTGAAAAAAAAAAGAGCCCTGGCTGTCTCAAGTAAGTACTTATGCTTCCTCTCCACCACACCGTTTTGTTGTGGTGTATATGGACATGATTTCTGATGTATGATTCCTTTTGATTGAAGAAATGACCTAGTCTCATGATTATTGAATTCTAGACCATTATCTGATCTAAGGGCTTTTATTGTGATTTGGAACTGGTTCTCAACTAAGGAAACAAAGGCTTTTATGACTTGCAGGGCATTGCTCTTACTACTTAACAAATGAATCCATGTGACTACTACTATGGTCATCTACTAAGGTAATGAAATAACTAAAGTTGTCATGGGTTTTGACATGGTATGGACCCCATAAATTCACGTGTACCTGATCAAACAGTTGGGATGAAACTGTTGTTTTTGTAGGGCAGGGCAGCCTTGACTGCCTTGCCAAAGGGCAAATAGGACAAAAGAAAGGTTGTTTAGGTGATAATTTGACAGGGATGGAGCATAGATTTTTGTATTGATTTTGACAGTAGGCACATCCCTTGTGGTTCCAACTTGGAATTGTCGTAACAAATCAACCAGCTGATTGTATTGTTCTTTGGACAAGGTGTTGTGATTCAGATCCCCAGCTTCAATCTTTTCACTGGTGCAGTTCTCATACATTTCTCCATGAACATTTGCTGCAACTCCTTTACCCTTGTTTACTCTAGAGTTAGTGTTGTAAATTTGATTTTTCTGATTATGTTGACCTGGAATAGGCATGAACTTGTTGGGATAACCATGAATTTTGAAGCACTTGTCCCTGGTGTGCCCTAATTTCTTACAATAGTTACAAAAAGGTCTTGACCTAGTTCCATTGTCGTAATTGATATTATAATTTGTTCGAAAGCTCTTGCCATTGCCAGGTCTACCCCCTCCCAGGTAATTTCCAGAAGTACCAACATTAAGAGGAGAAGATTCTGCTAATGTGTGAGGAATGGGCTTGAACTCCCTTTGTTTTTCTTCTTGAACCAACAATGCGAATGCTTGTCCCATAGATGGCAAAGGGTTCATCATCAGTAAACTACCTCTGATTATGGTGTAAACCTCATTAAGACCCATGAGAAATTGGATGAGTCGTCTATCTTGCTCGGCCTTGTGCATAGTCTCCTTAGCTCCACAGCTACACACACAACTGCATTCGCTCTTAGTACACAGGGTATTTAGCTCTTCCCAAAGCTTTTTCTTCTTAGTGTAATATGTAGGAATGTCCATTGTTCCTTGACTGAGATCATTGATCTCCTTTTGTAGTTGGTACAATTTTGCTCCATTCGTCTGATCGTATCGATCTTCTAGTTCATTCCACAGCTCCAGGGAATCAGACACATATTCTACGCTATCAACCATGTCTTTGCTCAACGAGTTGAGAATCCAAGATGAGACCATAGCATCGCAACGTTCCCATTTCACTTAGAGGGATCGAAGCACACCTCTCCTCCAGGATCGGTAACCAACACCAACAAAAGGAACAGGTACTATAGACGTATCTGCGCTATCAGAGGGATGTATATACAATGGATTCCCCACATCGATTGATCGGGGAGCCGATGTGGATGAACCTGTGTCCTGATCTACTACTTCCACCATACTGAGTGAGATGTGAATTGCACAGAGATGTCTACTGACAGACTCGAATTGCTACTGAGCTAAGCAGAGAAAATTGAGCAGAGAACGAAATTTAGGATAGATTGTAACTTCGTGATGAAGGAGAAAAGGAGTGAGCGAAAAAAAACAACCGAAATCGAAACTGCAACTGGATGAGAATGAAGATGAAAGTTCAAGGAGAAGAACCGTGATAACTCTAATACCATGTTAAACTACATGAATTGGACTCGAATTGAAGCTTTGCAATTTTCATTAATGGTGAAATTGATGATTACAGTGAAATGAACAAGTGAGATAAAGTTTTTCATATATGCAAAACTGAAGAATGATTCTGTACAATACGTATATTTATAGAGGGAAAAAAGGAAGGAAAAAAGGGGAAAGTAACTAACTGCTTATGCTCAGCTAAATCACAGTTGGCATGTATAATAAAGCTAAATCACAGCTGGCATGTATAATAAAACAACCCTCTAACTAACTGTTAACTGCATCATAACTAACTAAACTAAATCTCAATAGAGCAAAAAGAAATTGTATTTAATGCAAGAACCAATAAATAGAAATAAAAATAAGAATGTCGACAAAAAGAATTGAAAAACTTCACTTAACAGAAATATATGAAGCAAAAGACTTGTCGATCAAGTGCGAAAATCATTAAACATCTATGATCCAGATGCAAGTTTCTAATTTATATTACACTAACTTACTTTTCCATAAAATTTATAATTTCCTGTTCCTGTTCATTAACATAATCATGAATAAAGTCTCTTTTACAATAGCGATTCGCTTCGTCATTTATATTTGTTTTATACTATTATCCTTTTTAAAACAGAGTGTTGAGGCCAGCATGATAACCGCACTAAGTAAGCAACATGAAGCACCTAGCCCAGCTACACCGAGTTTCAGGATTTTAGGTGTGTCCCTTTAACAATATTAATATCATAGAATATTAGGACACTTAGAGGCTAAATATATTCAAATGTAATTTATGTGATATTAGCAGTGGAACACTAATATTAATGCTAGAACAAACTAAGAAAGAAGATCTAAGAACGACATAGTAAATTTCACAACTGATATGAACAGCATTAAGACACTGCATCCAGAATTACAAATTTTGCAATTCCCCGATCATATCAAACATGTAATTGACATCATTTACATAGCCAGAGACCATGTTGCACCAAAAAGCTAGAAATAAAATATATATTTGTATTAAGGCTAAGAAAATTCCCCCATTCGCCTTAAAAACGTTAGTCATTCATCTCTATATAAATTGTCTAACAAATGAGATATGGTATTCCAAATACATGCCTTTTTGAGTCCAACTCTGTTCCATCTGTGCAAGCAAACCAGAACAGAGTGATGCATTGTTCAGTTCATGACAAAAATTGCAATTAACATGCACCAAATTTAGTAAGTGATCTTACCAAGTGCAAAAGAAGATGATAGATCTCTTTAGGGTACTTCTTGCATGGAGGACATTTGCTACAAAGTTGCATTTGTCTTTTCTAGAGATTAGACTGGATGAGACACATTTCTTTTGTCACTAGTGAAGAGAAGCTTGTTTTTTTTTTTGGTGAACACCTTTAAAGGTGCTACGATGTGCCAACTCTTCCACAAGTAGTATTGCATGAAATCAACAGTGATACGTCTCATCATAACGAGAAAAGGAGATAGAGGATCTCACGGTCTCAATCCTCTTTGACGAGAGAAAAACCATGCTCTCTCTGGTGGATTAATCACTGCAAAATAATATAGCTTTACTAGGTTTAAAACAAAAATAAAATAAAATTCAAGCAAGGAGAGTTGAAAACTAAAAAAATTGCTATGAGGGGTGGGATTGGTTAACCTTTTTACGGGTTAAGCCAAACCGGCCCCACCCGCCTCACTGCCATCCCTAGTGTAGTCCTAGAAAGTGCACTAAGCTAGTGCGTCAAAACAATAGTTCATGTCATGCAATTTCTCTATCATGTCTAACAAGGAATCTGAATCCTGTACAAAAATCAGTTTGCACCAAAAAGCTAGCAAATAAAAAGCTCTAAACTTGAAGCTAAGTATGCTTCACTTGTTGCCTTAAAAATTCTGTTGTTCCTTTCCGTCCAGACAGTTAACCTGTGGTAAACTATTCCAATTTTTGAGGTACTATTTGGCAAGACCTTCTCTATTCCAGCAAGGAACTCTTGAGTGGAAAGTGACACAGTCCACTCATGCCAAGAATAATGAAAGATAAACTTCATAACTGAGATTCGACTCCACATTTAAGGAAAAGGTGATTGCCTCTTCATGATGGACTATACATCTGCTAAGTCTAATTAAATCCACATTCTGTGCAATAAAACTAAATTTGAGTCTTTATATGGGTGTTGTTTCCCTGGCCTAACAGTATAAACTTGACAAATGCTATGCATTGGGAAAAAACCCGCTAAGGTTAGCAGGCTCTATAAACATTTTATGCTACATGATGTCGAGAATGCAGGATATCATGATATCTGCTGTTCTTTCTTTTTTTGAGTTAACATGTAACATATGAAACCACTTTGGAAAATTTGGCAGAAATATAGATTGCAAAACATCTTGCTAGCTTTTCTGATTAAAGAACTAGTTGAATATAGTGAATAGCCACTATAACAACAACATACCCCGGGAAATCCCACAAGTGGGGTCTGGGGAGAGTAGAGTGCACGCAGACCTTACCCCTACCTTGTGGAGGTAGAGAGGTTGTTCCCGGAGGACCCTCAGCTCGAGTAGAGCAAATCAAAGTTGCTACGAAAAGGTAAAACAACAAAGAAGAAACATAGCAATCAACAAGAAAAACAGTAACAACAAAATCGTGCAACAATGGAAACACAATAAACAATAGATGATAGAAATCAACTGCAAGACACTACAAGAATAAGACTAATAGACACCACCGAGCCTAGACACGTGAAAAGCAAGACAACACTCCACTACCAACTAAACTTCTATCCTAATCTATAACTATCACACCCTCCTATCTAAGGTCATGACCTTGTCTAATCACCTTGTTATGGCCCCTAGTTCTGGATCGAGTAGCTGGACGACTAACTTGGAAGTCAGACCTAAACTTCTATCCTAATCTACAACTATCACACCCTCCTATCTAAGGTCATGACCTTGTCTAATCATCTCTCCCCAATATTTGGCCTACCTCTACCACTCCTCGTACCCACTATATCTAACCTCTCGCACCTCCCCACTGGGACATTTGTGCCTCTCCTTTCACATGCTCAAACCATGTCAACCTCGCTTCCCTCATCTTGTGGGGGAAAACAAATTCCTAGTTGAAATAGGAAAAACAAGTTCTACAAGTGATATTTCACATTGACTATGTCCTCCCCATCCTCCAACACCCTTCATCTTCATCCCCACCCCACACCCCTATCTCGCCCCACCTCCCATGATATTTTTCTTGATTATATACATATGTTTTTAGGGTAACATTTTTTTCTTAAGTACCAAACACAAGAAAATAAGTATGAAACCTGGTAAACATTTTCCTTCCTATCAAACATCAGCTTTAATGTTGTAATAATTATGGCTTCCCCATGAAAGATGGATTCCCTTGTATTTTCCACTTAAACTTGTCACACAAGATTATATGTGTATCTGGCTATGCTAGTTGAAGGAAACTCTCAACGCACCCTGCCCCGCAATATTCAAAGAAGGTTACTTCAACCACCCCACCCTGCACCATTGCCGTTCCAAGTAACAACACCTTATCTTTTATCCAAAAAAAGAAAAAAGAGGACGTATCAGTACAGGTACTCACTTTCTTACAAGGATCTATGTGTGATGGACCGCAGATTAGGTCAATTACACATCTAGAACCTATTATAAACCTACCAGGTTAAGCAGGCCCAACTTTATCTAACACATCTCCTGAAAACATTTTGTGCATTAATTCTAATTGAGTGTGTTAATCATTCTACCTCTTCTGGATCACATTTTTTGAGAAACTGAATGAAAACAGAGAGACTAATATACGCAACAGAACTTTTATGAACAGGAAAAGGATGCCACTGCAAGAGCAAGAAAATATTTTAATCAACCAACTTATTCACAAACTTGTAAACAATGAAACTGCAAGAGAAAATTTCATGTGCTCTGTGCTTGAGAAAAAAACGTTTTACCTTGTATCCTTGCAGTGTTGCATACTGGGCATAGAAACTGAAGTCATCATACTCAGCCAGAACCAAAGTTTTGGCGTCACTATCAACCTGTCTTCGATATACTTTTTCTCCTCTTGATGAGTCCTTTTATCAGAGAGAAATAAGTAGACTTTTGTAGAGCAATACCGCTCTGAGTGACTTGTGCATAGATATGCATTGCGTCTTTATATCTTCCATCCGCACAAAGCTCATCAATCTGCTGCGAATAAGCAATTGAACTTGGATCTAGTTCATCAGCTCTGAGTTCATGTTCCTTGTTATCAATTTGCAACTGCTCCGATGATCTTTCTCTGTCTGTCATAAATTCTTCGGCTTCTTTAATCCTTCCAGCACCAGTAAGTGCACCAACAATAGCATTATGTGTGTACTTATCAGGCTGGACATTTTTCTCTTCCATTTCAGCAAAAAGGCCCAAAGCATCTTCAAATCTTTGATCTTTACAAAGAGCTGTTATTAAGGTGTTATAAGTTACTACATCAATGGTCTTCCCTTTATCAATCCACATACTAAAGAGCTTAATGGCTTTTTCAAGCATGCCTCCCCTACTAAGTCCCTGAAGAAGAATGTTGCACGTATATACATCAGGCTTAAAAGAATTCTCAACCATTTTGTTGTGAAATTGAAATGCTTTCTCAATGTTTCCCTCCCAGCAGTATCCATGAATAATAGTATTATATGTTATTTCATCAGGCACTATACCCTTCTCCAAAAGTTCATTCAGTTTGGCAATTGCCTGCTGAGTTTTACCCGATTTACATAGCCCTCCAATTATGATGTTGTAGGTGACAATAGTGGGAATTACATCTCTTTCTTTCATCTCATCCCAAAGCTTAAGAGCTTTTTCCATATCTCCACACCTAAAGTAGCCAGCAATAAGAGTCCCATAACTTACTGCATCAACAAGATAGCCCCTCGTATGAGCAATAGAGAGCAACTCGTAGGCCTCATCAAGCTTCCTTTCTTGACAAAGAGTGTGAAGCACTGTATTGAGAGAAAAATTATCCATTTTCAAACCTTTTTCACCTATACGTTTCATAATCCTCAATACTTCTGATAGATTTCCTGCTTTACAATATCCACTTATCAAAGTATTATAGGAAACACAATCTGGACATAAACCACCTTCTTCCATCCTTTGAAGTACCTCTCTAGCTTTGTCCATCCTCCCTTCTGTGCAATGCCATTTAATCAATGTATTGTACGTAGATTCATCACTTTTGATTCCCTCCTTATTCATCTCTTCAAGTAGATCAAAGGCCTCCGAACTTCTCTTATTATCAAGACACCCATTGATCAAGGTGTTAAACGTCTTCACATCAGGCAACAATTTCAATCCTACCATCTCGTCCCGAATCTTAAACGCCTCATCAACGCTTCCTTCATTACACAAACCATCAATCAACATATTATAAGTCCAAACATCAGGCAAAATATTACTCTGCGTCATCAGCTCGACAATCTGAGTAGCATCCTTCAACCACCCAATTTTACAATAACCATGTACCAAAATATTATAAGTATTCCTATTCGGTACAAGACCTTTACCCTTCATATCCTCCAACAAATCCCTGACATCATTCAACCTACCTTTCTTACACAAACCATCCAATATAGTATTATAACTCACATTATCCGGCACACATCCAAACTCACTCATTCTATTCAACAACTCATTCGCCTCCTTATACTTATAAACCAAACAATAACCTCTAATCAAAATATTAAACGTATTCGTATTTGGCACAAAACCAAGCTTAATTGCATCATCAAACAACTCATTACACAAATAAACAGAATGAGCAGAAGGGTACTTAACTAAACCATTAATCAACGTATTGAAAGTCAGCAACTTTGGACAAATCCGAATCCGTTTCATTTTCTTGAAAATCTGAATGGCGAGATGGGGTTTCCCACATTGGCAATAAGCACCAATTGCAGTATCCAACAATTCCTTGGAGGGTTGAGGGAAAGATGAAATGGGGTGAAGGAGATGACGATGGAGGAGGTTTTGAGGGTGATCAGAAGGGATAAAAGTGAGAAGAAGGGATCTTGCTAAATGGGACTTGCGATGTGATAAGAGGGAGATTAGTAGAGGGAGAAGAGAAGGGAAAGGGAGTGGGTGAGTAGAGAAAGAAGGGATATGGGAGTGGGACCATTGGAAGAAGGAGAAGAGAGTGGAAGGACGAGATGTGAGGGAAGGGGAGGAGAGAATGGAGTGGATTATGGAAGGGGTTAACTGAGGGAGGTAGGATTGGAGGGAGGATTTAGGGAGGGATTTGGAGGAAGAAAGGAGAGTGATGATTGTTTGGGTTAGTTGAGATTGCTTCAATGGTGAACTCATGGTGTTTCACAGAGAGAGCAAAGCTGAGCTTACTGCGCTGTGAGGAAGAAGGGGTTAACAGAGGTTTCAGTGTTGCGGGTGGACAAATGGCAAAACAGTAATATTCCTTATGGTTATGGGCATTTTCGTATTCTCACAATTACTGCAACATAAAAGTAGACTAAAGTTTAGAGATGTGTCCACCAAAGGTCGATCATGATTTTGCAAAGAATTGAACTATGGCGATCTATCTATGTTGAGCTACATTCTTTGGTGCATTCACACTCCCTCCTCCTTCGATGCTCAGCCTAAATTTTTTTTTTTTTTTTTTAACTAAAAACACATCGAGCTCAATCAACTTTAGAAATTTAAAAAATTTATATTTTGATTTTGAAATTAAAGCGCCGATTTTTTATAGCCATTGTTGGTTTTAAAGTCTATTTATATTAGTTGGACCAAAGGGAGCTCCATTTAGCAAACTAAAGGAACGACAAATACATAAGATTATATTTTTAGAACAAAATAAATCTACTCTCACATATAATGGACATTTTGGTTAGAATATAAATTAGTTGGGAAGTAGGAATATTAACATTTTGGGCTTGTCTATGGATGGATCAACGGATCGCCTATCGTTTTTGCAGCCTTAGATCTGCTGCATCTGCACTTGGGCTCTCCCAGCGCCCAGAATCCAGATTATGAATTAAAGCCCAACAAGAAATCCTATTGGGCTAAAAAGCTACAATTCCAACTTGTAAGGTGCTTAATTTTCCATAAATTTTTTGATCTAAAAATTACACAAATACACAACTTATGTTTCCAATATTACAAAAAATCCCAACTCTCTGAACATATTACAAAAATTCCAACATATACACAGAATGCTATGTATATGTCGGTTATGTTATGTATATTAATAGGGAGAGAGAGTAAAGTAATTAAAAAAGTGGAAGAGAGTGTAATTACTTTCAAAAGAGTTGGTATTTATGTTATTTATACAAATTTGATGCTATAGTATAAGCCCATTTCTCCACGTATTATGGATTAACTTAAAGACCAACCCCTTACTAGAGTAAATTCAGGGCGGAGCCAGGATTTCAAGTAAGGGATTCAATATTTAAAGAATACCTATTATAACCACATAAAAATAATTTTAATCAATTATAAATAGTATATTTTTTCGTCGAAAGGGGTTCAGAACGAACCTCCTAAAGAGGGCTAGCTCCACCTCTGCTAGAGTTGACTTATGGAGGTACTTACACAAGTTAGGATTTCAATTCCACATTAATCTCATCACTCTAGTGTGAGAAAGAAACAAAAATGTCAAAGAATGCAAACAATTACTACATATGAAAAACAAGTCAGTACGTTGTACTTGTATCACTAGAGTATTTTTTTTTAATCCCCAAAAAAAGATTTTGACTTTGAGAAAGCTACATTAAGAGGGTCATAATTGGATGTTACTACTTGCAAGTTGCAATACGTCACTAGCATCTCATTAATTATGCTTCAATTTCCACACGCATGTCTGCATGGATTTCAACTATGAAATCAGACATTATACACCTCGTCCGTTCAGTGGCGGACACAGGATATTCACGAAGGGGTTAATAAGTGAACATACAAACTAACCAAAGGGGGTTCAACATCTAATATATATACATAAAAAATAATTTTAAACATGCATATATATAACATAATTTTTAGCCGAAGAGGGTTCGGATGACCCCCTCTGCAAAGGATAGATCCGCCACGGCATCCGTTGACTATTACTTGTTCATTTTACACTTCACACGTTTCATAAGAAATAATGATTAATATAAGTATCAGAATATCCATATTATTGAATCTATAAGTAGAGGCCCCACACTATATACATTGAATATATACCAGCAACAAATACAAACAATTATGATTGGGAGGGTGAAATTTTTTTCAACGTCGGATTAAAAATGTTAAGATCCTAACAATAATAATAGAGCTAGATGGTGGGCCTATCCATAAATGAAGGAGAAAGTTGGTACCAACCACTAGAGATAAGAGTGATATTACTAATGGGCCAATCTTGCTTTAATTGGTATGAGATGTATTATCAGGTGGGCCTTTTCTTTTTGGGTTCTTATTCTACATGCCTTACCAAACTATTCATTAACTTCCTTCACCTGCCATATTTATGCTATGGATACTGCCTTTCAATTATAGACTAATTAGGATATTATATCTTCCATGGACTTGATATTAATTAATTTATTTATTAAAAATGGACTAAACAATTATAGATGATAGACATGACATAGAGTAGTGGAAATATTGTCCAGTGACCACATTTTGATCTTATCTTTAAAAATAATCATCATCTGAAGTTTTACCATTTCAAATTTCGTGATACACAATTTATTCTTACAGTTGATATAATGGCCCAATAATAAATTAGTTAGCACTAAGAAGGTGCAATTTGACGTGAAGTAGTAGAAGTTGTCCATTGATTTGACCTTGTGTACAAAAAAATATCTAACTTCCTCATTTATTAGCCAAAAGAAATTCTCAGAAATTAATGAATTTGGTAATATGCCCACCAGTACAAGTACTGACATAATTCACACCTAATTTAACTTTGAACTCTATTTAATAGTGTAAATAATTTATGCAGCGTAATATATATATATATATATATATATATAGTGGTCCTCCACAAAACTTAAGCTCTATCTACTTTGGGTGTAACAAGAGGAAAAGCTCATTGAATATTATATATTGCGTGTAATATATATATTGGAAAATCATTGCCTATAGCTTCTCATCTTTTAATTTGCAACATTAAGTGATTCTGCTTAATTACAATGTGCTTCTAATTCTAGTGTCCAATTTTATAATTGAAACTGTATCTTACAAATAATTTACTATATAATTTTCAAGGACAATCTTGTAATATGATGTGGATTATAGTAATTTGACGGTTGCAACTTCACAAATCACACTAAACAATTCAAATTAAGGATTTTAGTTTCACTATTTTCTCTCTTTCACTATTCAGTATTCCAACCTCGAATTCACACACACAAAAAATCGTCTATGATAGGATACGTGCACTGGCACGCAAGAGAATTAATGATAACGAGTTTAAGATATTTCTACAAGTAGTTAAAGGTCGTTATATACAATTGTGTTTTTTGAAAGATTGACTTTAATTAACAATGACATTTGAAGGTCAATTTGATTAAAAAAAAAAAAAAAAAAAATTGGTGTCTGCACTAATTGATTGGTTTAAAATTATCAAGTAGTGATTTAGCTATTTTGTCTAATAATAAAAGTATAATGGTAGCAGGTAGTGGCTCTCCATCACCAAGAAAATGAGAAATAGCACCTACAAGTCAAAAAGAAAATCAATTTATTTGATTTTGTAGTACCTTAAATAGAACATTGGTAAGGCAATGGCAGAAGTGGCCAAATATTATGGACCAAGATATTTAAAACAAAGAAAAGAACAGAGAAGGAAGTGGACTCTTTGAATTTTCTCTTTTTAAGTAAAAAAAGTACCTACTTTACTGACCAAACAAAATCAACATCAATAATCTATTAAGTATTTTGTTTCTAGAAGAAGGTAGATAAAAGAAAAGTGAAGGATTCTTTTTCTAAAATTTTCAAAATTGACTGATATTCCTATTTAACCAGAATTAAATTTATATCAGTAACAGTACCAAAAATATTAGCATTATCAATATAATCTAGCATTTTATGAGGAATTTTTGTGACAATTCATAACTTCTACTTCACACAAATACTACAACATATTTGACTTTTAAAAATTGTGTCCTTTCTCTCTTTTGTACCCTTTACAGGTGTACTCCCACTAAACATACTAATTCCATGCATGCACTTTGAATTGAAGAAATTTAAGACATCCCTAGTTACCATAAACTACCCACTCCCCTAGTTCAATATGACTGATTCAAGAATTGAATAAAATGAGTTCAAATTTAGAAATTTATCATAATTTAAATATTTATTATCCATATATTATTTGGTGAACTTTAAAAGGATATACAAGATTCAAGTGAAAATTATAAGTTCGGATGAATGTATAAGCTACACATATTACATTCGTCTCGGGTATGTCTACCTCTTTAACTATGAATTTTGATTCAAATCATATATTTTATGTTAAGTAATTCATTAATATGTATAAATGATATATTCAGAATTCAATAAATAAAACAAATATGATCAAGATTCCATAAACTAAAAAAGCATCCATCCATTGAACTCAAATTATTTATCGAGGAGTAAGAGATTTCTAATTGAATCTAAACATTACAATTCACATGTAACTTCTAAAATAACTTATTGCACTTTGTTTAACTTTCTTTTTCTCTCTCCAAATTACAGGTCTTCATTTTCATAATTTCTAATCTAAATTGGAAAGGACACTCATAGCACCTCATATAATTAACCTAATAAGTACTACACTTAAAAATTGTTGCATTTTCTTTAACGATGAAGACGTATTGTCGGAGATAAATATTAGTATAAATAACATAAATACCAATCTTTTTGAAAGTAATTACACTCTTTCCCATTTTTTAAATTATTTTACTCTCTCCCTATTAATAGACATAACATAGCATTCTGCGTATATATTGAGATTTTTGTAATACATTTAGGAAGTTGGAATTTTTTGTAATATTGAAAACATAAGTTGTGTATTGTGTAATTTTTAGTAAATATTAACCGGAACACATTATCTTTGGGCTCGTTGGAAAAAACACATAAAGTAGCATATTTAAATATTAAATTACAAAAAATAACAACACTTTTATCAAATTACATTTTGTAGCATATGTATTTATATTTTTGTAGCAACAGTTTGCAAAAATACAAAATACATATCGATCATAAAGGCAGTAAAAATCACATGTATTTGTATTTTTGTAATAACAGTTTACAAAAAAAATAAAATATAACTTATTATATTATGTAATTATGAAACTGTTGTTATGAAACTCATAATTAAAGGGATAAGTATGATGTTTTTGAATTTTGCCCTACACAGAATAAGCATAATAATATTGGGATTAATTCTACGTGGACCCCCAAGCCGGCCACTTCCAGCTTAACTCTCTCTCTTTGGGCTTTATTTTTCCTTTCAAAAGTCAATAAACATTTTGGGCTTACGTTTGGGTTAGTCCCCATCAATTTCTAGTATATTCCCAAGTTTCACAACTGACATTTCATTTTGTTTCTCTCCAATACAACTTTATCGTCACTCCACCCCCATCCCCACCTTACTACTCTGTAACTTTCATCTCTCATAATATTTATTTAGATTATCTATAAATATTTATAGAATATTGTTTATATATCAAATATAAGCAAATAAGTAAGAAAAATTAAAAAACATTTTCCTTCAAACCAACACCCTTTATTTCATTTTCAGTGAAGGTTTGACATTTTTACAGTGCCTCTTTTTTTTTCCTTTTAAATTTAATCTTTTTCCAGTTGATTTTCTAATCTTCTTTTGCTATTTTTTTTTTTTTTTTTTTTTCCCCCCCCCCCCCCCCCCCCCGGTCTTATAATTGTCATTCCTTGCTTGACGTGTCTTGGTTTAATACCTGAACAATGCTCCGTGAATATAGAAAGGTTGAAGTAAATTAATAGTAAAACGTTTCAAATTCTGTAAATTTTATCCTTTTAATTGTGGTCAAATAAAAAAAATAATAATAAATTGCGGAAATTTGATTATGCAATTAGCCATCTACTCATGTGAATTAAATGTAGACCGACCTTACTCTAATTTGGTAGAGTTGACTTGGGGAGAAAGTAGGTTAACTTCAATTTCCACATTAATTCTTATCACTCAAGTGGGAGAAAAGAGAAAAATGTGGAAGAATGAAAATCTATATAGTAGTAAAATAAAAAAGTCAAAAGATGTAAGTATCACTTTTATTTTAATTAAAAAAAGAATTTGACTTTGGAGAAAAAAGCTACTCTTTGGATGTAATTACAACTTGCAGCACATCACTAGCTAGTTTCTCATTAAAATTTGTGTTTCAAATTCCACACGCATATCTGCATGGATTTCAACCATGGAATGAGACGTTATATACGTAATATTTCTCTTTTATTTTTAACAGTATGAAGAGCTTCCACTTTTTTTATTTCTAAGTGGAGTATGTTTACTTTCCGAGCAATCCCTTATCTATATATACATACTATTATTATCTTGTACATGATAATTATGCCAAATATTTAAAATTAAACACAACCAAGAAAATCAATAATTGATTAGAGAGATGGAGTTATTTTATTTACTTTATTTTTCGTGGAGGGGTCCAAAAATAACTGAGGAGAGAAGAAATACTAATGTTAGTGGAATTTTTATACGAGACAATATCCATAAAAGATCACCATAAAGAATAATCTTAATCTTTATTTTTTAAAATAAATTTATATTAAAAGTATATGCATTATACACCAACCGCGGAGCTAGAATTTAAGCTTATTAATTTTGAATTTTGAAGAACACAGACTTATTGAGTTCTGAATAAATTTCTTAAATGCATATTTGAATCAAAGCTACTAAACCAATAAGCGAAGCTATTGTTCCAACTTTTTTCTAGCCATCTACCTAAAAATGTTAAGATGATAGTAATAATTGTTGATTTTATGTTTCAATAAATTTTGAAACAAATACATCCGTTAAAGATTTTTAAGAGTTATGTGTCAATTAGTTTTGAAACAAATGCATCACTTAAAGTTTTGAGTTATAAAGGAAATGTATTTGACAAATTCATTATTCATTAAGTTTTACGTTATAGGTTCTTGAAAGAATGACATTTTTTGTTTTAAAACATACATGAACCTATTAACTATTACTTAATTAATATACTTCTCATGCATGAAACTTTCATCCTATAAATATTGTTTTCTTTGATTTGAAAAGATAAGCACTCAAAACTACTTTCCCCTTGAAAACACTTCAGAGACATTGTTCAAATGATGAAATCACCAATTCAAGAATAGAAGAGCAACATTCTTTAATGCTACTTGTTTTGTGGCTTAATTGAATCCCGAAGATAAAGTTGTCACTTGTTCTTCCGTTTGCTCGTGGGAGAGACTCCAACTATCTTCAAGAAGCATATTATCGTGCCTCTAAGCCAAGCAAGTTTTATTTTGAATTTCTTGTACAATTATCATTATTGTTCTAACAATTTCAAGATAGTTGTCTCTATGGCTTCTACATCAATATCAAATAATATTCCATCATTGCCTAATCCTAATTTTGAACTATTTGATGGCAAAGACTTTCCTAGATGGCGTGGAAAGATGGAATTCTTTTTAAAACGATTAAAGTTGGCATACGTTCTTGAAGAAGCTTGTCCTAATGCTCCTGGTTCTGAGGTAGCATCTGACGAGGCTACTTTGATTAAAGAACAAATTGCCAAATGGCAATATGATGATTATTTGTGCAAGAATTATATTTTTGGAGGAATGTCTAACAAATATTATGATCAATATTATGTTAAATGCAAATATGCTAAAGAGATATGAGACACTCATCAAGCTATTTATTTAGCCGAAGAGGCGAGTTCTAAGAAATTTCTCATTTCAAATTAGATGGAGTTCAAAATGGTTGATGACAAGTCAATCACTGAACAAGTACAAGAATTCCAACTTATAGCTAATAAAATTGCTATATCTGGAATTGCTCATTATGAAAACTTTCATATTGGTACTATTGTATCAAAACTTCCTCCATCTTGGGAAGAGTACTGAAGCAAACTCTTAAACAAAAAGGAAGATTTGACCCTTGAATAATTGTTGCAACACTTGCAAATTGAACAAGAGACATGATGGCACGATAATAATAGTTTGAAGGAACCTGTCATGAAAGCTCATATGGTTGAAGAAAAATCAAACAAGAAGGACCTGAAAATAAAAAAATTTCAAAGGCAAAGAAGACTACAAATTTCAAGTGTAATGGTGCCAATTTTAAATCTGGTGAATGCTATCACTGTCACAAAGTTAGTCACTATGTGCGTGATTGTAGAATTCTCAAAGCCGAAAAAAAAAAAAAGCAAATAAAAAAAAAAGATGATCTTGTGGCAATGGTCACAGAAGTATTTGTAGCGGAAGATCAAGTGGAATGGCGGATAGATACTGGCGCAACTCATCACATATCAGGTAATCGAAATTCTTTCAAGACTTATGAATTAGTGGGGGATGGTAAACTTGTATATATGAGAAACTCCTTCTCTACTAAAGTTGTGGGAAAAGGAACTGTTGAACTGAAGTTTACTTCTGAAAAGATAGTTACATTGATGGATATATTGCATGTTCCTGATATTCGAAAGAACTTGGTGTCAGGAAAATAGTTGAGCCATTGGAAGAATGTCAACCAAGACGTAGTTCAAGATCAGCCAAATCAAAAGACTTTGGACCTGATTTTCAAGCTTATTTGGTTGAAAAGGATCCTGAAAGTTATGCTGAAGCTATGTCTTCACATGATGCTCCATTTTGGCGTGAAGCCATTGATGATGAAATGCATTCTATATTATCTAATAATACATGAATATTGTCAGATCTTCCTCCTAGATGTAAATCAATTGGTTGTCGATGGATTTTTAGTAAGAAAATAAAATTCGATGGTACTTTAGATAAGTACAAAACCCATTTGGTAGCTCAATGCTTTACTCAATTAAAAGATATTGATTATTTTGATACTTTTGCACCTGTAGCTCGGATGACCTCTATTTGTCTGTTGATTGCTCTAGTAGCAATTCATGGTCTTGTGATTCATCAGATGGATGTTAAAACTGCATTCCTGAACGGAGATCTAGACAAAGAAGTCTACATGAAACAACCAGAAGGATTTGTCAATCCTGATCAAGAACGTAAAATTTGTAAGCTTCTTAAATCTCTTTATGGATTAAAACAAGCACTACAAAAAAAGGATATAATTGCGGACGTTTATTTGCAGGGGTTATTTTTACCCCCTGCAAAATTATATTAAATGCGGGGGTTAAAACTAAGCTGCTAAAATTATATAATTTGCGGGGGTTTAACTCCCACTATCCGTACAAAAAAAAACACCGCTAAAATTATATAATTTACGGGTGTTAAAACCCCTACTATACATTCAAAAAAAGATATCGCGAACTGAAAGAATATTTCTCATATATTTCCCCCCAAAAGCATTTCTCTCTCCCCCCCCCCCCCCCCCCCCCTCCCAAAAAAAAAAATTGCCAACCGAAAGAAGCCATTGCTACACAGTGGATGGTACGTTGGCCATTGCTACACAGTGGGAGGTCTACGGTCGGCCATTTTCTTCCCAGCTCCGATCTATCCTTAGCCATGTTTAGAGTGAGTTCTCTCTTTTTCCAATTTAAGAAATTTCATATCAAATATGCCCAATTGATAGGGATTCCCCAAAATTCCCTACGAGGCAGTACTGATAATGGCTCTGTTTATGTGACTCGTATACCTCCGGCTCCGGTACCGAAGGATTCTGTGACTCTACAGCTCCAGCTTCGGTACCGACTCCTTGGCCTTTTATCTCTCTGTAAGCAACAATTAATGCATATTTTTGTTCATTATTACTTGCCCTTGAAATTGTGTACTTGTAGTTACTTGCATTTGAAGTTGTAAACTTGTAGTTTTTTTGGTGACGGTTTGGATATTGGTGATTTTATGAATTTTGAGTTTCTTGGAGTTTGATAAGAGAGATTGGAGATTTTTATGTCTATTTTGTTCATTATTAGGTGCATTTGAAGTTGTAGACTTGTAGTTTTTTTTTTTTCCGGAGACTTTTTTGAATATATTGGAGATTTTTATGTCTATTTTGTTCATTATTAGGTGCATTTGAAGTTGTATACTTGTAGTTCTTCATCAGTAGCTTCATCTTTTTTTTTCTTTCAAGGAACCCTAATTGTCAAAACCAATTTCAATAAATAGTACAAAATTCAAATAAAACGGTGACAACTACCTCATACTATATACCAAATACCTCACCATTCAGTCACCCCTGCATAATTTTAACCATAAAAGAAGCGGGCTTGTTGGTTGTACAGTAGCTTGCAATGATGGTTCCAAATAAGTATTTGATGGATGCATAATGACTGCTCATGCACCAGATACTCTGAGAATCTTAGGAAAAGATGCAACATACGATGAAACTAGAATACTGGATGCTTTCCAATATGTTTACAGGTACTTTGCGCTCGCGCTTATTATTTAAACTGCCTTTGAACTTGATTTTCTCGTTCTACTTGTTTTCTTTTTTGAAGATGGAACTTGCTTTCGTTCTACTTTGTTTACAGGTACCTTGCGCGTGCCTAACTCTTAATCCTCCTCACACACCAGAGCACACATTACTTAAGTGGACCACTGGCCATCCAGTACCCTCGGTTGTTGTATCAAAAGCTTCATATGAGCTAATCAAATCCAAGAGAAGAAAGAAATATGGTTTTGTGGAGCATATCAAGGTGCTTTATGAGATTATCCTGATTCTCTATTCTTCGCTTTCTTTTAGTGCACGAATTTTATAGCCACTTTGAATTTCACCGCTCGTTGATGTTATATTTATTGCAATATTTTCAGGCTATGGCTTCCATGAAGATAGACTAAAGGTAATAATATATCCTGCCAACATGTCCCAAAAGAAGAAGATATAATAATAGGAAAAACGAAATCTATGAACACGATACAATGTGTGGATAATAATCTTTTTTTCCTTCTTCTCAGGCAGGTTCTATTGCTGCTCAAGGTCTGCTTAAGAGAACCTATAGTGTCCTGAACAATCCCAAACACATGGTACCAACCTGGCCAGAAACAGAAGCACGCCTACTCGTTACTAGATTTCTCAAGAGTTTCATCGCGACAGGATGCATAATGTGAGTTATAACAGTTTCACATTGTATAGGTTTACTTCAAAAATAATTTTATTTAACAGCATAAAATTTCTACCCAGCCAGTTTCAGCAAAAGTGCATTTATTATGCTTCTGTGACTATCTATTCTCTTGTATACTTAACAATATACACGAACAATGCATATATTGTTCTTAGACTATATATTTTTTGTATTCAGCCTGTTAGAAGAATGGGGTACGATGTTCACATTCGAAGGAACAGAGAAGAAATGCTCTCTCAAAGTTTATCTTAGAGTTCATAGTCCACAATTTCACTGGAAGGTACAAGTGATCGAGCCACTAAATGAAAAATTCAAAGAATTCTCTGATATGGAAAAATTTTTCCACACAAACCAATCTTTTACAGGTTGAAACCCAAGGCGACTTAGGCATTGCTGATGCATTTATTCATGGGGACTTCTCTTCTGTTGATAAGAACAACGGTCTTCTTAATCTTTTCATGGTGAGAAAGTGACTCTATTTCATTGTTAATAGATTATTCTTGGTACTTGGCATCCTGAATTCCTTTACAGATTTTTGTTAACAATAGAGATCTGAAAGCATCTGTCACAAGGTCTAGTAAAAGAAGGTAAACAGTTTATTGAAACTACAATAAGGACATTGCAACTTCTGTTCATATGTTAAATCTTTTCCTTGCATTTGCTCTCCGGAGGTTGGTGGACACCGCTGTTTTTTACAGCTGCAGTATCATCTACAAAATATTTCATTCAACATGTTTCAAATCAGAACATCCTGACTCAGGCTCGTAAGAACATTTCTCGTCACTATGATCTGGTAAATAACTTGTATACTATAGTCAAGATCATAGTGAAACTTGTTATTTTCTCGTGACTTTCACATCTTACATAGGCCTGTGGCTTCAAGTGTAGATTGATAAGTATATTTATCAATTTTTTTCAGAGTAATGAACTCTTCTCGCTCTTTCTAGACGAAACAATGACATATTCATGTGCAATTTTTAAGGTAAGAGATCCTAAGTTGTTCAGACTCTCCAAAAATATTGCCGCACCCGTGTCGGATCTTTCAAAATTACACTATTTCTCAAGGATCCGATACGCACCTATTGACATTCTTGAAGAGTCCGAGCAACATAGAAGATCTCTAAGATACATTTTATGTTCTTTAATCTTAATCTTAAGGTGATCTTTTTTCCCTTTGTCATTGTTTTAGAGTGAAGATAAAGACCTGAAAGTTGCACAGGAGTGGAAGATTTCTTATTGAGAAGGTAAGTCATCAACAAACTAAATATGCACAGTTAAGAGTTTAGCAAGCAGGCCTTCAGGTACATAACTTCAAATAACACATGATACATTGCCTTATTTAACCTTGAGATTCACTGACGAACATGATTTATCGTTTGTGATCTTCACTCTTCTGTTGTCTTTCTTTCTTTATGTTGTCTTCACGAGCGTTGGCATTCTTTAGTTCATTTCATATCATGCACTAACTTTATTGTAGGTGGTTAAGCTTTTTTTGTTATCTTGTACTTGTTGACAGTTGAACTCCTTAACTAATTGTTATATGGAGCTGAAAATTTCAAACTGTAAATATATTAGTTGTAAGGTAGATATAATTGTTATATGTATCTGTTTTGGTATAATCTGAAAATTTTGTTATTAGTGTAGGATAGTCTTGAAAAGGCTACAACTTTACTTCATATCAAGTAGGAAAATTTAAAGAAACAAAATAGTAGCTCAGAATTAGTCTTAATTATAGTATGATATGCTAATCTTCCTCTTCCCTATTTGGCATCACTTTGATGTTGTCATCTTTTTCATCTGTTCCCCTCTTCGGGTGGATTAGGGCCTAACTCAATCTCACTATGTTGTCCTTTTATGGTATACGAGACTTCCTGTAATTCGCATTGCAGCTTTGCTATCACGATATACATTATTGAAACCTTAGACTCCGATCCTAATCTCTTTTATGAAACCAAGTAACCATATTAGTTCTGAAACTGTCTGTCGGACTCTTATATTCTGCTTCTAGCTATAATAATTTATTTCTTAGACATCCAAGAAACTATCACATCGCCATTTTTATCAACTAGCAAGTGATAGACTATCGGTAGTTAGGACAAGTTACCCGATCTAGATCATAATAAGCAATTGAGTCTTCTGCACTGACAGATAGTAGTACTTTAACCTAGATGAGTCTTCACATATCTTAAGGTATGGAAACTGAATGCACTAGCTAGCTTAGTCATAATTAGGTAAAGAAGTTAACATATCAATCTTTGGTATATACTATGATTTGGTAGTAGAGGATCTTTGGAAGTATTTTTTTTGACATGATCATCATACTCTCTGGTTAATTTAACATTGATGTCCATGGGAGTTAACGCAGGTTTGACTGCACCTAATCTTAACTCAGACACCAACTCTAAAGGATTAGAATTTTTTTTTAGAGATTAGTGAAAATTTTATTGTGATATGCAATTTTCAGTAAGCATTAGAGTAATTGTAGCAATATGTTTAGAGATTTTATAATTGTTGTTTGTACCATCATAATGTATAATTTCTATAAGAGATTTTACATATGAACTAGAGTATAAATCAATTCCCAAATTTGGAATTGTTACTTATATGATTGATTTTTGTACTTTGCATTTTTATGTAGCCAAGTGATGAGGCTAGTAGACCCATTTCGCCCATGGATGCAAGGAGATCACGTGATGATAATGATCTTAATGACATTCTTTGATTTCGGTGCATTTGTTTTTGATATTCAATTTTGCTGATGTAATTGTGTGGTTGGAGTGAATCTTAGGATATTGAAGGTTTTGTATTTAAATTGATTTTGTAGTTTGAAGATACTAGTTAATGTTGAAAATTTGGAGTTTGAAGATGTTAATGTTGAAAATTTAATTTTGAAGTTTAATGTTTAATGTATTTTTGATATGTTTATCAATTACAATATTTAATTACTCTGTTGTATTAATGATATGTGAATTTAACAAATATTGAATTGTAGGTTATGCCTAAAGGAATAATTAAATTTGAGCTAAAATTAGAATATATTATTAGTTATTAAAAATTGAAGGGTTCTACTAATTTTTTTTTTTTAAAATAAAGCAATTGCAGAGGTTTTAACCCCTGCAAGTTTAAAATAAAAATTTATTATAAAAAAAATAAATTTAGAATAATGGGGGTCAATAACCGCCGCAAATTAATTACGGGGATCGTAACCACCGCAAAATAACCTCCGCAAATTAATTATGGGGGTTGAAAAAAAACTGTCGCAACTTGTTTGTGACGGCTCGTATTCTGGGGGGGGTTTGGGAACTCCCGCAAATCGCAAAATTAACCCACGCAATTTGACCATTTTTTTGTAGTGAAGCTCCAAAACAATGGCACGATAAATTTAGAAAAGTTATGATTTCTAATGGCTACTTAATCAATGGTGGAGATATCTGCAAATTTAGTAAATTTCAAGAAAATTCTGATGTTATAATATGTCTTTATGTAGATGACATGTTGATCTTTGAAACTGATATCGACAGAGCCAAAGAAACAAAATATTTTCTTGCTTCTCAGTTTAAAATGAAAGATCTTGGAGAAGCTGATGTAATTTTAGGCATCAAAATTGTAAGATCGGCAAGTGGTTTGACTCTTACTCAATCAAGTCATATTGAGAAAGTTCTAAAGAGGTTTGGTCATTTTGATGACAAGACTGCTCCTACACCATTTGATTCTAGTATCAAACTAGTGCGAAACTCTGATGATATTCTTGATCAATTAACATATTCTCAGATTGTTGGGAGTCTTATGTATGTCATGCATTGTACCAGGCCAGATATTGATTATGCAGTAGGAACTTTGAGCAAATTTACTAGTAGATATTCCATTATGGGGTAAGCAAAGTTACTCTTGATGAATTCACCGCATTAAGTGTGAAGTGGAGGCCGCTTCAATAAGATTTTTACAGGGAAATCTTAAAGCACTTAGCTAAAAGGATTCAGGACACATGGCTGTAAGGTGTCAAAGGATTTTGATTTTCATCGGAACATAGCAATATGCGTGGAGTATTTTGCTACTTCATTTAATGAACCACTTAGTTCAAGATTTGTTCACTAAGTAGTCAATGATTTAGAAAGTCTTCACTAGCTAATGGTTCAAGTCCAAAAGACATCATTATTGATGCATGTTGCTAGATTGATATCTCAAATGAATTTTATTTTTTAAAGATAAAATTTCTTGAAACAAGTGGGAGATTGTTGATTTTATGTTTCAATAAATTTTGAAACAAATACATCGGTTAAAGATTTTTAAGAGTTATGTTTCAATTAGTTTTGAAACAAATGCATCACTTAAAGTTTTGAGTTATAAATGAAATGTATTTGACAAATTCATTAGTCATAAGTTTTGAGTTACAAAGGAAATGTATTTGACAAATTCATTATTCATTAAATTTTACGTTATAGGTTCTTGAAAGAATGACATTTTTTTGTTTTAAAACATACATGAACCTATTAACTATTACTTAATTAATATACTTCTCATGCATGAAACTTTCATCCTATAAATATTGTTTTCTTTGGTTTGAAAAGATAAGCACTCAAAACTACTTTCCCCTTGAAAACACTTAAGAGACATTGATCAAATGATGAAATCACCAATTCAAGAATAGAAGAGCCAACATTCTTGAATGCTACTTGTTTTGTGGCTTAGTTGAATCCCGAAGATAGAGTTGTCATTTGTTCTTCCATTTGCTCGTGGGAGAGACTCCAACTATCTTCAAGAAGCGTATTATCGTACCGTTAAGCCAAATAAGTTTTATTTTGAATTTCTTGTATAATTATCATTATTGCTTTGACAAGAACAATAATGATAGAGGTAGATGGTGGGGCTATCTATAAATGAAGAAGGGAGAAAGTTGGTACCAACCATTAGAGTGATAGTACTAACAATAGGATGCTTTAATGTAGTTGGCGTTACGGTTCAACAGTTTCCACAAATGGGCCTATCTTGCTTTAATTGGTATCACATCTTATATAATCGTGTGGGCCTTTAAAATTTTTCTCTTATACTGTGTAGGATCTTACCAAACTCTTCTTTAACTTCCTTTACCTGCCATATGGATACTGCCAC
Organism: Capsicum annuum; assembly: GCF_002878395.1. NCBI lineage: Eukaryota > Viridiplantae > Streptophyta > Magnoliopsida > Solanales > Solanaceae > Capsicum > Capsicum annuum. Next base: position 172,069,878 of record NC_061118.1, read on the forward strand.
CTGTCAATCGTATAGATCGTACTGTTATTTATGATCCTGTAATGAGAGGATATGTTAGGTCATGACTCGGTAGTCGAATAACTTTATTGTTCCTGATTAATTCAGATTCGTATCGTGTAAGCCTTATCAGAATGGAAAAATCTTATCCATCTTATCGAAAGTTTGTAACTCTTGTAGGCAGGTTATGACGTACATTTGAAACTATATCTTATTCATCTTATCTTGGACGACTATAAATAAATTTATAGTTAAGTCAAAAAATTTAAATTACAATTTCCTTATTTTTGTCTGACAAACATGTATTTACTAAGTTTACAATTTAAATAAAATTCGAATCTGAGATTCATTCCATCTGAACAAATTTTCATGCATTTTCTCTGCTGCCCCAGAGAAAAAGTGAAATATTAACAAGTGCGTTGCTGAAAAATGTGTGTACAAAAGAATGGAAAAAAAAAAAAAAAGAGAGCAGCACACTAAAGATCCCTCTATGCGCGAAGTCTGAAAAAAGGGGTCAAACTATAAGAATATATTATGCGCAGCCTTATCTTATATTCGTGTGAGAGGAAGTGGTAATATGGAAACTCAAACAAATTCTGCGATCCTTTCGGTTGATATGGAAATGCCCAATGATAATTAAAGCCAGTGGCCCAAAAATAAATTATTAGTAGTTAGTACTAGGTGCTATTTGATGTGAAGTTGTAATTTAAATTGACCCTTTCTTTAACCAAATTCTAACACCAAATGTCTCCAAAAAATATCTAACTTCCTCATTTAATAGCCTAAAAATGAATTTAATGGATTTGGTAGTATTTTCCACCAGTATTTCTTCCTATAGGTAATAGTTGGAAAACAAGAGAATAACTAGGTTATAAAGATAATAGCAGTAAATCAAGAACTTCTTGTAAAATTAAATAAATCCATAAAACATTCTACTTGTTTGAAAAGCTCTCACGCTTTAAAATATTTTTTATCAGTCGTAGTTGTAATAGAACATAACAATTACTCCGTTCTTTTCATTTACATTATAATTTAAATAATATAGATTAACATTGTAAACGTATACATCCTCTTCGATCCTTATTTGAGGAACTACATTAGGTATGTTATTGTTGTAGCTGTGATGGGTAGTGGGTAGCGTGCAAAACTTAAAGCTCTTTCTATTTTTGGGGTAACAAGGGGGGTAGTTCATTGAATATAAATTACGTATAATAGGCGCAACCATCTAACCCAAATTGCATTTAGGAAACAAGAAGTAATTATGAGAGGCTTAAAAAAAAAAAGAATTATGACTATTAACAACTTGTTTGGTCTTTGTAAATTCAAGGATTAAAACATGTCTTAAGACCAAATACGTCATTTCCCATCGCCAATATCTGCCCTTTTGTTTAAACCACTCATTTCTTGAAATTAGTTAGACCAACGTGTCCGAGTTGGCAAATAATTAATCATAAATATTAACATTAGTGATCATGATTAATTTGTTGGAATATCAATGCTTTATGGCTCTTTGGTTTCCCATTTGCAACATTAGTGATTCTGCTTAAGGGAATAATGTCTACTTAGTTACCACTTCCTAATAAACTTTTCTCCCACCATTTTCTAATTATTTAACGTTTTTCTAAAAGGTAGATTGACTTTAATTAATTAATAAAGATATTTGGTGGTCAAAATTTTATTCGTTTTCTGTGTTCAAAATAAATCATTAAGATAAAAGTAGTGATTTAGCTAGAAGTCTGATAATAAAAGTATACTATTATAGAAGGTTGTGGTTCTCCATCACCAAGAAAATGAGAAATAATACCTACCCTACAAGTCAAAAAGAAAATCGATTTATATGATTTTGCAGTACCTTAAATAGAAATATTGGCATCACTAAAATGATAATCTGGAGGGTAAGTTCAAATAATAAAATACAAAGACAAATAGCAAGTGGACAAATATTCTGGACCAAGAAAATTAAAACAAAGAAAACAACAGAGAGGAAGTGGACTCTTTGATTATTTTTTAATTTTAATAAGTAAAAAAGTACTTTACTCACCAAACCAAATCAACGTCAATAATCAATTAACTATTTGTTTCTAGAAGGAAGAAGGTAGATAAAAGATAGGTGAGGGATTTTTTTTCTATAATTTTCAAAATTGACCTATATTCTTGTTTAATCAGAATTAAATTTATGTAAACTAATCGTATAAAAGAGTTTAGCATTATCAATATAATCATCAACATGTTATAGTTTAAGTTGTTTTCTAGATTCTGAGTTATGAACCTGGTAGGTGAAAATGAATGAAAAAATTATCTTTCGTACACAAATTTTTGTTGATTGCTATTGGAAGTACCTCTATTTATAATAGTGTATGATTTTAAATATGTCCGATAAAAAATTTTAATTAAAAAATTGCTAAATAAAAGAAAAAATGAACTCAAAAAAAATATTAAGATAAATAAATCAAAATTCGGAGTACTTTCCAATACTAATGTATAAAAAGCTAAAAAGAATTACAGAATTTTTGTTTGACTTAGTAGTGAAAGAAAATAATTAAATAAAGAATTTAAATCAATTATGTAACAACTTTCCTTATAATAACTTTTCTCCATTTTTTTCCCCATGGGTGTAAACAACTTTCAATATTAATTACTTCCTCCTCATTTTGTGTTTTAATCTCTTATTTTTAGTTTCCAAAATAAATGAATTCTTAACTTTCTTAGTTAATTTTTTCTTTTAAAAGTGTTTATTTTGTTAAAAGTGGTTATTTTTAAAAGTCTATGTATTTGATTAAATTTAAAAAGAAGTACTTCTGGGAAGTACAATAAGTAGATTTTTATAAGCTAAAAAAATCTATTTTTTAAAATACTTAAAGGCAATTGTAAAAATTTGACTAAATATTAATTATTGTTCAAAATTATTTTTAAAATTTATTGATATGCTTCTCACCAAATATATATTTTTTTTAAAATTACTTTTGAAAAAAAAAATAATACTTCTTAAATAAGCTAATTTAAAAGTTTGACCAAACATATTATATGTCACCTTACTTTTCATATGTCCTATAACATTAATGGTCTGAGTTACCTAACATGAATTGTTGTCGCAGATGAATAATGACAGATATTCTATAAAATTAATCGAGATGCTAGGGTTACTTAAAAAAAAAAAAGGGGTCGACAAGGTTTTGGGCTGAGCCAAGCCTACTATGGGCCCCACCGCCGCAGCCGCCAACAACCACCCTAAAAAGGGACAGGAGTTGGTTGCCATCCTTTTAATGCCCACAGCTTCTACTTATATTAACACTTGTACCATTCACGATCTTTATTCATTCACCCTATTACTCCTTGAATTTGAAATAAATTATGTGGCCATTTGGCCATGAAAATTATTATTTAAAAAAAAAAAAAAAAATTTAGTAAAAAATGTTAAAATAAGATGTGTTTGATCATAAAATTTTTAAATATAATTTTAAAATTATATTTAAAAAGGTGAAAAACAAGCTTTACTTATTTTCACCTTTTTCACTCATACTCTTCTCTCACAAATTTTTTAAAAATAACTTTAATTTATATTTATGGTCAAACACAACTTCAATTTCAACTCCAACTCCATAAAAATTTTGATTTTCATAATCAAACGAGCTTATATTTTGAGCAAATGAACAACAAAGCAATTCTCATAACACGATAGTAGTTCCGAAGCATCATAATTTCAAATAAGGAGTGCAAATTTATTTACAGTCTATTAATAATATCAAAATATAACATTAGAATTGTTCATTATGTGTCATTATATTGCGTGATTGTATTTGAATTATAAAACTTAAATTATAGTATGTGTTCCCTGTCATTTTATGTGATAGTATTCTATTTATAAAAGTGAAATAATCAGATTGGCGTATACGCCTATGTTAACTAGTATAGGATGGTAAAGAAACTATAGTGAAAAGTTATGTCGATGAAGACATTACATCAAAGTATAAAACTTCAAACTTTAGTTGTTTTATGATCTTAACTTTTCTAAAGTTTTTGAAAATTGAAAAGAAACATATAATGATGTCTAATACCTACGCATGTTGAATAAAAGGAAATGTATAGTTTTTCTTTTTAAATGATCTTTTTAGTCCGATAAATTCAGTTTAAAATAAATGTCGCATCAGAAAGAAGCAAAGAAGTCATAAATTTATTAAGAAGTCCTCTTAAATTATTATTCATTTTAGGAAATTAAAGCCAAGCTAGCCAAATAATCAATTCTTTCTGATGAGTGTGTTAAATTCTTAGACTCGAAAGATGTAATATAAGAAAGAAAATAGAGAGTAATAAAAATAACAATTTTTATATGTAGTACATAGGAGGATAGGAATTTCATCCGGCCAACGACATTAATCTATTTATATTGTTAGGGAATATTTAATTGTTCTATTTTAACTGTTATTTTTGGTTAAAATAATTATCGTAAAATAAATATCATTACTTTAAAAATTCAAGATTAAGTTGTTCGACTGTTTCTAACTACATTCTTAACACTAAAGAGTTAGTTCCTTTTAATATTCTTCAACTGTCCAAAAAAAATCTATTAGTAAATATAAATGACTCATTAAATTATACCTTACATTTATTTGTTTCTGTTAAAATTGGAGGGATGGAGTAAATAATAGTATGTTGATCATGGTTTTACTTTAGACTGTTAGATATTTGATGCTTTATGGTGTAACCAATTTTTATCGTGTTTCAATTTCTGCTGCTTTATATCGGTTGACCCTTACGTGCTTTGTGTTGTTTTCTAATAAATTACGAGGAATTTTTGTTAGAATAATCATATGAATAACTTTTATTTCCCACAATTAGTATAGACATATGCATAATATTTATTTGACCTTTGAAAATTGTGTCTTTTTTAATCTTTTTGTTTCTAATAAATTACGAGGAATTTTTGTAAGAATAATCATATGATTAACTTTTACTTCCCACAATTAGTATAGACATATGCATAATATTTGACCTTTGAAAATTGTATCCTTTTGAATCTCTTTGCCCCCGTTAAGTTAGGGGTGTCCTTTTTGTAGGAAGCTTCGCAAGAAACGAAGAAATATTTAGTCCAATATAGTATCATGTACTCCCACTAAACATACTATAGCTACTTCCATGCATACGTTTTGAATTGAAGAAATTTAAAACATCCTTCGTTGTCATAACCTACCTACTCCCCTAGAGAGTCTGATTTGAGATTTTGAGTTTAAACTTTTATCATTACAGTTAATTAATTTAATTTATTGGGTGTAAATGTATTATTTAATATATGTTTTGGTGAAATTTTAACGTATATCCAAATATTCAAACTTTCAAGTTTCAAGCCAAAAGTATAAGTTCGAATGAATTACTAGCTACACATGACTAGAGGAGGAAACATCCAATGAGTTATAAATTAAATAGAACTTAATAATCAGTGACGGAATCAGAGTTTTTAATATTTCATAAACAAATATATAATGAAGAACCCATAACATAAAAATAATTCTGACTCCATCTGCATCCCTTCATGTGTTGAACTCCAATTATTTCTTTTCATTTCACAGTAAATCTAAACTCCAAATTACAAAGATTCTTTTTTCAATAATTCTTAATCTAAATAGGCAAGGATATACTTGTATCACCGGCCTCACACAATTGACCTAATAACTATCCTTAAAAAATTATACCAACATTTTCTTTAACGTTGAAGGCGTTCTTGTCTGAAATTATTAAAAAGAAAATAATGGAATGGAGAACGATAGTTGTTGCAAAATGGAAGGCAAGGATTGGATAATAGAGTGGGCTTTTTGGGTCCACTCATATTTTTACAACAAGGGGAGACGGGGTAGTTATGCATGTGACATTCTGACGTTCGGATTTTGACTTTTAAAATAAGAAAAAATATGAGGCCATTGAAAAAGAAATACATATATAACAAATTCATTTTTAATATGTATTACGAAGGAGAACTTTGGAGTAACTAATAAAATTGCTCAAGTCTTGAAAACAGTCTTTGATAGAATACAAGATAAGGCTGCGTACAATACACTCTTGTGATGAAACTCTTTCTCAAATTTTATGTATAGCAAAAACTTTAGTATACCAAACTGTCATTTTAATTTTTTTTTAAATATTATGTATATAAAAAATAATTTAATTATATATAAATAATAATATAATTTTTTATCGAATTGAATTCATACGAACACTTACGTCTACCTGGCTAAGAGTGAGAGATGCACTAATTAAGTTGGTAGGGGTAAGTAGTACTCCACAAGCTTGGATCCAATTCTTCTTTTTTAAAAAAAAAAAAAAACAAAAAAAAACTATATTATAGAATGAGATGAGAAGAGGAAAATATTGTGTGTATGTACTTGGAGGGGAAAAAAAAATCTAATGGAAGCTTCTATTGTCTCTACCTAACACATGTCAACATAAAAAATAAAAATTAAAGGAAGAAATAGGGTGGTAGATAGGTTTAAAAGTGACCTCTTTTCGTTGTGCGAAGAGACATTTATTTTTTAAAAAAATTGTTTGTTTTTTCTTTTTGGATTCCTCCTCCTTTTATATTGAGGTAATATATATGTTTTTCTTGATTAGATTTGTCACCCATGTCTTAGATTGCGTTTTGAGGGGATCATGTCCCTATTTTCTTGCTTTTTGAAACGTTTCGAGGAATTATTAGCTAGTTAATAATCATTTTATATTTGAATCTCACATCAATATTGAAATATGGTCTGTAATCTTTTTTGTTTTATTTTGGGCCATTTTCTTCCCAAATATAGTCTAGAACATTTGAAAAGTTTATGTGGAAAGTAGAGACATGATCTAATCTCCAGTATTAATCTTTAGTAAAATGTAAAAAATACTTTCAATTAAATGTAATATGTATTTTTAATCCCTTTATGTAGAAGATATATTGTATTTAAAGCATCTTTAAAAGTATAAATAGTAACAATGCCTTTTCCTTTTCATTGTTTCATTTGCGTTTTTTTTTGTGTACAATATACAACAACAAAAAGCGGCCGCTTGATATCAAAATTCACTTCAAATTTGTGAAAAAGAAAGATTATGACATGTAATAATGTAAAAATAAATCATTAGTTAATTTTTTTTTATCATGCTGATTGTGGATCCTTATCCTAATAATTTGTTTTAATGTTTTGTGTCTGAAATTCCTTTTGGATTTTTAACTTGACTCATTTACCCCTGGTACATCCAACAAATTAAGTTCTTAATTTGTTAATCTTAACTATTTATTACGACATATAAATGAGGAATTGCAAATTGACAAGAAAATCTTAATGTGATCTCCAACTCCTTCCTTTGCTATGATTAGTTTTTCAGTAGATTAATTATCCTAAGTAGGAGACTTATATGCAGGGGCGGGATCACCTTATGACCAGGGGTTCATTCGACTCACCTTCAATAAAAAATTTTACTGTTTATATATGGTTAAATTTTTTTATTTTTTTTTATGTAAATATAGTTTTTGTTGAACCCCCTTTGATTAGTTCATGACCTACTTTTTTGACCTTGACCCCCTTTAGTTAAAATTCAAACTCCGCCACTGTTGATTGAAAGCAATCGGGATCGTCCTAGCTAGCCTGCCTTGTATTTTCATCTTCCAATTAACTTCTTATCCTTTTTTTTTTTTTGGTTTCCCAAGGTATCTCCCGCCCGACAGGTCAAGGACTAATCCTCCGCGGATCTGAGCTCCATTTAAGGATTTGCCGCTGACCAATTGGTTGCTGCATGCTGCAGAAGGTGGGAATCGAACCCCCGACACTTACTTAAGCGACCTAGTGAGCTAACCACTAGGCCAACCAAACTTGGTTAACTTCTTATCCTTCTAACATTGAAAACTTCTCTAAATAGTATAGTTTATCTCCTAATTATTTTTAAAAAATGTTTATCAGTCCTTTTCCTAAAAAACTTGGACATTGTACACTTATTTTGACTATGCCATGAATTTTCAAAGTATTCCTCCCACTCAAAGAACAAAGTTGTTCTTTTTTCTTTTGTTCCTGAAGAAAATTGAAGCTTGACTTATATTGGTCGTTGGAAAAAGATTTTCTTAATCGAATATAATTAAAAACAAAATCATTTTAAACTATTATTTCAACACTTCTTGTAAATTCAATTAAAAAAAATCGAATATCTTCACTCTTAACACTTCTTATTGCGACCACGGAAGTTAATCAACAATTTTTTTTGTCTGTTTATCCAAGTACTCAAAATTTACTAACCCAACTAATTTGAACTTATACTACGTAAAGTCCATTAAACTAGAGGTGGGTACAATATTATTGTATATGATTTATTTGAACTCAATAATTCTGATGAAGTTATGTATATAAAAATTCACTAAAATTGTAGTAATACATAGTAACCAAAATTTCAAAGTTGGTTGAATATAAAGCTTAAATACTCAATTCATCTTTTGCCTAAAGTATTTCTTGTTAAGAATTTCCCTGTTCCCAAAGTTTAAACTCAAAACAGGTAGGATTGAGGAGTTCATTCGAATCTTTTTTGATGAAAAATTAAGCTGTTTCTACATGTTAAAATTATTATTTTTATGTATATATAGTAGATATTAAATTTTTTTTATTTTTTCATATTTTAAACTTTTTAATAAAAAATTTAATTCCGCCACTGAATTTAGAGATATCATCCAAAAAGATTGGCAGTGACAAGAATGTAAATCTTGGCGTGGGGGAATGGTTGGTTAGGTCACGGCTGGTATATATATATATATATATATAACTACAATAATTGTTAGGTTGGTGGAAGCTAGAATGGTAAGTACTACGGATGTATATATAATTGTTTGTTAGTCTCAATCTTTTTATATTTGCTTTTGAGACACTTTCTTTTTCTTTCTTATTTATTGCAATTATTATTAATATTATGAATGGAAGAGATAGGTTACCAACCTCTTCCACTCTTCTTTTCTTCTCATCCTCTCACTGCTTATCCATTTGTCCTCCTACCCTTTACCCCACATTATATACTGACATACATATCCTAATTATTATTCTGATCGATATTTAATTTAATTATTCTTATCGGGAAAAAATATTTAATTTTATTTATATATATTGATCGATACCGTAAAAAAAATATAATATCAAATGTATTTTAATATATTATAACATGTAATAACCTTATTTTTCAGATTACCAATCCCATTTTATATAAATAATTGTTTGTAGTATTCTGATCGATATTTAATTTAACTTTCTTTCAGGAGAAAAAGTATTAAATTTAATTTATAAATACTGATTGATACAATGAAAAATATTTACTAGCAAATGTATTTTAATATATTATAACATGTAATAACCTTATTTTTCAGATTACCGATTCCATTTTATATGAATAATTGCTTTTAGTTATCTTTTATATAATATGATAGTGCAAAGATTCTGTGAAGTTATTCGTTACACTATTTATGGATGAAAGTTTGGAATTATTTTTCATGTGTCACTATACTCCTAAAAAATGTGGATGAGTGTGTGTTGAATTCCTTAAAAATTATATATTTTTAAAGAATTGACGTGAATACAAAAATAATAATCCGAGTAATATAGTTTTAACCTGATAGTGTAACGATTGATTAATACGGTTAGTGCACAAAAGTTAAAATCACACGAACATATAAGTAACAAAGTAGTGTGGGCTAAAATAGTATTAGAAAATTAAGTACAACAGCAGACCCACTAATTATCAAATTCCTCCAGTATTGTTTGGTGAACATTAAGGAATTCTTTTAGAAGTAGTGCCAAATAATCTAGTAATTAACATTGTACCAGCAAATGACAAATAAATTTCATAAGGTACACTATTATATTGATTTCAACTTAATATCATAGTAATACTTGCAATTTTACATATAAGAGAAATTCGAAAGAACTTAAAACTAATAGCTACGTCTTTCGCAATTCCCTTTTTAAAAAAAAAAAAAAAAAAAACAAATACACAAGGAGCAAAAAAGATTTTTAATAAAAATTTACTTAGTCTCCAAAGTTCTGTAGTCCAAAACGCCATTAGCCCTTAATCCTAAAAAATTATAACTTGAAATATTACCCATATTATTATTATTATTATTATTATTATTATTATTATTATTATTTTTACTACAATTGCAATCTTTACTATTTTGTATACCCAAACTGCATGCAAAACACCTTGTGGGACTTTGTTTAAAATCTTGAACATGATGGCTCTGTTGGTAATTTTGTCGAGAAGGAGGGCTAATTCTGAGCTCAAGATTTAAATCTGGAAATTGTTCTCGAAATGGGCTGCTATTAATTTCATCTTCTACTTGACTTAAGCCAGATTCAGCTTTGACATTAATCATCTTATAATCTTGATCTTCAATATCTTTTGTTTTATGATCTCCACCTGCAAATGAAATTGTTGTCACCTTTTGTGTCGTGCTGGGCTCGTTAATGGGCCTGTGTGTTGTTGGATCAATGCCCCGACTCAAAAGCTTCCTTCTTATATGCGTATTCCAGTAATTCTTTATCTCGTTATCTGTTCTTCCCGGTAACCTTCCGGCTATAAGTGACCACCTGAAAATTGATATATGCCAAGTTAGTTCACATTCGAAGTGATTGAACTTTTGTAGCCAAGTAGAAAAAATGACGAAAATAGTTTTATGTCTTGAATTAGTCTAAGATAGATAAACAACGATAGTGGTAAGATCGGCGTACACTCTACTTTACGCAGATTTCACTTGTAATATTTCACTAGATATGTTGTTATTGTTATTGATGTTGTTACGTTGTTGTCTTTCGAGAAATTGACTACATAAACTGTGTCTAAACTAAATTACACCATCAACATATCTACTTACACCTTTAGAAGCGCAGTGAAGTTACTTGTTGTGAAGATGTTCAATTGAAGCGCTCATTCAAAAATTATGTTGCACAAAGAAGATACATATATATAATAAAAAAATTCGGGATGAATATAAATTTTTGAATCATGTTGAAATAAAGAAAACTCTTAAAGTTTCTGATTCCGCTACTGAGGTAAGTGAAATGAATAGAAATTAGGCAGTAGTAATAGCAGTAAAATACGTACTTGTTACCAAGAAGGCTATGGAGTTTGATAATGAGTTCATCTTCTTCTTCAGTAAAGTTACCACGTTTAAGGTCAGGTCTGAGGTAATTAATCCACCTGAGACGACAACTTTTACCGCAACGAAGAAGTCCAGCAGCTTTAGGAAGTGATCTCCAGCAACCTTCACCGTGAGTTCTAATATAAGCAATAAGCCTTTCATCTTCTTCTTTAGTCCATGCTCCTTTATTTGTGTGTGCTTTCTCACAACATGGTGATCTTCCCATTGGATCCAATTAATAATAATAATAATAATTTAGAACTATCTTCTTCTTCTTCTCCTTCTTCTGTGTATCTCTAATTTTTATTTTTTGTTGGAGAATTAAAGCCGGCTTTTTTAAGGACTTGAAGGTGGGATTTTATAAGCTTTTGACTCCATGAATAAAATGGGGCCCACTGACGTGAGGGGGTGGGGTAGGGTAGGGGGTGGGGCAGTGCATTATGCTTCTAGATGCGAGTTGGTAAGACAGGTTAGAGGGGAGTGGCTGGTAGCCATTCTTTCTTCTTTTTTAATGATACGAGTCGACCATCATAATTATTAAAAACAAACAAATAAAAAAAGTTGTCCCGTGGATTAATGTTTTCGTTATGCACAAGGTTTCAAAAGGATTAGAATGATTTATTGTACGTAATTTTATTTTAAATTTTTATCAAAGATTATTTTCACGATTTGAAGTCATGATTTCCTGATCACATGACAATAACTTTAATTTTGAATACTCGAAGACTCTCTTTCGACCTTCATAATTATTATGAAATCAATAATTAATTTCATAAATAGTAAGAAATAAGAAAATTTTATCTCTATCTTGTAAAATAGAAAAGTTATTTTTAGTAGATGATCAACTTAAAAAGAATTTTTTTCTATAATATAATAATACAATTAGGTTTCTCTATAATCTTATCTTGCTATAATGTTTATAGCAATCTTACTTTCTCCGAAATTAGTTTTACAATTTATATTTTACTTCTCTATAGCAGCATTGACGTTTATTACAGCGGTACACCCTTCGTAAAATTACCATTATATAATTATGTAATGATATTTTGTAAGAAATATATTATGTACACTATCAAAATATTTATAGTAATAATTATTAATGTCATGTAGACAGTAATTTCAAGTTCGAATATTTAATTTAAAGAAAAAAATTATATTTAAATGATCATATCAGTTATTTAACATAAAAAGGCAAACATTAGTAGAGCATGAATATTTATTGTCTACTAATGTTTGCCTTTTTTTATATTCATGCTCTTTTTAATTTTGCATACATTTGTTTATAACAGTTCAATGAGATCTGAACTTTAAATAACAATATACGTATAATAACACATTTCTATAGCAATGATGAAATTTTCTGATGAATAACGGCTTGACGATATAATACAAGCTTTTTTTATACAATAATAAGTTAAATGTATCTTATTAATAAGGATTTAAATTATATATATTTAATGTAAAAATATTACACATTATAGTATACAAATATTGAATTATATAATCCTAAAGAAAAATTCAACAAGAAGAAAATGGAGTAAAAGTGGCTTTGATTAACTAATTAAAGGTAAACTTTAGGTAGGTGCAAAGTGAGGTATTAAGTATCCAATAAATGTGGGACAAATTAAAGTAGTGTGTGATTTGATCTCGCTTCCTTTCTTTTAAAAAAAATCTATTTGTGATTAAACTTTGAACCACATCTTATAATAATAAAAATAAAATAATTAGGATAACTATTCAAATCTCCCCAACTGTAAGAAGACATGTACCAGACACTTTTCTTGCAGACTATAATTTATGAAATAATAATATTATTATCATTGTGTTCTTGTTTGAACTAACCAACCTTATTAGATTTGTGTTGTTCTACATAGATCGATACCCTAAAACTTTTATCAAAAGACACAGAATTTGTCTTAACAACTCATCAAAGTTGAACCAATTTTGTATAAAGAATATTAATTACTCCTACATGTTAATGAATTTTAATGTGTGTGATCGATAGCAAGTTAACTACTCTTCATTTCTCAATATTATGTGTTGCACTTCCAATTTTTAGTATATCCAAATATATATAGAAAAATATCTAAGTTTAACTCAGTTTATCCTTAATGGGATGATTTATAGCAACACATCATATAATAGATGGTAAATTTCAAAATTATATATTTCCTTAAACTTCACGTGTCCAACTACTATTTTTACTAGGTTATGAAAAGTAATACTTAACAAAAATATATACCTTCATATATACTCTCATCAAGTGGGATTTGGGAAGGGTAAGTGTACGCAACCCATACCATTACCTCAGATGTGAGATAGAGAGGTTGTTTTCGATAGACCCCCGGCTCAAAATAAAATAATTTATACAAGGAATAGTAAAAGGACAAGATACAATATAAATCAACACATCCAATAATACCATATACAAAATGTAACAAAAGATACAACATCCTAAACTCGTAATATTAACCTTCTACCCTAATCCGCCTCCTCCACAACTTTCTACCTAGGGTCACGTCCTCGGTTATAAGCTGGAGCTGCGTCATGTAACGTCTAACAAAATGGAAAAGAAAAATATTTGCAGAGAAAATTGACGGAGTATTTTTGTCGTTTCTTTTGAACAAGAATTTTGGTTAGTTGTAGTGGGCGTTTGTTGAAGAATTATTCATCATAGTCCTTTCTAGTCTTACATATTCTTGCTGGTACAAGTGATTAACAGTAATTAGATAAAGTGTTAAATTAATTTTTCTTAATTGTATTGGTTCTCCAACATGCAAGAAAAGGGAGATTGAGTATATAATTGTTAGGGTTTCTAGAAGAAATGTAGGTTGGAGAATAGTGGAAGGGAAAAAAAGTGAAGTATAGGAAAAATTATTAAGGGGAAAAAATGGAGGTGGGGTTTGATTGTTGTTGTATATGGGCTTTGGTTCACCTTCCACTTCTCACTTTTTTTTTTGGTTTGTTGGTTTGTTTTCATTATTAAAGAGAGAAAGACCATATGTATTTCTCAAGACTTGTGGTTTAAGTTAATTTAGGCAACACAAAGGTTGGAGATGGTAAGATTGATTCACCTTTTTGTTCCTCTTATTGCTACATATGATGATGATTACCTACCTCTGGTATATGCACGATTTTTTATTTTTTTTTATATATATTACAAACATGTAGTGCCAATCTTTGTATCTTTATACCTAATATTTTCAAAGAACGTCGTTGTATGCTCTACTTTTGTTGTCCTGGTTTAACCTGGTAGATCTACTGAACTTTTTTCAGAAGGGAGTTTCGAAGGGCCGCTAAAACTGATAATCTTAGCCCAGAACTTGATCTATGCCTCTGGCCTGGACCGATTGTAAAGAAAGAAGTTTCAACCTTAAATTTTGGTTTTCCCTAATGCCTCCTTAATCCTCTCAGTAGAATAAAGTTCCATTTATTCTCAGGAGAGACTGGAAAATTTTATTTAAATACTTTATTTAACTCAACTCGTTTAAACTTCGTTGGATATATAGGCGAATTATTAAAAGATAGAAAGGTTGATTTAATTTGTAAGATATAAAGGTACTGAATTTGCACAACTTTATTGATTCTTTTATTTACTTGACTCAATGGGTTGAACCGGAATGATAAGATTTGGAAATTGAGAATTACGTCAATTTAAAAGAACTTAAAGTAATATTTTTAAGAAATTCATTAATTAGCTCTCTCTTTTTCCAAACAGGCAAAAAGCAAAATAGAAGGACGAGAGAATAACGGATCATGTAAGGATTAGGATACGACTTATTATTTGATCCCGTGAGAGTTTGTCACCCGAATTTTGTTGATCCAATCCTGAAAAGATCGCGGTGTGACTCATATTTGAGATTTTTTGTGGGGTTTGTGTTGGTAGCGTAGGGATTCAACCCGATGTTTTTAGGCTTAGAGTTTATTCGTACGCACGTATTATATTAGTGCGATTTAGTAGAGTTATTTTGAGCGGTTTTATATACGTCATTGAGACTTTCGTCTCCTCATTGTATTTCTCTCCATTATAGTGAAATTCCTCCTCATCTACCCGTGATTTTTCCTGTCAATAATTTCCACGTAAATCTGTGTGTTCTTTTTATTTTCTTTCATTTTGTGATATTGCTTATTCCTATCCGTTTGATAACAAATCCATTTTCAACCCGATTCATTTTAATCAAAATAAACTTTTAACGGATTAAATCATAACTCATTATAACTCGCTTTAACTTAAATCAATCCAATCATTTGTCACCTCTATCTACCTTCAATTTGCAACGGTACTTCTTTTTTTTTGTTTTTTTACCCACCACCACAAAACCTTATCTCATATTTTTTTTTTTCTCTTTTCTCTCTGAAAACAACTATGATTACAACTTGTGCAGTTGTGCCTATAATTCACGATACTAAACTCCTACTATTCCTATTCCTATCAACTTGGCTTTGATGACTTGAAGGAGAGCTGTCCACTTGTGTAATTTCATGTGTGTGTTTTACCTACCTTTTGTCAACTTTTTGTATTCCCTTATGTCACCTCCCCTAAAATAAAAATGGCTGCCCACCTCTAAAATTATGATGTTGAACTATGGCACGGTTTTGGATTTTATTGCCACACGTACTTCTTCATTTTACCATATCCAAAAAAAAAAAACTCATAAGCTTATCCATTATCTTCTCCAACATGTTTGGCTTCCATCTTAATGTTTGGTTTAAACCACCCGGTGTCTGGTATCTGCTTTTTAGGAGTCCGACTATATTCAGATTCGCCCCGCGTCTGGTCCTATTTGGGGGGAGAGCTCCCAACAGAGTGTTTTTTCATATCCAGGGTCGAACCCCCGACCTCTAGGTAGGTTGGGGCAGCCCCTTTCCGCTGTATCACCACGTTGTTGGTCCATCTTAATATTACTACCACCACTAAAGTGCTTAAATATCAAACTCCATCCTTATCTTTAGTCCAAGTGTCCAACACAAAGGTGAAATTGTTTATTTAAATTAGTAACTGAATTTACAATCAAATATACATTTTATAAATATCTATTATAATTTCTTTTAATCTATAGAAGATTTGGAGAAAAATAATTGAGTTCAACTACATGAATCTGCCCCTAGTGGAAATAAGTGTTTGGGGGAATTTCAGTTGAATCTCGTTCGACGAAAAAATACATTGTACATGCAAAGTAGCTAAAAGGGAAAGTATATATTGTCGAAGCATTTAGTTCTAGTGTCCCCACACACACCGGCCAATAAGATGAGTTAGGTTAGAGACCCTAGTTAGTTAATATGAAGCCCTTAGCATATTTATTCCTTACCCGTTCCTCACAAATGGGAATTAACCACATGCCAGTCTTGAGATATAATGTCTATTTTTATAAATGGAGGCACAAGGAAGGTTACGTACACAATTGGTTTGAAGTTAGTAGTTTTAACCTCAATCTTGTATTTATATCCAGAAAATCTCTTTTACTAAAAATAAATTCATAATAACTCAGTTAGTAACACACCTCATGTCGTTATTTTATTTTATAATATAGAAACCACAAAGTTTAAATTGTCGCTCCTGTTCAAATAACAGAAGGTATGTATCGTTAAGAGGATCGGAGTTGGATCAAAAAAAAAACACAATGATATTGTCAGCGTATATAGTTAGTATGTTATCACGTTAAAATACATTTGTGTTAAAAGAATTGTATATAAGTTAGATCGATATATAATGAAAGGGAAATGGTTGGTAATGGGCAGGTGATATTGTGTGAACAATAAGGTGAGAGAGTCATGGACATCATGTGCTTAGGTACGCATATAGAACAAGACTCGTGGGGTTGTCCTAAAACGCCATTGTATTTACCTACCTCTTTAGTCTCTATATCTCTTCCCCATGTGACCATCCCTGCATTTGTGATTTTTGGGTCTCTTTCCACTGACCCACTTTTTGGTTGGATAAAGCTTCACTAATTGCTTCCTCTTTTATTTATTTTGCTCTTCTTGTAAATATATATATATATATATATATGCTATTTATAAATTATTGATGGAGACAACTTCCCTTTCCATATAGGATCGGTTCCGTTCCTTGATAGGTTCAGTAAATATTAATCGGGTTTGAATAGGGTGAAATAATTCAACATAATTGATTCCAAATAATTTGAGCTAAAGAACTAATACTAGTTAATTAGTGATAGATATTTGGTACTATTTGCTTGAGCGGGGGATCCGTCGAAATCAATAACTTCTCTATCTCTCAACACAGGAGTAAAGTATTCATACTCACTACCCTTCTGTGCTATTGGAACTGACTGAGCTTGTTTTTCATCGTTGCCCCTATGGTGATCTAAAGTGCATACGATAGTAGAACTTAATTATTTTATAGTTAAAAAAAGAAAGAGAGAAATCCAGCCTAAAGCTACTCCCTTCTCACCCACTTTTTCCTAATATGCACATTGAGTCATCAAAGCTTTTTTGACTGAATTTAATCCGCTCCCATCACCAGACTAGACTGGCACTTCAAAAAGCAAAACTTTTAGCCGTAATTTGACAACTTATCTTCAGTAACAGAATTTGGTCCTTTGATTATAGTAGTAATATTCGTGAGAGAGCAAAGCGTACCATCCTGTTAGTCATGGGTTTGCTTATAGTATAGTTGACAAGATTGAAAGAAAATACAGATACTGTGCACCCAAAATTCAAGCCTTTTCAGATAAGTTTTTAGGATTGACTCACCCAACTGGAAAATCAAAGTTTGATGTTTTTTTCTGCTTTCGTACTGAAAACAAAAACACAGTAGTAAAGAGCCTCATTCCTAGCATAGGATAGGGAAGGTGTAGGCATGAAAGGAACAGATTCATGCACCATAACCAGAAACGTTTGGGGCAAAAGGAACTCTAAAAAACAGGGAAATGCCAACAAATAGTCTGCTTATTTGTGGGAAAAACAAGTACATTACCAGAACAATAGCTGACAATGTTAGGCAAAATAAAGCAGGCATGTCGCTCAATAATTTGCACATGGAACGTGCAATCAAATAAATGGTAAATATAAAACTATGGTAGTAGTCAATCATATGCTCTCTTGATTGACCTACCTTTCTTTGTCAAATTCCTAACAGGATTAACTCAAAAAGCATCTGAGACAAAAACCAACGCAGAGAGTATAAGAAACCCTCCAAAGTATGGGTATCAAATATAAACATATATTCCAAGGGTACAACCAGTTTCTTACTATATTTTTGTACTAATTCCATTTAGTCGACACTACGTGCTATTATTTGAGGAAAGTGTGTTATAACCATAAAAATAAGGTCCACTTTTATCATTGAAGAGTACGTAGTAGTAAATATGGAGATAAGAATGTGGTCGTACAATTTACTTCATCTTTTTCCGGACTTCATACCAGTAACTCAGTGCCACAACTGCAGCAGCCACTACAACTCCTACAGCACTTTGTGCTAAAATAGTACCATCCCTCACTGTGGCCTTGGAACCAGAACTTGGGGTAAACCCTAGCTCAGACAGTTTCTTGTGTGATATGGCGTAATCCCTAAAGAAGGCATCTTCATCCTGCAATATTCAATAAATATGACATGAATTGCTAAAGTTTGCATACCAGAACCATACAGAGCAAACAGCATTGGTAAAATTAAGCAAATAGCATGTGCAGAAAGGATTTCAAGGAAATGTATGTATGATCAACAATAAGAACGAACCATCAAGAAGTATAGAGGTCTATAAACAGTAAAGATCACATTAATTCCTTATAATTTTGCACAAATTTGCCGGACAAATAGGAATGGCCCAATTGGCCAGTACAGAAAATATATTTGCAAAATGTCCAGCAATAATTCATACACAAAGTACAAACAAAACTCCCTTGTAATGAACAGCAGAGATGTTTTTTTTTTTTTATAAGGTAGATACTTTATTAAATATCAGAGATGTTATCTAGATCATACCTAATGTTGAAGGTCCCTTTTGAGATTGAAAAAGTAGGACACAAAAGTCAGTCTCAATTAAGCTGTCAAACCTGTTCTATCCGTACTATTTCCCACCCAATACAGCCTGTGAAGAAGAACTTGAAAATTAATAGAAAGCCTAAGAATAAAGTCCTCCAGCTTCCCATGTGCTTCAAAAGTTCTACTTCCAACTGTCATTGATAGGCTTTCAGACCATTTGTATTCCACATATGTCTTGGTTCTACTGCAGCACCCTTCAACTTCCCATGCCTCGCAAAAGATCCATTTCCAACTGTCATAAACAAGACTCTCCAACCTTCTGTATCCCACGTGTCCTTTGGTTCTATTGCTTCTTTCCATCACACGAACCATAGAGTTTCAATTAACTTCCTTTTTCTTGGGTAAGTAGTTTTTGACAAAAAAAAAAAAAAAAAAGTATAAACTACCCAAAAAGTATAAACAATGTAGTATAAACAATGTAGGATCCCTATACCGTGCTACTTTGTTCTCATCATCGTAGGAGAAAATTTTGAATGTATTTGGCTTCCTTAGCAATAAAGGGTGAGAAATACCAATAAAGAATACTTCGATTCTTACTTTACATACATTTCTGAAATTTGTGTCAGTTCTTTCATTTCTTTCCAATCCTGGCCAAAGTTAATGGGCTTGGAGTCCCTACAATCTTCTCCCACGTTAAATAGGTATAGAGAAAGTATGTGGGTCCTCCGAACCTCTTAGATGATCCATAGGCAATCTCACATTATTTCTTCAGATTTCAGCCTTTTAAGTAAGATAGACAATCTGCTGTTATTTCCTAAAAGCATATAGTAATATATTCATGGTCCAGTTTGATCTTTGGATCTCAATGGCACCAGCTTTTCCTAGCACTGAGGCAATTGTTAAAAAAATTCTCTCTAGATTTCACGCAGACCATCCGAAGCCTGAATCTCAACAACAACAACAACACACCCAGTATATTCCCACCAAGTGGTGTCTGCCGGTCTGGGGAGGCTAAGTGTACGCAGTCCATACCACTACCTCAGAAATGAGAGAGAGAGGCTGTTTCCGATAATCCGAAGCCTGAATCTACAGGTCCTTTTCTTTTTATTTTATTATTATTTTTTTTTTTTTTGGGGGTGGGGGGGGGGGGGAACTGCTTTCTTTTCTCCAAACCTCTTCATAACAGTGTTACATAATCAGCTATCATTTATGCTCTACTCTTCTAGCAAACACTGCTTCACCTCTGCCTCTCCACCTCCAACACATCGAGCTTCAGCAGAAGTTCGCAGTAGATTAGTCTTTATTTGTGGAAAACTCTTTATCACATCTTGAGTTCACTCAGGTAAAACCCAAAACCTTCGTAGTTTACCAACCTTTTGGACCTTCAAGGTCTGCGACAAGGGACGGGGGGTTCACTTGAATACCCATTGCTGGAATATTATACCGTGGAAATGAGGCAAACATGATCTTTTTTGGTTTTATATTTCGTAACAAACTACGCTTTGTATTAATCAATTAAAGGAACTCACAATCAGATTGTTCATCAATTTCGGTAACCCAAGAACAAAAGGAAATAGAAAATTGCAAACTGTTGTTACAAAATAGCTAATGAAGAGAAAATAACATAAGTCTTACATAACCTAATAGATTATTTCCTTGTTCTACATATAGGTATCTTTCTGGATTCCAAATCTAATTTGACATAACAATTCTCCCCTCCTCAATAAGAACATTGTCCTCAAGGTTCGAGTAGTGGTAAAAGTGGGTAAAATATTGTTTATGGTCACACATTCAAATCTTAGGCATGACACATTTTATTTTATTTTTTGAATTCCCTAGTATGAATTTCTGGCTGTGACACCGTCTAAAACCTTACTTAAAATACGATTTACGACTACTGTGAAGTCCTAATCATTCTAATAAAGACAGAAGAGCAGTCATCATTATTAGAACAGCACCCAAAGCAAGAATGCAGGAAATTAAAATCCAGAACACAGTTTCTAAACTAACACTTGGGAGGTTATAATTGTGGAACGAAGACCAATGACTCATATGTTTAAATGAATTTTCTCTCACACAGTCCCCTCTACAAATTGCAACTAGACTCACAAGATTAAACGCTAGAGAAATGCCCCGTTCATCTTGTGTTAATCTAATTATGAACTGTTAGCAAACTCAAAATTGGCATAACAGGAACTTGAAATAACTAAACTATGGTTCATCCTTTAAATAACTTCTACCTTAGCATACAGCTCGACATAGTGTCTGAACTCAGGATCATCCAATAAAGCAATGTCTGTGGGTAGTTTCAGTAGGCCCTCACTTTCCCCCTTAAGCAGCTCCCTGGATTCAAAAGATCAATAATAATTAGTCAGCAACCTAGAAGATATATTTTACTACTGTCCTACCTCAAAAAGAAAAGGGCTTTTGACTCCAACTTAAAGAAAATGTCATATAAATACCCAACAACAAAGCTCAGGTGTCCATATTTCTTACACAAAATATGAATTGTCAAATTTCAGAGGCTCCTTTGTCCATGGACCATCAAAGCCTGATCTCTCTGGATGTGCCCTTCCCTGTAGACAATATCAAATGAACTAATTGGAATGTGCTCTGAAAGTGTGTTTTGGCATTCATCACTGAAACATGTTGTGGTTCTTAGTACAAGAGGAGAAGAACATAAAAATTGAAAATTAATCAACAATTATGGGAAGAAAAGGCAACTTACCAGTGTATGACCCCCTGATAGCGCCACTATATCTTTGTCAGACAAACCCATCCTATAAAAGACATCTTTAAGATGTGGCACACCTACCATCAATCACAAATGAATCAGAGAAGCTCAACCTTCTTCAAGTTATTATACCAAACAATTAAAAGCTCTAAAAAAACTGATCTTGCTCATAGAACAGTGCAAACAAAAGAACGACTCTTACAAACTATGAGCAAAAAGGTAAACTGCTAAGCTCGAATGATGATTTACCTAGATAAGAAAACTTACTTTTCAACATCAAAAATTTCAAGACCAACATCATTAAAGCTGAAATAACTACAGCCGTCGTAAGGTGATGATCACTAAGTCAAACAGACTAAACATAGGAATTATGAATTGCTTTACCAGCTCATAACATCTCCATTTCCAAGTTTATCAACATAGCAGTACGATATAGGGACATCTTCATATTTTCAACCCAACAATTAGTCACACAGCAATGCATTAAGACCTTCAATATTGGACTTATTAGAGGGATAATTTTCACGAGTAATTAAAACGTTATTTATATGCATACAAGTGACAAATGAAAGGAAGTATGTTATAGACTGACAGGCACTAGGTAAAACAGAACTTATCAGTCAGGAATGCAGCCACCTTCAACTTCTTTTTCTGGGACTAATCAAACACCATCTCACAAGGTTCATAACGAACTAAGCCATACCATCCTTTCTAATCTTCTTTTTTGCACACTTGTATTACCCCTTTAGAACACTACAGTTCAACTAGAAACCCACCAGGAACTCACTCTTTATTTTGCCACTCCTCAATACGTTACCCCTTAGGATGCACTCCATGCTTTGTCTGGTTCATCTTCCCCTTTAGCTTGGTTGTGGGTTTTAATATGTTGTCTGATCTGAAAGTTTTGGGATAGCCAGCATGATTTACTAGTATAAATATCCAAGAAAATGTTAGCTAGCAGTTACATGCATGCAAATTAGTAGGTGTGTCGTATTTCAACTACGGAAAAATATTTTGCGGGCCAGATGATAACATATACAGAGAAGAAAACCAATTCGTGAAACCTTGTTTAGCATCTGGTAACCGCCCTTCCTTTGGAGAAATACTGGAATCCTGAGGAAAATACAGAGGTATAAAAGCATTAGCACTTCACTAATAAGTGGTTGGCAAAGAAGTAACAGAGGTAAAAGCTTTGTTACCTTCCTACCAGGGACAAAATCAATAGTAGGACCACCAGTGACCTCAACAGCAACAACACCTGCAAGCTAAACATGGAACAGATTTTTGATAACAATTCAGTTCCCCTCAGCTAAAGTGTGCATTAACAGATCTTAATGAAAACATAGCACCAACAGTTGAAATGCAACATAATATGAGAAATCTCAGTTATTGAGTAACAGATGTAGGATCCTCTTTCTAGATAACATTGTTTCTACAACATGTCCACCCCCCCCCCCCCCCCCCCACCCCACCCAAAGAAGAAAAAACACAGTACTTGCACAAATGAAAAGTGAATTTTTATCATTCCACATGTATTTGACTTTCATGCACCCAAGGATGTGGCCCAGTGGTTCAATGAAATGGGTTGAGCACCACGAGGTCTTAGGTTCAATTCCTAATAGAGACAAACATTAGGTAATTTCTTTCCATTTGTTCTAACTTTAGCGGGCAGAGTTACCTGACACCTATAGCTGGTGGGAGATGGCAGATTTCCTATGGAATTAGTCGAGGTGTGTGCAAGCTGACCCGGACACCATGGTTATCCAAAAAAAATATGTATTGGACTTTCATTTGCCATGTCAGCAAAAAATACCTGTTGGGTGTCAGACTGTCCTTACACTTATAACCACTCGGTAAATTCTCAAGGCCAACAGCACAGGAGCAACACAGTTAAACAGAATGCTTTAGGTTCAACTTTGTTCATTCTTTCTCCACGTATTGGATAGGTCGAAGGGTAGGCAAGATCTGTATATCTTGTAGCGTGGAGGGAGTATGGCCTAATTGGCAGTGTTATCAAAGGCGCGCTTAAGCCTTAAAGCGAGGCTCAAAATGTGTTGAGCATTTCGCGTCGCTTAATGTGCGCTTCAGTGTCGTCATCAATTTCCTAAGGCATATTTTCCTTGCCAATGAGCCTCTTCAGAAGAGGCGACACTAAACAATGATATTTCACTTTATCATAATTTTTTAAAATTTCTTTGTTCATATATTTGTCATCATGCTTATAATTATTAATTTGTAGTATGGACTACGTTCACTTACCCTCCCCAGACCCCACTTTGAGGGAATATACTGGGTATGTGTTGCTGGTGTTGTTAAATGCTTATAGCTATTAATCTTAGACTAAACACATATATCTGTATGTTTTTCTCCCTTTGCACTTTTTTTCATTAAAGCCCCTGCCCAATGGACCTTAGAGCTTTTTTGCGTTTTTTGCTTTTGATAACACTGCTAATTAGGCAAGGATTCCATTTAATCTAATAAAGAAACTTCTGTAAAACGAAGAGAATTATCTAGAAACAAACTTTTCCAACAAAACTCATCTGAAATCTAAAACTTACAAGAAGTATTCTCCCTATAATACTGATCTACAAAATCGGTGAATCGCCTCACTCTTCATCAGATGAGCCACTCATTCACTTAAAGAGATGATCCAGCTGATGATCAATCATTCTTAACCATATGAATACAACAAAAAGTATTTCTAGAGCAATGGATTCACCTGGTACAGATCTGCATATGTAATCTTTGGATGTTTGGACTTCACTGCTTCTGCAACAAGAAACACAGCATGTTAAAAAAAGGTACCAATAATGTCATTCACAGTTTTAAAAGAAAAGCCTATATCAAATACTTTCTCGTGGACACTTACACAATTGAACATGGCGAAATTGCACAAAACTCCATTTAAGGAAGGGAGCTGGATCCACTTTTCATCTTTTATAGTTTAAACTCAAAGAATTGACTGTTTCTCATTAGGGATACTTTCTGTGACTGCCTGAAGCCAGTGGCGGAGCCAGGATTTTCGCTAAGGGGGTTCATAAGTGAATATAAAAACTAATCGAAGGGGGTTCAACATCTAATATATATACATAAAAAATAATTTTAACCATGTATATATAACATAATGTTCCGCCGAAGGGGGTTAACCCCCTAACTATAGTGTAGATCCACCACTGCCTGAAGCGCATCACTTTATCCGTGAGGCGATAACAATCCCTACCTTTACACTAGTGCTTATACGGGTGGTGTGACCCTACAACTCTCGTCGCCATCATCCTTTAAACTTTCCACACACATCAAGTGAAATAATTATACATTCACCGTCACTTCCTTTGTAGTGTTTCCACCTAAATGCGATTGCGGAGTCTAATTGCTTGAATTTTATGGGTATAATAGGAAGTGAGCACCAAGAGCCTTATTTGCAACAGTGAGTCCTGATAACTTTTAATCTTGATAAAGTCTTTTTGAATTAAGAAATCTATAATAAGCTAGTCTAAATAATGGGGTACATGAACTAGGTATTTTATGCATATAATTTCTAAAATTGGTATAACGTTATATTCTGGCAGCCATCCTGCAACAAGACTAAATGGTGCATTTGGTTGAATTTTCAGTTATTTACCTTGAGGAGTGCTGATCAATTCCCACTTAATACATTTTTTCCTTTTCTTTTTTAGTAGTGCCCCCATATTCTAAAAGTCCTAGATTCGCCTCGGTTAACATAATACACTAGTCAAACCGACAAGCATAACTTAACAACACATGAGTAATGATACTGTAAAAACACAACAAGTGAAGCTGAACAATCAAAATCCATTAGGTTTGAAGGGGAAAAAATATGTTACCACAGAAATCAAGGGCGATTTTCAAGCCATTATTAGCACCGTGAGTGAATTCTTCCTCATTTCTGATAGAACCATTCGGTCCACCAGTCTTTGACTTAGCATCATACGTTCCTGCATCGTGCCATCTACGCAAAAAAACATAAATGAATAACTAAATCCATACATGATACATATACTTCCTTTTTTTTTTATAACTATGGTGTCCGGGCCAGCTTGCGCGCACCTCGACTAAATCCACACCTCCCACAGGTAACTCTGTCCACCAAGACCAGAACAAATGGAAAGAAAACACCTAGTGTTTGTCTCTGCTGTGAATTGAACCTGAGACCTCATGGTGCTCATCTTAACTTCATTGAACCACTAGGCCACACCCTTGAATGCTACATGATACATATACTACTCCCTCCATTCCAAAGTACTCGTCACAATTTCCGTTTCGCAAGTCAAACGATATGAACCTCGATCAAGTTTTAAGCTACATTTTTTCATAAATACGAGAAAAATTGCAATTTATATCTAAATTTTAATATTAAAATATTAAATTAATCTAATCTAATTTAGCTATGAAAATCAGTCAGATTGAATCTCGAAAAGCGAAACATGAGAATTATTTAAGTAAGAAAGAGAGATTACGCTAAGCGAAGCATGATAGGAGCACAGTTTTTGTTGGAGATGAGAGCGCGGAGGTCGCGACGAGCTTTCTCAATTTCTTTGATGTATTCAGTATCGACAATTGGCTTCGCCATTGGAGAGAGAACCGACCAACAACCTTGAGTCAAATGAGGATAAGATTTTTTGGAAAAGTAGAAATGGAAGTGTTAACGAGTTTATATTTGAGGCTTCAATTGGTTGTTAGCTACAAGAGGCGGGTCAAACAAGTTTAGCCCATTTGGCACTTTGGAATATCCCTATCTTTTTTTCTTTCTAAAAATTACACAAATACACCATTTATATATTTTTAATATTATAAAAAATCTCAACTTCCTAAATATATTACAAAAATTTTAATATATACACAGAATGCTATGTATATGTTGGTTATGTTATTTATATTAATAAGGAGAGAGTAAAGTAATTAAAAAAATAAAAGAAAGTATAACTACTTCCAAAAAAACAAAAAGTTGACATTTATATTATTTATACTTTGTCACTAGTTACTACAACAAAAAATTAGTTTGAATTCATCATATGTATTGATAGTAAGATAACCCTTGTAGATAAGAATGAAGACTACTTTAAAAAAAAATAATAATAATAAAAAAAACTACTTGAAGATGTATGATTAAGCTTTTAGTCTTCATTTATAACTCATAAAATAAAATAACATGTTAGTGGATATTTGGTGCTCCAGTAGCATTGCTTAATAGAATTAAATTAACACATTTATTTGTTTCTCTTACTTGGGCAGTCTTTTGAAAGGTCATTATAATTATATTCTGTTAGAGCATGTGTGCACAATCGACTAGATTATTAATTTAGCAATAGCATATTTTATCTTTCAGAAAAGGACACTCTCTAATACTTTTTAAAATAAATAGCATAAGTTTTAAAACTTTCCAAAAAGTGGTCAGTCGAATATACTATTTCCGCTTTACAGTTATTTCCTAATTTTGGTCATTTTGACCTACATAGTTCATAGTCTATATACAAAACTAATATAATCTATATACAATACTGATACAGTATTCTACTTGGACAATTCGGTCCTTTTAAAAATATTTCAATTTTTTTTTGTCATAAATTTTTTAACTGATCAAATATTTTTTTTAATTGTTTATAAATAATAATTAAATTATATAAAAAATGATACAATTGTTAAATATGTATCTATATAAGATATATGTATAGAAATTGTATAGTTCTATTAAATCTGTATATGTATAAAATATATATATATATATATATATATATATAGAAAGTGTGAAAATTGTATAATTGTCGAATAAAACGTGTAAAAAAAAGCACAATTATTGTATAAATTATGTATCAAAACAGTATAATTTTCATATAAAATATTTATATGTATAAGATTTGTATAGAAAGTGTATAGAAACGATATAGAACAAACCAGTAAATTAAAATGGCTAGAAAGTGAAATATAAATTTCATGACCATTTTCATGAAAATAATTTAATTTGAAATATCCTTAGGTAACTTTTTGTATTTAAAGGAAATTTTTACAGCCGTCCGACAAAGCCCACAACAAAAAGAAACATGATCTTTACTGTTTATTTTATATAATATAAATAAATTTTAACATGCATAAGTATATTTCACATTATGCTCTGATTAGACTTTCTATACTCGTCCAGTGGCCGGAAACATTTACGATTACGTTGGTGAAATATTTATTGGCCGCTAAGATAAAAATGTTAAGATCCCTTACCCGCACAACAGTAAGTTATTAAAGGTGTGGTCTCGCAATCAATGAAGTGAATCAACAACCATGAGTTGTCATATTCAAATCCCAGACAAAAACACAAGCTTTCTATTAAATTCTATCCTTAATTCCAATTGTTGATGTGTTGTTGCTTGGCTTTGTAAAATTTCGACTAGCCGTCTTTCAAGCTGCGCCGTTGTCGCCAAAGCCTTTCCACTTTCCAGCCTCCAAAATAATACAGCTATACAAGATAAGAAAAAAGAAAAAGAACAATTTAATCAAACAAGATTGTTATGTCCTAATGTACAAACAATTGCAGAGATTATTCCAGCGTAAGAACTGAAAAAGAAATATTTCTGTTTCACTCCTCAAACATACAGAATGAAAAGGAACAATCAAGAACATAAAAAAACAGAAAGAAAGAAAAACACATGGAACGTGCAATTAGATCAAGATGCAGTTCGCCATTGCAGCTCAACTTGAAGGCGACCATTCTTTGAATCAATGAGGTGGTACTTCTCGTTGATCCTTTTGTTGCTAACAACATCGGAAAGGTTTATATCAACATAACCCAATACCTCCTGCATTAAGAAGAAAGTATATAAAACGATTTAAGTCATAGATAAAGCAATCTCCAAGACTCCAACAAAAACCAAGATAGTAGACAAAAACACCCTTTTATCCCATCATCCTTCCAGAAACATAAAGAACTAACAGGTTGCAGAACCTCCTAACGAGCAAAATTAGCATTTTACATAAGAACGCATGCAATGTCATCCTTACAAGCGTTACTGGAGAGTAAAGGCATAAATAACATATGTGGTTTATCTTTTGAAACGTATATAAGGAAAGATGCACCATTGCAATTCTTAATTATGTGGTGTTGTTACTATCGACTGCAATACTTCAATATCATATTCTAAATACTACTTGCACCACTCCTTGTTCCTCCCTTAGGCCTTAAGGCATAGATACAACAGAAAATGCAACTCATGTACCTTAGGATGCAATAGGCCAATCCTTGTAGAGCTGCTGACAACTTCCATATGCACCCGATCATTCACAGGTGCCTCCTCCAACACAAAAGTAAACTCCTCTTCCCACCTTGGATCCCTGTTCTTCTTGACTTGCTGTAACCACGGTGGAAAAAATCACATCAAACGATGAAATGAGATTAGACTAGACCTATGCAGGAAATGTTTTGCATTCAAGTCAGAGCCAATACCTAATGCAGATTCAGAAAAGCAAAATAAACAAAATTTTAAAGTAAATGAACCTTCAGCGATTTCTGTTTTATGACCTACACTGATTTACTATGAGGCCTCGCTTGTGGGATTACACTGGGCAATATGTTGTTGTAGTATCGATTTACTATGAGGGCGACAATGCAATTTAAATTTGCACACAATCTTATTGAGGTAAGATTGATAGTAACAGCAGAATGAAGAAATACTACACTAATCTTAGCCAAAAAGGCTGCAAAAGGCATATAGCAGAATGAAATAGACGAGCAATTCAATTCAGAAAAACATTGTGTCACTGTGTGTGTGTACGTGCACAGTTTGATTAGGAACACAAACACCAAGGTTGCTGAAATCATTGGTCATCTATCATGCACTGATGGATTTTGAAGACAGAATGGAAGAGAGTCTAAAGACTGGACCCCTGGAAGCAACCTTGAGAATGCAGTTTTTTCTTGGCAATACTTGAGTTCTATAAGACATTCCTAAGGAAATTTTTGTGTGAACTCTATCAAAAATTTTGACGTTCCCTTACAAGAGAAGACGAAGTTTCTGGCACAACCACAATATAACTCAAGTGACAACTTAGTCTGACCTTGTGAGAATCTCTGATCCTAGCCAATAGTGCTTTATTTTCATGTAAAAACCCAACCCCCTTGAGCTCTTTAGAAAGTGGTTATCAAGTACTATGGAAAGGAGGGAGTGAATTCCAGAGAAGACCCGGGCTAGCGAAAAGCCTAAACACTTATGAGGTTAAAAGGTTGAAGATGATTGAGAAAAGGGTCCTAAGTATCCTTCCAATTTCTATCATTGTAAGCCAAGGAGATGGTAATGAAGGGCTAGAAAGAAGAGGGGCAATTTTATACCTTGGTTTTTCTCTCCTCCCCTTTGAAAATAATCCTGACATATGGGTTAGTATGGTGCTTTCCTTCAACATCTTGAGCTTC
The DNA here is from genome assembly GCF_002878395.1 of Capsicum annuum. Taxonomy (NCBI): domain Eukaryota; kingdom Viridiplantae; phylum Streptophyta; class Magnoliopsida; order Solanales; family Solanaceae; genus Capsicum; species Capsicum annuum. Next base: position 172,100,095 of record NC_061118.1, read on the forward strand.
GTGGACCATAATCATAAGGACGCCTCCCCCTGGTGGCGTTCCTTCTAGAACCTTATGTGCTGCATCATTATCTTCAATATCTTTCGGCAACTCGTCCTCCTTAAATGGCTTGTAGGTTAATTCCACCATGATCTGACCACGGTCCTTATCATTTTGAGCATCATTCGCATCCATATTCTTTAGGAGATCCAGTGTCATAGTTTTCGATTCATCGGGAGTCAAATCTTTCAGTGGAATAACGTTCATACCCATCTTATCATGTGTGCCAATCTGATCAAAAAGGTGGTGAAGTTTGAGATAGCAAAAAGAAGGAACCAAAACGGAATGTGTACCGTGGAACTAGAAATTTACCTGCTCCCAATCATAAACAGAGAGCTCCAATGCTTGCGATTCTGGATCTTTAACAACCATATTAAACTCCTCATCCCACTCTGGATTTAAATTCTTGTGCTTTACAGTGGTTTTCTTTGAAGGAAGTTTTGACTCAGTGAGCTTAACTTTAACATAAGGGTCTGATGCACCCAATAGATCTTTCTTTTTCAGCTTCATTGCCCGAAGAATCTTCACATGCAGGACCCCGACAGGTCTTTTCATTGCTCTACATATTGGGAAAGTGAAATAAAGTTATTCAATTAATTGAAAGTGGTTGAAAAACCTGAGATGGAGAATATGATAAACAAATCTAGAGGTTAAGAAGACATACTTGGATGGATCCAATATCTGCACGTCTAGAGTTTTAGGCCAAAGATACATGTTAGCAACCTGATCTTTAATGGTCTCCTGCAAAAAGAGTTACCCAATATTAACATTAGATCTTTTTTTTTCCGGATGGGGGATGGGGAACTGCATTAACATGAGATCTTATAGTCATCCCTAATCCAGAAGAGTTAACTCCTATTCTCCTGCAGAAGAACCTATAGCAATCGCTTTGTGTCATTAAACTCATATCTCAATATTCAATATTTTTATAAGAAATTCCTAGTACTCTCAACCACAGAAGCTAAGCAACAGATATGCTTACAGTCTTAAGTAAAATACAGGAAAGATCTCAAAAAGGATCCAGGCCATTTATCCCAAAATAGAGCAAATGAGAGGCATAAATTGTTTTAAAAAGAAACAGAAGACAATGGACATTAGAAACTATAGTACCTGGACAAACCTGTACAAGCCAGGAATGGACATAAGATCAGCCCCCAAAAGCTTCAATCCAAAGTCAACATGTGGCTGCGAACCAAAAAAAAATTTTGTAAGATGATGTTTTTATTTCATTTTTTGCTTAAAGAAAGCTAAAACAAAGATGCAGAACCTTTACTGGACATCATGAACTCCTTGTAAGATAGGGCAAGGACATATACCTTTGCCTTTTGAACAGTAAATATGGCTTAAGCACAGCCTTTGTGTCGACATTAATATACTGTAACCTTTCTCAAAAAATAAGATTCTACTAAGAAGAATGTCAACAAATTAATATGTGCTTTAGTTAAAATGGGTCCATAAACATCTTATATTAATGCAAGACCAAAGAGGCTGTACAGTATCCAGGATATCTAGAGCATCTTGCCCTATCAGCACATTAAGAATCATCTTAATTCTAATTGTAGCTCGTTTATTCCCCTGAATAAAAACGCCACCTTCCTCCCCCAAAATTGAGCAACAATGACATCTATACATTCAACCCAGAAACATTCCGTACTCCCAGTCTTGGCAGTAGGGGCACCAATGAAGGCTGTAGGCATGTGCTGCCATCTTTCATGCATCTGCACTGATATGGAGCCAGTTTATACACTTAACTTCTACCCAAGCTACCGTTTTGCTCAGGAAGCATGGCTGCATGCAAAACAAGGGAAATGCCAACCATGGAGTGACAAATTATAGAGAGGCCAGTTTAGCCAACTATATGAGTGTATACCCGAGGGATCATGTGGATAGGGGACTTGGGAGTGAGACGAAGCTGAGGAATTTCTCAGCCAAGATAATATACAGGGGTCATGGGAAAAGTCAATCGGGGTCAAATCAGTTCAATTGGAGTTAATAGGAAGGGACCGTTCAAAAGAAAAGGAAAGAGGCAGGTGCAGAAAAATTTATGAAGTACCATGGCACAACAAAAGTAGCCATTTCCACTTAGTATGCAACAGAGGATTCAACTTGAATGGAGGATAGTCCAGGGAAGCGGGACAAAACATTATGAGTTGGGAGTTGATCATGGAAGCAGTATGGAGAAGACAAATACCTCCTCATGCTGCACTGCAGCTTTTCATCTATGTTATGCACACTAGCATTCTCCTTGTTTAACATTTCATCGGAGATTACCAAGATCAGGTGATAAGAACTGTTGCGATGGAGTTCAAGAGATTAGGGGGGAGAAAACAGCTCGGAGAAAAAAAAATTATCACGATACCATTGTACTGATATCCCTTTGGCATTATTTGGAATGGAAGATATAGAAGACTATCCCATAATAGAGATGGACAGGAAAAAAATATAGAAAGATGATTCTTTCTTACCAATATTTTGGTGTAACGCAAGAAAGCCTGTTTGTTTAACAAGAAAAGAAGGATCAACAGGGCTTCTTTTTTTTTTTTTTACTTTGTTCCTTTGGTTACTCAAACTCCAAGCTTATTGTGAAAGATGGAGGGTTCTTACACTAGGCAATCCCTCCCTTATAAATGATTGACCCACATCCGCATATTATTCCTCACTAGCTTTGTAACCACCAAATATGTTCTTGATTATTCAAATAGAAGAAACATGCCAACGATATAACCATATGATCGCACAAAAGGAAACAAGACACAATAGTTTTGCTTAAAAAAAATTGCTTTGTTAATTTCTTTTCTCCAAAAACGCAAACTTAATCCTAGAAAAAAGTCCCAGATGCACAACCTACCTTTTCCATGAGGGACACATAGATATTGGCAAAACATGGAAAGCTCGGAACCAGAGGCTTCAGAGTAATACGTGGAGCTGCAAACACCTGCAAGTCCACAACCTGAAATATCCACTCAAGCAATTAAATTTTGGCTTTCATTCTTTTGTGTCAAAATCTCATCACAAAGTAAGACATGTGGGAAAATGAAAAACCTGAACAGTCGCTTTCAATCCGAATGCTTTGACAGCAACATTGACATTCGGATTTCCTGCCCACTTTACTGATGGTTCCATGATCAATTCTTTTTCGTCAGTAACATAGACCTTCATCCCTGCCACATAGAAGCATCGGATGAATTTAAGCAAAATTCAAACACAAAATATCTTATTTTAAACTATCATTATCAAGATATAAAATTGGAAATCTATTGCATCCAAGTATGACATACTCCACAAGTCAGAAAGCATATGGGAAGGCAAAAGAAGATAAACCGTTGAAGATAACATGATCAGGTAAACCAATTAAAAGCATGAAAAGTGTAGGAAATATCCTGAAAAACTCGGAGGAATACATTTCATTTATCAGTTTAACAATGAAGACTAGCACACATGCCCATGAGCCTTAATTAATAATTAGAATATAGAAAGTCCCTAATCGCTTTGAGAGTACTGAGAAATGTGTTACAATTTACAGGCAGTTCAATTTAAATGAATGAAGTAATAATGAAGGAGAGGCATCTGACCAAAACGATCTACCAGGCTAGTGTGATAACTGAATCCAACTCAGGAAAACTGTATCTCAGAGAGTGACCAACATCAACTAACAACACTACAAGAGTCCTACTCCATATTATACCCTATGTGAGAAAAATAAACATGCAATTACACCTCCCAGAAACTTATGGCATAGAGAGCATACACTACCATGTGAATTGAAGTCCATTAAAATGAGATGATCATGGAATTTTAGGTGCAATGAATATGTAGCATCAATTTTTACTTTTGGTAAGCAAATATTTTATATTTTTGCGTTACCGAGGGGCTACAGGATATAGCTACCCCGCAAAGGTAGCTGCTTGATCAACATACATCGTACCCTCCCCAGACCCCACTTGTGGCAGTTGCCGGTGGTGGTGTTAAATTTCTTATAGACAATACAAAGAAAATTATCATATTCAGGGGGAAGATTACACAAGTGCTTTAAAAATTCTCAATCGAAGACAGGTAGCTAACAAGAAGCAAATTCTTTAAAGTTCATACTCTTAACTTTTTCTCCTCTACCCTCCACAGGCTGCCCAAGGCCTTAGATTGTGAGTTTGTTATCTTTTTACTAGAGGTATAGGCTATATTAATCAAATTACTATGGGTCTTCCCAGTGATGCCAGCAATTTTATCCGCACTGTAAAGAAAGTAATTGTGAATGCAGAATGACGATAACATCTCGCTGAACTGCTTAGCCCTTAAAAATTAGAAATTAGCATGAATTTCAACAAATAAATGGATCAACAAAGTGACACACAGCAGTATCAAGCAACAACAACATCATACCCAGTGAAATCTCACAAAGTGCGACAGGGTACTCCCAAAGAGAGAATAATCAGGTAATCGAATTCTCTCCAAAGACAAGTTAATGTGATTTTAGGCAAAGCACTTGTATCTTGTGCTATGAATTATTATTCTAAGAATCTCAGCAACATGTAAGAGAGAAAAAAAAGTAGGCAAATGCAATTTGTCGATCACCATAGAAAATGACTGACCCTGGAAAGTAGGAGGTAAGCACCCCAAAGTCAGTGTTTCAAATTGAACAGAATCAATTTTATACTTTGGTATTTGCTCAGCAATAATTGGTGCCGCAATATCTTTTGCAGTCCTGCAAATTGCCTGTTTAAAAGTAGTTGAGTACTAGTTAGTTTAATTCCTTTTAACAACTACATAGAGGAGAAAGATAATCCAGAATGTTGTTCAGACGTGAAAGTACCTTGTCCAGGTAAGGCCACATATACTCAAGGAATTTGTTGAGCCAGTCCACCTTAAGTTTAGAAAATATGAAGCAAATTAAAATACATTCACTGATGAGCTACTTTAAATGCAGGTTAAAGGTCTCAATATCCATACACGGTCATAATCTGGACATTTCACCCAAAGAGGAATTTCAGACATTAACTGCTGCAAGCTTTTAGTATCTCGCTCAACCAATGGACGAATAACAGGGTCCTGATAGTTACAAGAAATCCATTAGCTGTTCAGCCATAAAGGGAACAAAATACTTATTGGGTACAACCAAAAAGAAGTAGCTGTTAGTAAGCAGATACAGGAAAAAAACGAAATACACTGAAGAATAAGTGAAACTGTTGAAAAAGACAAATGCAACCAAGTAAGTTGTGACCTTTTCATTTTTTTTTGTTGGTAGGCAAGTTAAAAATAACATTTAAAATTAAATTTTTAAGCATGACGTTAAAATTTACCTACAACACCAGTTCGAATATATTCAAATTCTGCTATTTGTGAAAAATTTAAATAATAATATTAGTAGTATTGCTAATGAAAGGGTATCAAAAATTCTGAGACATAGGTGTCCGTGGATTTGGATAATTTCAGCTTGATGTGGTAGCATTCTCCAAGATTGTACAATAAGCAAAAGCAGTCCAAAAGGCAAAAAGTAAAGACGAGATTCCTGGAGAAAGTACTTACCAAGAAGGTGATACTTGACTAACTGGTATCTTTTTGCCCTGTATAGCTTTCGTAAGATGCTTAGGATGTTCATAGGATTCTCTATAGTTCTTTTTCACTTCACAGCTTGTTTCATCTATTTTTATCCTATCTATCTACTTCCTCACTTAGATACTCGTTTGGTTGCTCTTTCATCTTGAGCTTGATTTTTTTTTTGTTTGCGTGTGTGCGTGTGGGTGGGGGGGGGGGGGACATGGATTTTCCTGTAGGAGTATAAAATTACTCATTCATGCCTGACTCTACCAATGACCTGACAAATTGCCAGCTCAAAATGCTTTGATGATTCTGTGACACTCGTGCTCCGTTTATTCCAAATAGAAGTCAAATTGTCTACAAACATAATGTTGATTACAAAACAATTTGGAAAAAAATGTACTTACAATTAATCAAAAATGAAACCAAAATAAAAAAATTGGAAATGATTTTTTTCTGAAAGCGTATAACCTTTGGCCTTTGCCAAGAACCGCAAAAACAACCTCCCTGTTACAATTACAAAATGATCGAAAGATGTGCTTTGGTAACAAACCAACCATTGTCACGTCCTACTGGCCCATGTCGAGCTTTGTGTTCTCCTTGTTGAGTTATGTGAATTTCTATCTAAAAATATTGGAGATGGCACACTTTTATTTACTTAACTAATAATATTGTATTCAAGGCATTCCCTCACGTGCAGACCTCTCTTTCTCATGGGCCAAACATGTAAGTGTGAGGCATGAACTCAAGCTCTCCGTCTACTCTAACACCATATTGAATTGTGTGATTGCTTCATCTAAAAGCTTAAACTAGTAAAGAGGAGAATTGATAATTTGCTTAATTATGTCCTCCTCGTGTGAAGGCTGGATTCTTTCATGGATCAAACGTGTAGAATTTTTCTTTTTAGGAAGGGTTGTGATGAGATCTTAGAAGACCTTTGCTTGTTCTAATGCCATGGAATGGTTTGACACCTCATTCACGAACTTAATCCAAAAATATCATAATCGAGTAGATGAAGCCAAGTGGGTATTGGCGACCCATCTAGTAAAAAGGACTTGAGACACACGTAAAAAGGTTCGGTCTTTCGGCTAGCTAACTTTTAGGTTTCACCTCTTTACTTCAACAACTCTGGAAGACCTATTTGTTAGGTTGTTATATCCGCGCAAACACTTGTTGGACGCAAGGTTCACTTGATATTGGACTGAAATCTATTTGGAACAAACTGAGCATGCACGATACCTTTT
>NC_061118.1:172109909-172258077 GCF_002878395.1 Capsicum annuum
GAAATCTTTATATCGTTGGAAAGCTTATTCAATAACCTTCGTATGTAACCATCGATGGGCAAATTCCGGTATAAATAAAATAAAATAAAATTAATTCCATATAAATAAGACCAATACACGTACTTGAATACGCCAATACACGTACTTGAATACGGGGTGTTACAATTTCAATGCACCATAATGACAACATATTGGGCTCAAGTCCCATCTATTTATGTCTAAGACGTCTTTGTACGGATAAGACGTTTAGTTTGAATCTCAATGCACCATATTAATGATATAATGATGGTTAAGGCAAAATAATATGTATTTGGTTAACAATCATGAAATTTGTCCCATTTAAGATGTTCCATTCCATGAAATATTCATCCCTTGAAGGAAATGTGGTGCATAATATGTTTAAAAGAGACAAGTAATTGAAAAGAGACAAGTAATTGAATACACTGATATAAGTATGGAGTGACAATATGATAATAATCATTGAAAGTGATTATAAAATATGTTAGAGAAAAATTCTCTACAACCATATGTATGCCTCGATTTGCTCTTGAATTAGCAATATCTTAAGAGAAGCTATAAGCTATTATAATTTGATAAGCTTAATGAGCGATAAATGTGCACTTGATTGTGATGATATACACTCACCTTCGTAAAAGGCTGAATAATTGAGAAGATTTATTTTGAAATCTACTTAGTAAATCTGAAATTTATTCATGTAATAGTAAATCTAAAATTTATTAAAGTGTACATGTCATGATAAACTTGAAATTTACTAGTATAAAAATTCATAAATTGATATGAATGATTGCTGCATTGCGAAAAAATGTGCATATTGATCAGCATTGACATATGTTGAAGAAATAGAAGATTTTTCAAATATTGTTTATGTTGCTTGTTCTCGTGATAAGTTGGTTGGACCAACTAATGTTGTGATTTGATCCCTCAAAATCTGAAAAGTATAAAAGGTGAATATGGGTCCGCTCACATGTAATGTGATCTATTAATATACAATGATTAAGATGATCTCATGTCCATTTATTGTCAACATGTAGTTTGACATTTACAATGTTGCTTGCTCAATAAAATAAAGTTAAGAACATAATCAAGACAATTCATCTCGATAATGATGATTTAGTATTGAATGCCTTCAATAAATAGCTGGACCATTTCTAATGAGTACAAAACTTCATGTATTGATTTGAAATATTATATACAAAAGTACCTGTATGTATCAAACCAATAAATTATGATTAATTTCCTCTTGAGTTGGTTCTGAGCCGGGAACCACACATTATCCATCTAATAGTTTTGATGAGTGGTATACAATTAATAAATAAATCATAAGGCACAAAGATTGATTCCTCGAAGAAGACGGAGGATGTATGCTAGTTTTCCTAACATAAGAGGGAGATTATACGCAGCTATGAAATGTGATATGAATTATCATCAGATCCTCATTCAAAAGATAATTTAGGTCAAATGTCGAAAGCATCTCATATTAAGCTGCAAGTGCTCCTATTTTGTGTCCCTGAAGGATAAAGTTTATGCATACGTGAAGCGTGATAGACCAATCAATTCCAAATGAAATAATCTTGAAAGGGATAAGGAACAAATAATCATAATAAGAAGGCAATGTGCTCTTGAAAAGTCTACGACACAGCATTTCATAAAAAATTATGAAAGATTCAGGTACTTGAAAATAATAAAGTGGTAAGATCTCAAAATGTCATGTCACACTGTGAATCGATACAAAATGATATATTATCAATATCATTGATACAATATCGGCGCAATATTATAAAATATTACGAGGATTTGAGTTCTATGTTAATTTAAGCATGCTGGCGTAGAAATATTTATCAAGTGACGTGAAAGGATGCATCTTAATAAGCATAAAACTTATTTGATTTGCAGTCTAGACACTTGATGATGTCACATGTGAAATATTGAACACTGTTACTTGACAAACTTACATGAAAACTTTTTAAGGATTCAAAATATTTGAAGCATATAAAAGTTTCTGGGAAACTTATTTATAATCGTTATATTGTATGAGTTTATAACTTGAAAAATATTGAAACGCTTAAAGAGTTTTAAAAGCAATAAATTATTTGCTGAAATGAGAAATATATCGAATTGAGTTAGTCCTAAAGTACCATATCCTAGTGTAATAGATGTACTAATATATCTTGCAAATACTACAAAGGTCTGATACAATCTTTTTAATTAATTTATTAGCAAAATATAGTTCTGCTCCTATTAGGAGACATTGCAATAGGATCAAACACATATTACCGTATCTAAAAGGGACTATCGATATAGACCTATTTTATTCTAAAGATTATAGTCTCGATCTTATTGGTTATGCTGATGATGGGTACTTATCTTACCCGTATAAAACTCGATGTCAAATAAGCTATGCGTTCATATGTGGAGGTACTGCCATATCTCAGAGATATACAAAACAGTTTATCGTAGTCACTGCATAGAACCATGCTGAGATGCTAGCTATTCATGAAGCAAACAAAGAATGTATGCGGTTGAGATCCACGAAACACCTCATTCACGAAAAAAATAGTTTGAAATGTGACAAAGTACCCATGATTTTTCATGAGGACAATGCAGCATGCACAAAACAACTTAAGGGAGGATTCAAGGAGACAGAACAAAACATATTTCGCCAAAACTTTTTTATACACACGTGCTACAAAAGGATGATGATATTAATGGGCAACAAATTTGTTCAAGTGATAATATGACTGATTTATTCACCAAGTTTCCTCTAATTGCAACTTTTAAGAAGATGATGCACAAATTGGGATGCAAAGGTTAAGGGTGTTTTCATTAGGGGGAGTACTTTTTTTCTCTTACGAGTTTTGTCCTTCTAGATTTTCTTTGTAAGAATTTTAATGAGGTAACCTAGGTTTTGTCCTTCACCAGATCTTTTTTCATTGTGTTTTTTCTAGTAAGATTTTAACGAGACACATTATATATTACTATATATATATATATATAGTGAATTTCTTCTATTTATTAACAGGTTAGAAATCTAAGATTAATTTTTTCGTACAAATAAAAGAGTTTTTTTTCATTGTAATGTACCTATCAAGAAATATCTCAAAAGAAATAAGAATTGCTATCTATTCTCCATTTTCTCTTCTTTCTGTTCTTTATTATTTTATAACAATATCTATCAATATAATTAATACATCATATATAAGAATATTAATTTTATTACTTTTGTTCCAAAGCATCTTATTCGAACTTTTTCAGGGACAGAAAAATAAATAGTTCAAGAGACCCAAAATTATTTATAGAAAGAAATTAGGGTTTTCTATTTAGCTTTCTCCATCTTGCCTTTTTGTTCAGTAATATTCCTCCTCTCATCAGAGTCGTATATCGCTCTGCAATCGTGTTGATTACTCAAAGCACTTGATTGGAATTCGATTTCTCCCATATACCTAATTTGGTACTTTTAATCGATTTTGATTATTGCCGATTTAGCTGAATCGATAAAGATCGCACCTTTTTGATTAAAATTGTTTAATTTTTGTGAATTAGGGTTTCTGATACATGATGTTGATTTACGAATCTGAAAGTGTCTGATCGCCGATTAATCGGCGAGCTGATTCACGATTCAGAAGGGGGTTTTGGGTTTTGTATGGAAACTCGGAGCCGGAAGCGGGCGGAGGCCACCTCATCAGCGCCTTCTTCTTCTTCATCTGGTCCTACCACCCGTGCCGCTAAGAGAGCCCGTGTTACCACCGCTTCTACTTCTACTTCCACCGTCAATTCAACTCCCGTTACCGTTACTCCATCGATCTCGGCTCGTACTCGCATCGCAACTCGTTCTCAGGACTCATCTACACCTATGGACTCTACTAATGAATCTTCCGGGTCAGCTAGTCGAAACCGCCGTGGTAAGAACCCTAGTCATGGTTCTGATAAGGATAATTTGGATAAAGGCAAGGAGAAAGAACATGAGGTTAGAGTTAGGGACAGGGATGCTGAGCGGAGTCTGGGATTGAATATAGATTCCGGTGGTGGTGCTGGTGGTGGTGAGGACGATGATAATGATAGCGAAGGCGGTGTTGGGATTTTGCACCAGAATTTGACTTCAGCTAGTAGTGCACTTCAGGGACTGCTTAGGAAATTGGGTGCTGGGTTGGATGATTTACTCCCTAGCTCTGCAATGGGGTCAGCATCATCATCCCACCAGAGTGGACGGCTCAAGAAGATATTAGCCGGTTTAAGGGCGGATGGCGAGGAAGGGAAACAGGTAGAGGCTTTGACGCAGCTGTGTGAGATGCTTTCCATTGGAACAGAAGACTCCCTGTCCACATTTTCTGTGGATTCATTTGTACCGGTCCTTGTAGGATTGCTCAATCACGAGAACAATCCTGACATTATGCTTCTTGCTGCCCGGGCCCTTACCCATTTGGTTGATGTTCTACCTTCTTCATGTGCTGCTGTTGTCCATTATGGAGCTGTTTCATGCTTTGTAGCTCGACTGCTTACAATTGAATATATGGACTTGGCTGAACAGGTGAGTGAATTAGTTTGAGTGGAACATTTGTCTACATGTTAAAGATTGTTTTTTTTTTTTTTTCCAGATGTGATACTAATGTTTACTTTTAACAGTCTTTGCAAGCTCTAAAGAAGATATCTCAGGAGCACCCAACTGCTTGTTTGAGGGCTGGTGCACTGATGGCTGTGCTTTCTTATCTTGATTTCTTTTCCACTGGAGTTCAGGTAGAACAATTCCTTTCACGATCTTATGGGATTCAGTTTTAGTTAAATAAGCAACCTTCCAGCTCCTTTTAATACATATTCGATCACTTCTAACTGTTTATATCCTTCAATAGAGAGTAGCATTAGCAACTGCTGCTAATATGTGCAAGAAGCTTCCTTCAGATGCGTCCGACTTTGTCATGGAAGCTGTTCCTCTTTTGACGAATCTCCTTCAATATCATGATGCAAAGGTAAATCTATGCTCCCGTTTCAGGAAGATATATCCTCTTCCCGAACCCTCCTTGTTTTGGTCAAACGTCACTTTGTTACTTTAATGTCATCTTTTGGTGCTTGTGTCTGCAGGTATTAGAGCATGCTTCTATCTGCTTGACCCGTATTGCTGAAGCATTTGCATCTTACCCTGAGAAGTTAGATGAACTTTGCAACCACGGACTTGTTACTCAAGCTGCCTCCCTCATCTCAACCAGTAACTCTGGTGGTGGACAAGCTTCACTCAGCACGTCAACCTACACAGTACGTTTAAATCTTCCACATGTCGGCTATTTACAACATTGGTGGCAGTACTCTGACTTGACAAGTCTTGCAGGGTTTAATCAGGCTTCTTTCGACATGTGCTAGTGGCTCCCCATTAGGAGCTAAAACTTTACTGCTGCTTGGTATAAGTGGAATACTCAAGGATATTCTATCAGGTTCTGGTCTCGTGGCCACTGTCTCTATTTCACCTGCCTTGAGCAAACCTCCGGAGCAGGTATGGATAACTAGTTTTAGTTTTAATTCATGCTACAATTGTTCGCATTTCTTGTAGAAAATTGAAACAAGTAGTGCGGATATAATATAGAAAATCTGTACTGTTGAAAGATAGTTGATGTCTTAGCATATTTTCCCGCGGATAAAGTGATGTTGGAAAATAATTGAATTCGGAAATGTAAGATTTGTATGCTATACTTTGTTGCCTTAAGGTACCTCCTTTCTTTTGCTTGTCGGTTTGTCCGTAAGTGGGAGCAGATGTTCTATGAGTAGTTTTTTATGCTTGATAGGAATGCACCTGGGTAGTTTTTCAACTTCTACATTTCATTTTTTGATAAGCCGCCAACACAACATTTTCTTAAGTCACACGATAGACAAAAAGGAACAAGATGAAAAGAGTGCCTGATTGATAAAGCCTGCTGTGGTCAAATGTAGCATTCCATGGCCCCCACATGGAATGAAATAATTATCTGTTAATTTGTTTTTTTGTTGACAGTTGTTTTTTGAGTTTAGTGTTTTCCTGTGTGTTGCCTTTGAAAACTTTGATAGGGTTTACCGGAAACAACCTATGACTTCACTTGTTGGATTGCACTGGGTGTTGTGTTGTAATTTATTCTTGATTGTTGAAAGCAAGTAAAATCCAATAGACTGTCTTAATTTCCTAAAAGCAAATATTTATAGTGATCTAAAATTTTGAATTTTGAATTGAGATTAAAGAGAATTACCAAAGTAAACAAGTGGAGAAGTCGCTTGACTCATTTCTGTTAGTTTAGATTCTTCTCCTTGATATGCCTATATTCCAAAAAGACTTAACTATTCAAAGTCTTAACTATTCAAAGTTATCTTTCAAATAACTATAACATTAAAATACTCGAGCTTTTTAGGAGTTTAATAGATATGTATGTTTATAAATGACTGATTTTAGATAACAATGTGCTTCTCTCCTCCAACTCCAAACAGTACACTCTTGACTGTCAATTCTTCTCTCGAATAATAACGGGTTATAGGAGAACCACCACCAAAAACGATTCAAAGACACTAGTCCCTCTTAATTCCTTTTTTTTTTAAAAGTAAATTTAGATTTAGATTTCATACCTAAGGACTACCATTGAACATGTACAACAACAACAACATACTCGGTGTATTCCCACATACCATTGAACATGTACAATATGTATTAATTCAAGAAACTAAAGTTCAAAGTTTAAACTAGTAAATCATCAAGTTCTGATGATAAAGAAAAAAATACTCCATGAAGACATCCATATCATAAATCATAGAAAAGTAGTGTTGTGATAACAACCCAATCTGGAGACTGGAGCCTAGCCAAGTTCCTTGGCTCAAAACTTCAATTTACAACTCCAAAACTAAAAGATACCTAGCTTAGGGGACGAGCATATGTATTTATTATAGGGTTGGGGGAATGTAAAAAAGACCAAATATCCTAACAAGACAAATACTGTGCCATATGCATTACATTACGTGCTATAGCGCAGATGTCATGTTCCTGTTCCCCCTTTTTTTTTGAGGCTGCATCACATATCTGTGCTGTGCTAGGGAGTAATTTGATTGCCTTTTCTGCTGCTGCACAAATTTTCTTGCAGATCCAACCTCAAATATTGATCTTTCTTGGTACTTCCCTTCCTGTTTGAACATGGTATTACCTCGGTTATGCACTTTTTAACATACATATTCTAAATTTATCTTAAGTTAGCACATCGACCATCCAAATTAAATAAATTAAATCAAAAGTCATATAAAACATCTCCAAAAAATATCACATTCATCATGTTTGACTATTATATCTAGACTAATCATTTGACTCATCATCTTCTGTGAACAAGGTATTATCATTACAATGGGTGGTCCTCATTTCTAAGTCAGGATTCGGTTACCCATATAGTGCCGGTGTCATGGAAAGCTTAACTATAATTTCTAAATTAATCATCTTCCAACTACTTGTTTTCAACTGTAACCTCAAGTACTTTTTTTGAAACTCCAAACTAGAACTGTTCGAATGCCTACTTGATGTCCTAGTGGAGAATTGGACATCATCAATGTTCTATTGGGACTGATATCAGTAAGATCATTTTCAGCTTATCCAGGAATCTGGTGCTTTTAGCTTCAAAACTCAGTGGATATTAACACCCAAAGTTGTGGCCTAGTGGTCAATGAAGTGGATTAAGGATCATGAGGTCGGAGATTCAAATCCCAGAAACGGAAAAACACTAGGTGATTTCTTCCCATTTATCCTAGCCTTGTGGATAGAGTTACCATGGAATTAGTCGAGGTGCGCGAAAGCTGGCCCGGACACCACAGCCTTTTAAAAAACTCGGCAAGTAATATGAGTAATTTGGGAAAACAACCTTCTAATGTGAACTTTAGAACACCCCATGCATTCTTGTTAAATTTTGTTAGTATTTGAAGACTGAATTTTTTCGTCACTGTTGTCAATTAATCATTAAGTTTTCCATCCAAACTATTTCAAGAGTAACTGCAATTTATTGCGTGGAATATGTTGTTAAGTGTAGTCCCACAAGTGGAGTCTGGGGAGGGTAGGATGTACCCAAACCTTACCACTACCTTCGTACAACAACGTACCCGGTATATTCCCACAATCCCACAAAGTGGGGTCTAGGGAGGGTAGAGTGTACGTAGTCTGTACCACTACCTTTGAGATGAGGTAGAGAGGCTGTTTCCGATAGATCCCCTACCTTAGTGGGGCAGTTTTTCCTAATGTGTTATCCCTCCAGTTGACTTGCTTCTCTATTAAGATGATAATCTTACCACTTATTAAATGTTTCTCTTGCTGCAAAAGTCATCTGTTTCATGGAAGCTGGTGCTTGAGCAAATGCCACGAAACCATGCATTTTCTTTGACGCGTACAAACTGGTTCTTTTGAATGCTTTGCTTCTATCTCTTATAATGACATTAGATGTATTTCCCCGCTGCTAGATTTTTGAGATCGTGAATCTGGCAAACGAGCTCCTTCCTCCGCTGCCTCAAGGAACCATCTCTCTTCCAACCGGCACTAATTTGCTCACTAAAGGTTCTGCTATGAAGAAATCTTCTGCTAGTGGTTGTACCAAGCAGGAGGATACGAATTCATCTTCCCAGGAGGTTTCAGCTCGTGAAAAATTGTTGAGTGATCAACCTGAGCTACTGCAACAATTTGGAATGGATCTTCTTCCTGTTCTGATCCAGGTTGGTATTATAAATTTACAATCCACTATAAATTGCTGCCACCATTTACTACTGCCACGGGGGAGATTTACGAGACAAAACCATGTTGTTTTGCTCATCAGGTGTATGGATCCAGTGTGAATAGTCCAGTTCGACACAAGTGTCTCTCAGCTATTGGAAAACTTATGTATTTCAGCAGTGCAAATATGATTGAGTCTTTAAATAACGTCACTAACATATCAAGGTATGAATATAAGCAAATACAAGCTTGCAATTTTTCTTCAGGTGTTGATCTGGGATGGAATTTTTACCATGGAACAATCTTTTATATGCATCATATTTCTTTGGTAGTGAAAGTAGTGCTTTTATGATTCCTATGTAGTTTCTTGGCTGGAGTATTGGCCTGGAAGGATCCCCAAGTGCTGGTGCCTGCTCTGCAAGTGGCAGAGATTCTAATGGAAAAGCTTCCTGGAATTTTTTCCAAGATGTTTGTGCGAGAAGGTGTTGTTCATGCCGTAGATGCTCTGATATTGTCTCCCTCTCATGGTTCTGCTACTTCCCTGCCATCATCTGCTGAGAAGGACAATGATTGTATACCTGGTTCATCCCGTTCTAGACGTAACCGACGTCGTGGAAGTAATTCAAGTGCAGATGCAAGTTCCATTGAGGATCCTAAGAGTACAGTTCCAGGGAGTGGATCACCACCAAACTCACTGGAAATACCAAAGACCAGTTCTAGCCTTCGCATTGCAGTCAGTGCAGGCGCTAAATCTTTCAAAGATAAATACTTCCCTTCAGATTCAGGGGCTACTGAGGTTGGTGTTACAGACGATCTTCTACGATTGAAGAGTCTCTGTATGAAGTTGAATGCTGGTGTTGATGAGCAAATATCTAAACCTAAAGGAAAATCAAAGGCTTTTGTTCCTCGGCTTGGGGATATTTCTACCAGTAAGGAAGAAGCCTTAGCTGAACTGGTAGCTTCCATGCTGGGGGAGCTCAGCAAAGGGGATGGTGTATCAACTTTTGAGTTCATTGGAAGTGGAGTTGTTGCATCTTTGCTGAACTATTTTACATGCGGATTTTTTTCGAAGGAAAGAATCTCAGATACTAATTTGTCTAGGCTTCGACAACAAGCAATCAGAAGATACAAGTCTTTTATTGCAGTTTCCCTCCCTTCTAGTGTTGGTGGAGACATGGTTCCTGTGACTGTTTTGGTTCAAAAGCTTCAAAATGCATTGTCTTCCTTGGAGCGGTTCCCTGTTGTGCTGAGTCATTCTTCAAGATCATCTACTGGAAATGCGCGGCTTTCTTCAGGTTTAAGTGCTTTGTCGCAACCATTCAAGCTACGCCTTTGCAGAGCCCAAGGAGACAAGACCCTCCGAGACTACTCTTCAAATGTTGTGTTGATTGATCCTTTAGCAAGTCTAGCGGCTATTGAAGACTTCCTTTGGCCTCGAGTTCAGAGAGTTGAGTCTGGTCAAAAGGCCTTGGCATCAGTTGGCAACTCCGAGTCTGGGACCACTGCTGCAGGAGTTGGTGCTTCATGCCCATCAACCTCTACACCAGCTTCTGGATCTCGTCGTACACGATCTAGGTCAGCGGTTAATATAAATGACAGTGCAAAGAAAGATCCACCACAGGAAAAAAATGGAAGTTCATCCAAGGGCAAAGGAAAGGCTGTTCTGAAGCCTGCTCAAGAAGATGGCAGGGGGCCCCAGACAAGAAATGCTGCTCGAAGACGAGCAGCATTGGATAAAGAAGCAGAAGTGAAACCTGTAAATGGGGAATCTAGTTCAGAGGTATATTTCGTCATACATTTCTTTACTTTGTTGAAGATCATTGTTTAAATGTAGTTCTGGGAAAATAGATAAATGAAAAGAATATATGAAAAAATTGCAAGCGAACAAGGACAAATATGATTGAAACTAGTATTTGGCATGACCTCATCTTTATCAATATTACAGCGAAAGAGTAACTTTCTATTATATTTTTCAATATGAAGGAGATAGCCCTGTTACAAGTAATATCATTCAGAAATAGCATAAAAAGAAAAAAAAGGATATAAGTGGAAACAGATAATTGTATATTTGCACCGAGTAATATTTAGAGAACTGAATAATAATTAGGGAAAATGGTTTTTTTCAGACCAAATCACATGTTTCTCTAACCGGAGAGTGTAATGTAGTGGTCACATGATTTAGCTTTCTGAATCTGGCGTTAAATTGGAGTTACTTGTGTCTCTCTTGAACATCTTTTGACAAGGCTCTCTCTTGAACATTATGTTTCATTTGTTCAAATGAAACAATCAAATGCTTATTTAAATTGTTGATGTTTCTTTGAGTCCTTTTATTTCCATTTTCCATCTCCTGACTAGTTGCTGGTTTGCTACAACATGAAATTCTCTCTCTGTGCTTCTTGTGATGTTTAGGATGATGAGTTGGATATGTCACCTGTTGAAATTGATGATGCTTTGGTCATTGAGGATGAAGATATCTCTGATGAAGATGAAGATGAACATGATGATGTAAGCTATTGACATTCTCCCATTTTTTTTTTGTTTTTTAAAAAAAAATCAAGATTCTGCCGTTCTTAAACTCACTTGGGTTTTTGAGAGTTGTGTTGCTCGGACTCTTCAAAAATGATGCGCGCATGTAGGATCCTCCAAATTTTTGGAGGATTTGCATGGGTGCGTCAACATTTTGTGCGAGTCTGAGCAACATGGTTGATAGCAGATATGCATTCCCCAATATGCATGTTTCACTCTCTTCTCCACAGAACTGTAGCAGGTCTTTTAATTTCATGCAGCTGTAATAAAGATGCTTTTTTGAAATTGTTGTCAATGCTTTAGGTGTTGGGTGATGATTCTCTTCCTGTTTGCACGCCGGACAAAGTTCATGATGTCAAATTGGGTGATTCTTCGGAAGATAGTCCTGCTGCACAAACGCCTAATGATAGCCAGACAAATGCTGGTGGTGGTTCTAGCAGCAGAGCTGCTTCTGCTCAGGGATCCGATTCTGTTGAGTTCAGGAGTGGGAGTTCTTATGGTTCAAGGGGTGCAATGTCATTTGCTGCTGCTGCCATGGCAGGGCTTGCATCTGCGAATGGTAGAGGTGTGAGAGGAGCTAGAGATCGTCATGGACGCCCTGTACTTAGCACTAGCGATCCGCCCAGACTTGTATTTTCTGCAGGAGGAAAGCAGCTTAATAGGCACTTGACTATCTACCAGGCTATCCAGCGACAACTTGTCCTTGATGAGGATGATGAAGAGAGGTATGGCGGCACCGACTTTTTGTCTAGTGACGGAAGCAGACTTTGGGGTGATATTTACACTATAACATACCAAAGAGCTGACAGCCAAGCAGAGAGGTCTACGAAAGGGGATGGGAGCTCAACTTCCACCAAGTCTAATAAAGCTAGTTCTTCAGCGAGTGCCAGTGCCAGTGCCAGTGCAGACCCCTCATTGCATCGAGTATCATTGTTAGATAGTATATTGCAGGGAGAACTTCCTTGTGATATGGAGAAAAGCAATTCTACTTACAACATTTTGGCCCTGTTACGTGTAGTGGAGGGATTAAACCAGCTGGCCCCGAGGTTACGTGTCCAGTCAGTTATTGATGATTTTTCTGAAGGGAAAATATTGAGTTTAGATGAGCTCAATGCTATTGGTGTCAAAATTCCCTCGGAAGAATTTGTCAACAGCAAGCTCACTCCAAAGTTGGCCCGCCAGATTCAGGATGCTCTGGCCCTTTGTAGTGGGTCTCTTCCATCATGGTGTTCCCAGTTGACAAGGTCCTGTCCATTTCTTTTTCCATTTGAGACCCGGCGCCAGTACTTCTATTCGACAGCCTTTGGATTATCTCGGGCTTTATACCGGCTTCAACAGCAGCAAGGTGCGGATGGTAATGGATCCACTAATGAGAGGGAGGTCAGGGTTGGAAGATTACAGCGCCAGAAAGTCCGTGTCTCTAGGAATCGCATTCTGGATTCTGCTGCCAAAGTAATGGAGATGTACTCTAGCCAGAAAGCTGTTCTCGAGGTCGAATATTTCGGTGAAGTTGGCACTGGTTTGGGTCCAACTCTGGAATTCTATACCCTTTTAAGTCGCGATCTGCAAAAAGTTGGACTGAGAATGTGGAGAACAAGTTCCTCATCTAGTGAACATTCAATGGAAGTGGGTGTGGATGAGAAATTAAGCAGGGGTGATAAAGAGCATGTCCAAGCACCTCTTGGATTATTCCCACGTCCCTGGTCATCAACTGTTGATACTGCAGACGGCAACCAATTCCCGAAGGTGATTGAATATTTCAGATTGCTAGGGCGTGTGATGGCGAAAGCACTTCAAGATGGGCGGCTTTTGGATCTCCCTCTGTCAACTGCATTTTACAAGCTTGTCCTTGGCCAAGTAAGGGCTTTTTTTAATTCTTTTATTTTGCTATTTTGCACGTGATCACCTTCTAAGATCAAATTGTTGAATTTACCTTTGATGTTTGTTCTTCTTTCCTAACATTTTTGTGGTTAAACATTGTAGGAGCTTGATCTGTATGATATTATCTCATTTGATGCGGAGTTAGGGAAGACTTTGCAAGAGTTGCAAGCTCTTGTTAGCCGTAAACAATATCTAGAATCAATTGGGGGCCAAGGCCAAGAGAACATTAATGATTTGCATTTTCGTGGGATCCCAGTTGAGGATCTTTGTTTAGATTTTACACTCCCAGGCCATCCTGAATATGTTCTGAAAGCAGGCGATGAGAATGTATGCTGATTTTCCTTGGATGCGATTCTATTTTTTTGTCCTCTTTATCATTTTGTTTGATTTGTGTACTTCAACTGGAACTTGCAGGTGGATCTTAGTAACTTGGAAGAATATGTTAGTTTGGTGGTTGATGCCACTGTGAGGACTGGAATTGGGCGGCAAATGGAAGCATTTAGATCTGGCTTCAATCAGGTTTGTTGCCATCATGAGGTTTGAGCTAATTGATACATCTAGAGATGATATTTAACTGATTATTTGGTGTAACTTTCACTTAATGGATTCATCAATCACTTGATACATCTTGAAATAACTTCTAGGCTCTACAACTTTCAGGTTTTTGACATTTCAGCTCTGCAAATATTCTCTCCTACTGAGTTGGACTACCTGCTTTGTGGCCGGAAAGAGTTATGGAAGGTAATGTTTTGTTTCTCTTGAACCCAAGATAGCACAGTGTGATATACTTATTTACTCGTAAATATCCGGCTTTTACTTATATTGAATTCCATTCTTTTGCTTATGCAGGCTGAGACGCTTGTAGATCATATCAAGTTTGATCATGGATATACTGCCAAGAGTCCTGCTATTGTTTATGTGAGTTTGTTCTTCAGCTGTCAGTGGAAGTGTAGTGCCTGAGACAGTAATAATATCAAATTAGTCTTCTTTTGCCTCTTCTATTGGTTTCTAACTGATGTCAATTGTTTAATTTGCTTCTGATCAGTTATTAGAGATCATGGGAGAGTTCAGTCCTGAGCAGCAAAGAGCGTTCTGTCAGTTTGTCACTGGTGCTCCCCGGCTTCCTCCAGGTGGTCTGGCTGTGCTCAATCCTAAGTTGACAATAGTGAGGAAGGTATGGTTGTAATTAGCTAAAATTTTAGTCCTACCTTTTAATTTTCTATGCGGAGGCGGAGAGGCTGACTATCGTATCTTTTGAGCAGCATTCATCTAGTGCTAGCAATACAGCACCAAATGGTAATATGCCATCAGAATCTGCAGATGACGACTTACCTAGTGTGATGACTTGTGCTAACTACCTGAAACTGCCTCCCTATTCTACTAAGGTATGATTTCTCCTCGATCCATTGGTGTTAGCTGTCCGCCTCTCTTTCTCTTGGGAGGTTCAAATGGTATTGTTAATCCTTACCCATCTCTCTGCAGGAAATAATGTACAAAAAGTTACTCTATGCTATCAATGAAGGTCAAGGATCATTTGATTTGTCATAAGTCACATGACAAATGGACTTGTGTATAACTAGGAATTTATTGCTGTCTGGTCCTCAATAAAGGTGGCTATGGGTCATTCTCAACTAACAACACCCAGGTTTGTATGCATCAGAATCTGCTGTTGTATATCTTTCTAGTTATATTCCTTTTCAACCGCTACTACTCTATCTTGATTTCTAGTTTCATTACAATGAACGATTTGTATGTTTTAGAGCAATGCAATTAGTCTGCTGATTTGACTGCCTAAAAGTATTTTGGCATTTTCAGATTATTTAACTCCAGCATTTGTGTTTTGGCTGCTTTTTTCCACAGCTGACATTGGCACTTTGCTTCGATCGATTGATGAAGATGGGATTTTTTATGGGGGGGTTTCTTTTGCTACAAACAGTTGTAAATATGTAGGAAGATTATCTTCTTTCAAATTTTGTCTTTTTAAGGTCGTGCAGCACATACATGTAAGGGCACCGATGTTGCCGGCTTTCTAGCTTTTCGCAGATATGAGAAATGTTGTTTCATTGATATTTGAGTTATCAGTATGTGTTTTAATCCAATATTGGCCAACTTAGCTGAGGCTCCCAAAGCCGCGTGATTTTGGGGGACTAACGATTTGAAACATGACAGAAGTGACAGTTCTAATTGTCCATGGGCAGAATTTTATTTGGAGTAGAAAAAAGAGTGATGATTTTGGGGCTCGTATAGAGTGGTCTCACTCTCCTGTTCTGATTTTTTAAAATCTTTAAATGTGTTTGACATGGGGTTTATGTACGTTAATACCTAATCAAGTGAAATAATGATAAATGCAATGTGTCATATATAAATGTCGAAGGTCTTGTAGCTACTTTTTCATTGTTACTGATTGTCTTTGGCGGTTCTACATTCTCCTCTTTACCTTCATTAACCAGTGTATATTCGTTGTTGCCTCCTTTATTATCCTCACTTTGCTATCTTTAGTCATCTGACCTCTGATCGTTCTGTGTTTGTCTCATTATGCTTGCCTCTTGTGCTGTTACTACGTTCCAGTTTTTGTTGAATCGTGTCCTATGACCCTCATCGTGCTTTGGTGGGATTGTTACCTTTTTTTTCTTGTGATTCGTCGTCTCTCTCCTTAGTTTTGCTCTTCTGTATTCGTCTTCTTGTCCCTTCTCTTTCAGCTAGTGTTTAAGGATGTAACACCCAGCATCCTTGAAGCTTACAGCGTATGCAATATTTTTGGGCAAGTTTATTGTATTGTCCGTCACTGGGATCTCACTCTCCACCTGTCCCATAACCAAACCCACTTTCTTTGGTAACAGACCCAGTTTCACTTTACCCTAACATAGTTGGGTCTAGTTTGCTGATTAGGGCTTTACTATATTATATCAATCGTTAACGGTTTTCCCAACTACTAAAGAACATCAGAAATATTTGTTACCCTTGAGACGATATTCATGCAAGGAATTCCACTTCAAGAACTATATCTAATAGCTTACCTTCAATTTTCAGGCTCTTGACATTAACATCGCATAATGAACAATAATTATTAGGTGAATTAGTTATATACTTTTCATTTATTGTCATCTAAATATGACTATAAAATCGTAGATTAAATCGATATCCTTTATTTGCTAGATCAAAATTTGAAAATTTGAAATATACATGATTGAAAGAACCTTAGCTCGTTCTTGTTTCAATATGTACGGAAATGTTAAACTATTTGCATATCGTTCTGGCCAAATACATACATGGTTCTCCATGGTCTTTTGATTTTTCCGTTTCGACACTTAAAACTCATGCCTATTGAATACTAAACGCTTTTTAAAAAGCGTTTCAGTTGGGCACGTTTTTCTGAGCCAAATAATAAGAAAAAAATATATATATTTTGAAAAAATCATAGAAAAAAAGTTAAAAAGTTTTATTCCTTCAAAGCAAACAAGTGTTACTTCAATATTCCTTCAAATCAGACGCATAGCTTGATCGACTATGATCGCGGAGTTAATTAAAAAATTAGTGTAGTAATATATGATTGCATCTAAACTTTATT
Source organism: Capsicum annuum (assembly GCF_002878395.1). Lineage (NCBI taxonomy): Eukaryota > Viridiplantae > Streptophyta > Magnoliopsida > Solanales > Solanaceae > Capsicum > Capsicum annuum. Next base: position 172,126,586 of record NC_061118.1, read on the forward strand.
TTTACAATTTAAACCAAAAAAAATAAAGAAACAAACAAATAAAAACCTTGTTAGAATTGAAAACCTTTAAAGATCTTGCTTTACTTTCTTTATAAAGATCAATCAAAGAAAACCTTTTAACCAACCACAAACATGAATATAAAAGAGTGCGAATTTTTTTTTATAAAAAAAAATCACTTGATAGAGTTTCCAAAGTGGTAAACAGTGAAGTTTGCATATTTATCTATTTTCTCAAAATTTTATTTATTTTCTTATTTAAATAATTTCAAATAAATTTATTTATAGTTGTCCCTTTGTTAAAAAAAAGAATGGGGAATTCATATTTAGAAGACTGTTTGAGAAATTAAGCAAACCACAAGTAAGTAACAAAACACAAAAGAATAGATCACGTAAAATACGAGAAATTCTACAAACCTCATATTGTATTTACTGATCCATGCTTGTTTGGTGAAATAGTAAAACTCCAATTCTAATATAGCTCTAATAATCACTTATCTCTTGCATTTGCACTAACAAAAAAAAAAAAACAAAAAAACAAAACACAAATGGCTAAATTCAATCAAATATTAACGTTAGTCCTCTTTATTTCCTTGTTGGTTACATCGGCAATCGGCGACGAAAAGCCACGTGGCGTTACGTACGACAGTCGTTCCTTGATCATTAATGGAAATAGGGAACTCTTGTTTTCTGGTTCTATTCATTATCCTCGTAGCCCTCCTGAGGTAGCTTTAAAATATAATTCTAGCCAATTTTGACATTTTTAATAATTTAGTATTTAAAATATTTACGACTGAATTTCTTTTTATATCAGATGTGGCCAGATATTATTAGAAAGGCCAAGGAAGGAGGTATTAATCTCATCCAGACTTATGTGTTTTGGAACATTCACGAACCCGTTCAAGGCCAGGTAATAATAAAAATTGTTGTTTACTAGAGACGAATTCGACTATATAAAAATTATTGAATCACCGATATTAGTGACGGAGCGAGAATTTTCACTAAGGAGGTTAAAAATAAAAAAAAGTAGGAACACGAACTAGCAGGAGAGTTTCAACATCAATTATATATACATAAAAAAATAATTTTAACCATATATAAATTATATAATTTTCATTGAAGGAGGTCTGGACGAACTCCTAACTATAAGGTGGCTCCATCCCTGACCAATATTAAAAAAAGGATACGTATAATGTAAAGGTGGCACTAAAATTGTATCTCATATTCTACTTTCGAATGTATTTTTTTTTTTAAATTTCCCTATTAGAATTTGTTAGTGCGATCCTAATTATACGTTTTTTTTTTTGTTTTTTTTTTTGTAATAAGTATATGGATAATCCTGGTTGTTTTTGATTCGCAGTACAATTTTGAAGGAAATTTTGATATTGTCAAATTCATCAAGGAGATAGCTAAACAGGATATGTATGTAACTCTCAGAATTGGACCTTATATTGAAGCTGAATGGACTTCAGGGTATACACATTATTCTAATTAATTTATGGAGTGTTAATTAACTCCTCTAAATTTTGGTCCTTAATTATGACGTATTAATGAATATTTTGATGATGATGAAACAGAGGGTTTCCATACTGGTTAAGAGAGGTTGACAATATCACATTCCGTTCTTATAACGAACCATTCGTGGTATGTAATCACACAATTTGCATGTTTCTAATTACTTTCTCCATGCTTTTATTCGTCACTAATTTTCTAATGGAATTTCTATTTTTACTTGTCATTTTTAACATATCAAGACAAGACGACTTTTTTTTTTTTTTTTCTTATTTTACCCCTAACATTCATTATCTTTTTTCAAATTAATTCAAGATATAATGTAAGCATCATTTAATAGGGGTACTATGATAAAATAGACATTTTATTAATTATTTTTCTTAATTAGTGTGTCAACTCAAAATGTGATAAGTAGGGAGTATTAATTATAACCTTGTTTTAATCACTTATTTTAATTAATTTGTTCTCTATTTGTCGTCTCCATTTTGCAGCACCACATGAAAAAATATGCTGAAAAGATCATTGACTTGATGAAAAAAGAGAAGTTGTTTGCTCCCCAAGGAGGTCCCATTATCTTGGCTCAGGTTTTTTATTAATTTAATTAAAGTTTTAATTAATACATACAAACATTTTTACACCCTAAAAAATTAACTACTGATAATAATTCACAGTAAGAGGGTCTAATAGCTTGGAAAAGAATTTAAGTTATAGTTACAGAATATGTATTTTACCGGATTATAACCAAATACTATCATCGTGAGATTGATCACTTATAATTACCTTATAACAAATTGATTTAACCATATTATATATGACCATATGTATATTTTACACCTTGTTGAAATGTGATCATCATGAATCACGTAGAATTTTTATTTGAACAGATAGAAAATGAGTACAACAACGTCCAGGCTGCTTATAAAGAAAATGGAAAGAAATATATTGAGTGGGCAGCAAATATGGCTGTAAAATTATACGATGGTGTCCCCTGGATTATGTGCAAGCAAAAAGAAGCCCCTCCTTCAGTGGTACGCTATATTATTATTTTTATTATTATTATTTCATTTTAAAAAAAAAAACTTTAGAAAGTAAAAACATTTTCTCCAGATAAACACATGCAATGGAAGGCATTGTGCGGATACTTTTACGGGCCCTAATGGGCCCAACAAGCCTTCTTTGTGGACTGAAAATTGGACGGCCCAGTAAGTACAATCTATTTATGGATTATGTTAGACACAATGACAGTGCAATAGATTTTGTACAATATCAATGTAATTTCATGTGTAATAGAAGGTTAGATACCAATTAATATTAAGGAATAATTACAGTCTGAACCATTCCGTCATCTAGCTTACACAATATGTACAAAAAATACAGATGATATATACTTCATAGTAATTATACATATACACACATATACACTTCGATCATATTGATAAATTAGATAGATGGAATAACTACAATCTGAATCATTCGGCCATCTAGCTTACAAAATATGTACAAAAAGTATAGATAGTATATACTTTATACTAAATATATACACACAACATATACACTTCGATCGTATTGATAAATTAGATGGAATAACTACAGCCTGAACCATTCGGTCATCTAGCTTACAAAATAGGTGCAAAAAGTATAGGTAGTATATACTTTATACTAAATGTACATATACACAACATATACAGTTTGATCATATTGATAAATATAATCTTAACCATAGAAATTTATCGATAATTACATTTTAAGCGAATTGAATGTTAACAAAAATGAAGTACAGGTATAGAACATTTGGAGACCCTCCATCACAAAGAGCAGCAGAAGATCTTGCTTTCTCTGTGGCTCGTTTCTTTGCCAAGAATGGAACTCTTGCAAACTATTACATGGTATATGAATAAACGTATTTAATTTCCAAATAATTAAGATGTGCATTTTGATCTCTTTAATTTTACATAAGGAGCTTGTTATAATTTCATTATTGTTTTTTCAGTACCATGGTGGAACGAACTTTGGAAGATCAGCCTCTTCTTTCGTGACTACTCGTTATTATGATGAGGCTCCTCTTGATGAATTTGGTAATTGATAAGGCTGATCTTGAACTTAATTAATTCTGAATAATAAATAGGACGAACTAATTAGTACCATTAAAGCACTTTGATTTAATGAATTAAATGTTGATTAGGTTTAATGAGGGACCCCAAATGGAGTCACTTGAGAGACTTGCACAGGGCTTTAAGATTGTCAAGAAGGGCACTTCTTTGGGGTACTCCCACTGTTCAAAAGATTAACGAGGACCTTGAGGTGATTAAGGATTTACATGAACCCATTAATTATAAACAGCTTTTTAATACATGTTTAAGTTGCAGCATATTTTAAGGGCGTATTTGGCATGGAGGAAAATATTTTTCTATTTGAAAACCAAATTCTTTCTAAATTGGAAAAGTGATTTTCAATAAAAACAAGTTTCATAAGTGGATTAAACCCCTACGAACCCCCAAACTACTCACCCCATCCCAACCAACACTTCCAACCCACTCACCCCCTCCCCTCTTCCACGGAGTGGACTTATAGCTAAACTTTTGTTACTCCGACATCTATTAAATTCGATGCAGATTAAATATAATTATATAAAAAATGTATAAATCTGGTTTGGTAACATTTAGAAAAGCACTCAGTAAGCTAAGAAGATAGCTGAATGCTTTAGTTTTCAGGCAGAACCTTAAAGCTTTAAACGTAAAAATATGTGTTCGAACCTTTCATGCACCCATAACCCTTAAATCCTGAATTCACCACTGCTCTTCCCCTACCCACTCGGAACCCCTCCACCCACCCATTTCCACCCTCATGATCATAGTCCACCCCCATTCATTTGATCTCTCCACCTTCATAGTTTGTTCATAGTATACATTAATGTATACTATGTTTTGCGTACTTACAGAACATTAAAAATAAGTAAGTGAAAAATGTGTTCCTTCATACCAACCACCTCCTAAGTTCCATGCACTATCGATGTATAATTTTCTTATGCCATCAGACAACAATTGGTTACTAAGCATACTTGGTAACATGTAAAATAGAGTGATAACTATTTAAGCCCTTTTTTAGTGTTAGTGTTACATGCAACTTAAACTCTTACTAATATAATAATATTATGTGATTTGATTATGAAATCTTACACGTTAATTTGATGTATAAAATGTAGATAACTGTGTATGAGAACACTGCTGATCATATGTGTGCTGCCTTTTTGACCAACAACCACACAATCCTACCATCCAACATTACATTTAGGGGAGCTCAATATTACTTGCCTGAAAAATCAGTCAGCATTCTTGCTGATTGTAAGACTGTCGTTTACAACACTCAAACGGTAAAAAAAAAAATTCTACCTTTTTATTAAATCTTAGTTACTTGAATCTTGAGATACACCATAAGAAAACACACAAATTTGTAACACAAAATTTATGATGGACAATTTTTGTAAGTCACAAATTTTGTGACTTATTGACGGACGTGATAGTTATCACAATTCATTTATAAATTTGTGACAAAATGATGGTCTTATTACAAATTTATGACGGAAATGAGGGTCCATTATGAATTTGTCACAATTTTTGTGACTTTTTGACGGACTTGATAATTGTCACAATTCATTTATGAATTTGTGACAAAATGATGGTCTTATCGCAAATTAATGACTGAAATCAGGGCCCGTTGTGAATTTGTCACAAATTTTGCGACGAAAATATTGATTCATCACAATATTGTGAGGGACTTCAGTCACAAAAATCTTTTCACAATTTAGGAAGAACCAAGATTATTAAATAATGGATACTGAGGAATTATTTTTGGTTATTATTATAACTGGAATTAAACAGGTAGTCTCTCAACACAATTCAAGAAACTTTGTACCATCAGAGAAAGCAAAGAATCTTAAATGGGAAATGTATCAAGAAAAAGTACCAACTTTCAATGATTTGGCACTAAAGAACAATGTACCCTTGGAGCTCTACAGTTTGCTTAAAGATAAAACAGACTATGCCTGGTACTCCACAAGGTAATTTGACTATAAAGGCCTATTTGATAGTAATGTTTTTGTTATTATTAATTTGATGTAAAAATACTTACACTATCAGATCATTAAAATTTAGTTATCTTGTCAGTGAATATAACGTAAACTCAAATTTGACTTTACTTATAATATTTTTTTTATTTTTTTTTTCAAAACCACAGCATCAACCTCAATCAACATGACTTGCCTATGAAACCTGATATTCTCACTGTCTTGCAAGTTGCAAGTATGGGCCATGCATTAGCTGCGTTCGTCAATGGAAAATATGTTGGTAATGTATTCCTATAAAAATGCCACGTGACATTTGTTAGAGTATATTTAATATGATAAACTCATTATAGAAAGAAAGGTGAGTTATTTTTCTATCAACATGGGAAACCGGCTTGCCTAGCTCACTTGTGGACGAAAGTCATTTTTCTTTATAATTATTTTTAACTCTTAACTTCATATTTTTAGGGTTTGGGCATGGGGACAATATTGAGAAGAGCTTTGTTTTTCGACAACCCATCGTCTTGAAACCAGGAATTAATCACATCACCTTTTTAGCTGAGATAATTGGATATCCGGTATTATTTTCGTCTTTCTTAATATTTCCTCATTACACACAAACAAATCTTAGCTAAAGGTATTGAGTTTAAGCTCTGAAAAAGAACGTTTTATTTTCAAAGTGGGACTTCTTGATATGAATTAAAATTAATCGAACCTCAATGCATATTACAGAATAGTGGAGCCTATATGGAAAAGAGGTTTGCAGGACCCCGTGGTGTGACAATTCAAGGTTTAATGGCTGGAACTCTTGATATAACCCTAAATGTTTGGGGACATGAGGTATACATATTTAGCTACATTTATTAATACTTGATAATAATTTTTTATTGTAATGTTAAATCAACTAGTTAAATTCTAAATAATTGTTGGTCATCTTTCAGGTTGGTGTATTTGGAGAAAAAGAACAATTATTCACTGAAGAGGGTGCAAAGAAAGTAAAATGGACTCCCATAACTGGTCCTCCACCAGGACCTGTAACTTGGTATAAGGTAAGTTGGAGAAAATCAAATGATCAGTTTCATTTCAAATACTTTCATTGAACATTATCATCTATATATATTCCTTATCAAAGATAGGGTAAGGTCTGTGTACGCTCTGCCCTCCCCGAACTCTCTATATGAGGAGTTTGTTGTTATCCTCTATATGACATGACTATAAGTGATAAATTAATTTAGTCACTAAACTTTACCATAATAATGATAAAACATACCCTTCAAGGTGACTTTACTGCTATAATAGGTAAAATTAGTAATTATAATATGCTTTTCTCCCCATTTTTTTCTCTTATTTTACAGGCATATTTTGATGCCCCTGAAGGCACTGACCCAGTGGCCTTGAGAATGAACGTAATGCAAAAAGGTATGATATGGGTTAATGGTAAAAGCCTCGGTCGTTACTGGGTATCTTTCCTCTCTCCTCTTGGACAGCCCACTCAAGCTGAGTAAGTATTACACAAAACCTCAATAAAAAGATACTACATGAATCAATAGGTCAAATATGATAGTAATTAATGTATATGAAAATTACTGCAGGTATCATGTTCCAAGGGCTTTTTTGAAACCAAATAATAATCTCTTAGTTGTTTTCGAAGAAACAGGAGGTAATCCAGAAAAAATAGAAATCTTTACAGTGAATCGAGACACAATTTGCAGTATGATAACGGAATATAATCCTCCGAATGTTAAGAGTTGGGAGAGATCTGGAAGTAAATTCATCGCGGTCGTAGAAGATCTTAAAGCGGGAGCTCATTTAACTTGCCCTGACGATAACGTGATAGAAAAAGTTGAGTTTGCTAGCTATGGTAATCCAGATGGTGCATGTGGAAATTTTATTATCGGAAATTGCACTTCGCCAAATAGTATTAAAGTTGCTGAACAACATTGTTTGGGAAAGCACAATTGTTCTATCCCAGTTGAGAGAGAAATATTTGATGAGCCAAACAAGGATCCATGCCCTAATATATTCAAGACTTTAGCTGTCCAAGTCAAGTGTGTTGTACCAAAGAAGAATTAATTAGAAACATTTTCTTTGGCTTTTATGATATATATTGGGTTGAAAAGATTGGGGTACATCATAGGTTAGGGCATTGAATCCAGTATTATTGTGATTTAGGATTAGAGTTTTATATATAGCTCATAAAAATCATCATTATAGATGATAAATATATAGAAAGTCACTTAGTTGGGTGATGAGATTTTTATTCTCTACCTTTGTAATCTTTTCCCCCGTTTCCCCTTCCCATACCCCAATTTGAAATATATACTCCCTTTAATCGACTACTTAACTTGTTACCTCTTAAATAACTATACATTTTGACTACCATGCCCTTATCTATTTACTTTAAATAATTTCAAATCTTAATCCCTCTTCAATATAAATATTTGCATTTTTTTTATCTAGAGCATATTAATTTGCTTAATATCATTATATCATCAATATGTTATGTTGCAACTTGTACCCAATATCTTGCCCATAAGAAATATTTCAGTGGAATTTAAATCCAACATAACAGAGTATCGTTATAGTTCATGACTAATATTCAGAATTAATATTTTACTCTTTTAATGCGATGAGACATAAATTTACCATCTTATAAGCTAAATTGTAATTCGATTGAGTCTATTTATTTTTGAATTTTAATTCAATCCTGTTGCATGTATAGATATTTGGGTTTTAATTGTTGTTCTTTTCAGTTCTTTGCATCCGTTCTTGTTGGTTGACACATATAGTCGAATACGTTGACTGTATAGTTTGATTGAGTGTATAGCTTGTTCTTATAATTTTGTTGAGGCATACGGCCACCCAAAATGAGCCCCAAGGAAAGCCCTTCCTCATCTCCTATAAGACACTCAAATGATTTATTTTCGGTTTGCCATATTTTTGAGCTGGTTGATTACTTGCTGTTCGAATACCATTTGTGCTTGAGTTGGTTGTCTTATCTTAGAATGTTTTATATTGAGCCGGGTGTCTATTGGAAACAGCCTCCCTATCTCACATTTGAGGTAGTGGTATGGAGACCCCACTTGTTGGGAATATACTGGGTATGTTGTTGTTGTTGTTGTTGAATTGCAAAGTGTGCCTTCTTCTAAAGCAGAAATTAGAGATGCTCTCATTGATGAATGGGTTACAGTGACCAGGTGGTCAAAGAAACAAAAAGCTCAAATTCCAGGTAGGAGCATGGAGCTTGATGACTGGAAATGGAAAGCTATGGAAATCCGATCTTCAGGTTGGGATGATTCAGACACATCAAGTAGTATTTCAAAGTAAGTGATGCTATTTTATTGATTAGATTGGAAGTAAATTATTTTGAAGCATTATCATTTAGAGATGTTTGATGTTAGTCTAAGGCGATTAAAGATATTACAAATAGAAAAGGAAGAGGTGATAGATCTTTTGTAGAAGATGCAAACACAATGGCAGTGTAAATATCCAACTGACTGTCAGATACCTTCCTTATGTTTCTTTTTTCACTGGCATTGTTCTCCTAAAATATTGGATGCAAACACAATGGTAGGGAAAACATTCAGCTGACTGTCATATACCTTCCTTGTGCTGCTTTGTTCATTTGCATTGTTCTCCTAAAAAAGTAACTTAAATGTACATTACCTTAATCATATATCTGATCTCAAGTTGTTGTGGTCATTAAAACTCTCAATAAGTTGTACAGTTTGTGAAAGGATAGACCACATTCATGCTCTTTAACCTTGATCGGTTGAAGGAAAGGAGCAATCCCATTAGTACTCTTTTAGCTGCTAAGATGCTGAATTAGTTTGTCAGCATTGTGGTGACCCTTTGTACTCAATTTGAGGATGTTTGAACAAGGATACAGCAAAGTTGTGAATATGCGGTGGTTAGGATTTGCATAAGTTTCTTTTATCAATTTACTCGGACATATAAGAATTTGTGAATCCTTAATTTGGTTGCTGCAAAGGAGCAATCTTTCCGTACTTTTTAGCTGCTGAGATTCTGAATTAATTTTTTAGCACTGTGGTGAACATTTGTATTTAAGTTGAGGATGTTTGAACCCATGTTGCTCGGACTCTTCAAAAGTGTCATCTGGTGCTTGTCGGATCCTTCAAAAATAGTGCATTTTTGAAGGTTCCGACACAGATACGGCAATTTCAATAGAGTCTGCGCAACTTAAGATTGAACTATGATACAGCCAAGTCATGAATACACAATAGCTAAGATTTAGAGAGATTCTTTTATTAATTTACTATGACATGTACGAATTTGTGAAACCTTCATTTTGTTGCAGCAAAGGAGTAATTCATTTCATATTTTTTTGTTGTTGAGATCCACTGAATTACATTTTCAAGATTCTGGGTGATCATTTGGGACTGAGGTATTGTTATTGTTGTTTGTTTGGGAACTCAGACGCAAGTTTATTAGCTTATCCTTACCCAAGCACCAGGAAGTGGCAGTTCTAGAATTAGGCAGGTGGAAAAATCTCTTAACAGATTATCCATCTTTCTTTTCTGCTGCATTATCCTATGCCTACTTCTATTCTGATCAACTCGCGGTGTACAGTTGTAAAAGTTCTGTGACTGGTGTAGATGGTAGAAATGCATAGGCTTATAAGAGATTTCAACAACAAAAAAATCTTAATACCGTGCAAAGGTTGCTTTTTTCACTTTTATAATTTTTCGCATTCCCTTCCTCTTTCACAAAACTGTCTTGTACTTGAGAAAGTGGCGACAGAGATAGCTATCTGCTCCGTCCAATTTGATAGTTTCTTCTTAATTGTCCTTTGAGTAGAATTATTACTCTGATTGTAACAAGGGTTTATTAGGAGGGGGAACCTCTTGTAAGGAGCCCAGTGAACCTTTTGCTTTTGTAGCCCAAATTGTCTTGTGATATTTGCAATGTAATATGAAGAATGATCATGTTTACTTTCCTATTTTTTGTGTTCTCCGATCTTCATCTTCTTTTGTTATAAATATATTTGGATTATGTGAGTTTATTAAAGTTTTAGATAATCCGTCATATGAAAGGCATGCAAGATTTCACTTATTCCATAGCTACTAGCATCATCAATTTTTTATTCAAATTTAACAACATACTTAGTGAAATCTTATAAGTGAAGTCTGAGAGGGAATAGTGTGTATGTAGGCTTACCCTTGCCTTATGAAGGTAGAAAAAGTTTTTTCGATAAATAAACTCTCGACTCAAACAAAGAAAAAAAAACTAGGCAATGCACCAGTAAAGTGGTGTATGTAGCCTGTCATTGCTGCTTTATTTGATGCTTCAACTATAGTCTCTAGATTTGAATTTTGTTGGTTGTAGTCACATCCGATTTGGTTTCATGTGTGAATGTGTACTGAGTGACTTGACTTCTTGACTTCTGGAGCTTCATTACTACCTGTTCTTCCGTTTGAGAAATGGAAAATACCTTTTGAATTTTGATAGAACCATGTGTTAAAGTGCTGCCATGACAGGCGCTTGTTTTTCTCTATGGTTTGCAAGAAGTAGTACATCATATAGTTGACTTAGTGGATCCATTTGAAGGTATTTCTTTCTAAATTAGATGATCTGAAGCAATTAGCTACTCAAAGTATCTTAATTGCTTGTATATTAATTTTGTATCAACTGATTTTTTGGTTCTGGTAAGGAATTTCCTGGCTGCTTTCCAAGAATTTTGGGCCATGAAGCTTTCGGGTAAATTTTACTCCTTACGTTTCATTTAAAATATTAATGTTTGACTTGACACGAAATTTAAGAACTAAGGAAAGACTTCTGCACGTACTAAAAGTATCCTTAGAATTTGTGATCAGAAATATGGTTATAAAGGTATGACATTAAGGATTGAAATTTTCGAAATATAGAAAGTTATCGTTCTTTTGGAGCACACTAAAGAGGAATATGACATTCTGATTGACTATACTAACTTTTACTGAATTCAAGGATTGTGGAGAGTGTTGGAGAAGGTGTTGAGGAGTTGAAGGAAGGAAATTCAGTCGTACTAATATTTTTGCTTGACTGTATGGACTGTGTAGACTGTAAATCCAAGAAAAGCAACCTTTGTTCCAAATTTCCATTTTAAATCACTCCATTGATGCATAGAGATGACACAAGCTGATTCACTACTGTTGAAGGAGAAACTTTACACCATTTCCTGTATGTATCGAGTTTTTCCGACTACACAGTCGTTGATGTTGTTAATGTCAGAAAGGTTGATCCTGAAATCCCACCTAATAAGGCATTCCTTTTCAACTGCGGAGTATCAACAGGTATTCTTTGTCCTGAGCCGGGGGTCTATCGGAAACAGCCTTGCTACCTCTCCGGAGGTAGTGGTATGGACTGCGTACATTTTACCCTCCCCAGACCCCACTGTGTGGGAGTACACTGGATTTGTTGTTGTTGTTGTTGAGTATCAACAGGTAATTTCATGACCCTTGTGTCTATAATCATTTCTTGAGTTAGTTGTATTCATGCTCAACCTTTTATTAACCACTCGAAGTCATTATCTGTATGTTTATGTTGTTTGTTTCAATTTTTTCTATACAATCTATGTGATAACAAGCAAATACTGTGTAAAGAGTTTTGACACTGACGATGCATTTAACTTAAATATGACGATGATTCTTATCTCGTGCTCAAGCTTTTATATATATTTATTATTCTTTTACTTGAGCAGGTTATAATTGAGACGACCAATGGAGGTGCTGATTATTGCTTTGAATGTGTTGGTCTTGCACAACTGATGCAAGAACCATTTGCGTACTGCAGAAAGGTATTGCCACATAACTCTTTAACTAATCAACAATATAAAGAGAACAAATGTCCTGCTGCCACGTGAACTAAAGGTCACGAGTTAAACAGCCTCCTGCAGAAATATGGGATAAGGCTGTGTACAATTGATCCTCATTGTCCGGCTCTTCCCAGACGTTGCGCATAGTAAGAAGTTTAGTGCGCCAGACTGCCCTTTTTGGCTTGTCTATTGTTTTCAGTCTCTTTCAAAGCACACTCATACATAAAAACCTTTGGCTGGTGAGTCGAAAAACTCTTAACAGCTTCACTCTTTGGGGGTCTCAAACCCAAAACTGATATTCCTATCCTTGCTAAACGTTACCTTAACAAGGTACCTAATCATTCTACCGGAAAATACAGTTTTGTAATTTAACTGTTACATCGGACAATATTCAGTGATCATACATGAAATTAACCCTTAGTATCACATTTATGTGGCTTCTCAGGAATTTCAGTTGGACAAGTTTGTCACACATGAAGTGAATTTTGAAGATATCAATAACGCGTTCGAGTTACTCATTCAAGGAAAGAGCCTACGCTGTGTTATTTAGATGGACAAGTGATTTATCTTACTGCAGCTTGTGCATTGTTTTAGTTATTGAATCTCAACTTTCATAAACTATGTTACTTTCATTTCAGTTTATTTAGTCTCGAGTTTAAGTTCAAAAAATATTATTACAGCAGACATTACTGTAGATTGTGTAAATATTCTCTCAGAAATAATTTGATGTGCATGATTTTGATAGACATGTACTTGAGCACATCATTATCTCTACGTATTCCCAAACGACCAAGTCATGGGAAATGAAGAAACCACATTAGGATCTTTGACGACTCTATGATACAGTAAAAGCACCAGACACACCAGTGTAATTAATACGAGTTTGATGATTTTTTAGTTTCCTTCGTTGATCCAAAATGCCTTAAACGATAAACACCAGGATTAGCTTCCTCTGGTACTTCCCCATTCAAGTGTAGCATAACCATAACTATTCACATTAGCATCAGCACGAGCAATACCTGTAATATTTTCTGCTTGTCATTTGAAGAACAAGCAAAAATCGTCATCATCATATGCAGGCAACCAACCTTTGGCTTGAAGCATTTCCACAACAGCAAATGTGCCTTCAGTAAGTCATATCTTGGATTTGCACTCCAGAATGTGGCAATTGCTGTCTCCGTTAGTAAATGGTTCCCGGTTTTGGTCTTGTTTAATGTCGCCAAAATATATCCCCGGTGGAGGTAAATCACCAGTAGAAAAGGTCCTTTAGTAATGTTTTCTCCTTTTGCCATAGATTCAGCTGACTTCTTGCATTGATGAATCTTCTGTACCGAGTACATATGTTTGTCATTATCGGATTCCTTCCAGACTAAATTGTATGACTTGGAATAAACAACTTCTACACATTAACAAGACACACAAGTATCAGCTAGCTAACTCAAAAGTAGTATCTAAAATAGTACACAAAGATATAAGATAAAACAACAACATTGGTGAGAAAAGGTTTACAGCTCTACAATCAACCTGTAATAACAAATGCTCTTTAGTATTTCAGCCTGTGCATCGCACGGGCACGCGCATACTAGTATCTATATAAACCCTAGCCACTTTTTGAAGCCTGACATTAATTCATGCACATTTTTATCCTCTTTTTTTGCAGCTTTTTTATAGCCTTTATATGTCGAAGCTTGCAAACACACCTGAATCGTAAACTATTTTTTAAAACATTTTTATCGATTCAGGTTTGTATGCAAACTATGATATATTCAAAGGATGATATATACAAGTTTATTTTTTCGATGATGAGATTTAAATTTAATCTTTTATGATTTTTACGTATTTGTTTGTTGACAGTTAGGTTAAATTATTGATCGGTGCATATATGCAGATCTTGAATCCACTCTTTTACAATACCCAATTTTCTGTACTTCCCTTTTTCTTTTCTTTTTTATGGTGTTGGTCAAGTTTTGGTGTTCATACTGTATTTATTAATTAAAACATAAGAATTTATTATCTATAAATTTTATTACTAAACGGTGAAAATTCATTGCTAATTTTATTTAACAATGAATTATCGAAATAAATTATGTTCGCTATGTCGATAGATTAAGGAATCTCTTAAAAAAAAAGAGGAATATGGCATTTGGTAGTGCATATTTATTCTTTTTGATATGCGTTATTTGCATCTTTTTGATATGTATTATTTGCTGAGGTCCAACAAATTATGTGCTTGAGGTGTAACAAATGATGCATTATTTATTAGACAACGAGGGTATAATATGCACTATTTATTAGACGACGAGGGTATATATGTATCACTTTTTTAAAAAAAATTGTATTTGTTCTAAATTGCAAAGTTGAGGAATAAATTTGACCATTTTCCTATCTTTTAACGATTTTTTATCCCAATTAGGTATGGCTATGAATATGAATAAGTAATACTACGTAACATTTTGCTTTTATATGAAAGACTAATTAGTTTTAATTTGCGGAATCATTGAGAAAAAACACAGTTTTTTCTTAACAGTTGGGGGGAGGAAGTGAACAAATGGTTGTTTGTAGCATCACAATTTAAAGAATACCCAAAGGTTCAACAAAAACAACAATAATATGTATGTAAATCTTATCCTACTTGAGAGATAAAGAGTCAAAAATTTATGACAAAACTGAAAAATATTAAACTAACCATCTCTTCAGACTCCATACTATTTAATTTGAAGTTTAAATTGTAAAATTCAAACTTCAGACTGATAATATATGCTAGAACCTAACTTCAAAAACATTAAACTTAAGGTCTAAAGTTTGGTTTTGGGAGAGATCTGAAGTTATTTCGTAACGAAGAAATAACTCTCTTAACTTTAAATTCATTACAAAACATATCAAGTAAAGGAAATTGTATATATCTTAGGCTCAAATTTGGTTTGTGCATCTGATAAGTCGTCAATTTGATGACTTGCTAGCACCTTTTAAGCCTAAATTATCATGTTTTTCTGTTTATTTGATGGCAATCTCTTACTTAATGCTCATTTGAGTAGGTAAAAGTTAAAAAAGGAAGATGAGAAAGTCATTCAAGTCAACAAGAGGACAAATATGAAGGAAAAGAGCCATTTGCTTTGCGTCTGCTTTGGATCCGTTTTGCATCTGCTTAGGAGCTACTTTCCATCTGCTCTCCATCCGCTTTGGATCCGCTCAAGAAGATCAAGAGCAAGGTGACAATTTTATAATTTTGTCAAATGTGCAAGTGGGCTTATTTAAGGGGTCTTGTAGCTCATTTTCACTCGTCATTCTACAACTCTACCTCCCATATTTAGTCTAGGATTTTTGTAACTTCTTGGAGCTTGGAGCAAGACTTGTACTAAATTTTGAGCTAAGAAGATATTAGAGTGACTTTCAAGTGTAGATTTGGCTTCACCCATTGAAGATTCATTGGATTCCAAAGTATGGGTAGCATTCTCTTTATTTTCTTATAAATAACTTTGATAAAAATATTGATTTATTTGTGTTTATTATTATTATGAGTTGCTAAATCTACCTCTTGGGATTATATTGATTAGGATGCAATTGTATGTGGCTAGAAATAAATAAGTTAATTAATAACACAAAATTTTCATATGACTTCGAATATTTGGACATTGAATAATGACAGTACTTAAGAAATAAATGATATGAATATATCTCAAGCTACATATTGCTATGCTAAGAAAGAATTTCTAATATTTGAATGAGCACAATTTGTATATAAACTACATATTGCTATGTTAAGAAGAATTTCTAATATTTGAATGAGCACAATTTGTATATAAAGATAGCAATTTCCATTGTTCTGATCAACAACCAATTATTTGGCAATGAAAATATCCTACTTTACCTGCAGATTCTTGTATGTATATTTGATTTGATTAACTGATTTCTTGACTTTCCCCGTGTTGTGCCTTTGTCTTTGGAGAAACAAGAGAGGAAGCCATGGAACGGGAATTTGATCTAATAAAAGTTAAATTCAATTTTTGAAAGATAGAATCTGACATTGTTCGGCGATGTAAATTAGGACGTTTCTCCACAACCTCAATATCCCACAAGACTTTTTCATGGTTCCTATTAGTATTAGGAGCCTCATGTGTAATTGAATTTCTCCATGGTGGTAATCCTCCATTGGGTCGAAGGTAAGTCCCCCAAAATGATTTGAGGCGTACCTGGAATCCATCCCTTACGGCTTCCCATTCCGCTGATGGATAATTCTTTTGTGGAAGATCTGCTTGGATTACTTTCTTTCCAGTAACACCTGGAATGAATGGCGTATTGGTAGCTGTTAGATATTTTCCATAACAACTTTTGAGACGAAGGGCATCTTTTCTTCCTTCAACAAATTCCACATTCCAAATTGAATCTTTGTTTGATCCTTTGCGCCTTTGTGACACACATTCTTTGTCATCCATCGCTATTAGGTACTTGTCTTTCCGATTTCGAAGCCGGACACTTTCTGCCCATTTGAATAGTTCCATTTTATCAATGCCTAATTAATACATTTTAATTGAGATGTTGTAATTGTAGATCACAACGATTAATCAAATGAAATTATGTCATCAGATTTATTGAATGTATGCATGCAATATATTGATATGCACACCTAAATTAACGCAAGAAAACTGAAAAATGAAGATTAATTAAACAAAGGACTAGGAGTTGACAGATATTTCTGAGAATTGTTAAAGTTTTGATGAGGAGAGAGAACATGTGATTCAACAGATCTTGAAAGATTAATAATTAGCCTTAATCAATGATTATTCAGCATAAAGTTAAATCTCATAAATGTATGGTTGAAATAGAATATTGATTGTCTAACACTTTTATATATTACTTTAATAAAGAAGAGCAATCTAGTATATTTAAAATATTAATAATATTATTTATAATAGTAAGATGAATTCAAATTAATAAGATATTAGTCATATATTTTCAATATAATATCTTGGATGTTATTGTAAAAGTATTATTTATTGTTATGAAGATTTAGTAATTTAGTTCAAAATTTAAAAATATTTTTGTTAAATCGTAGATAGAAACTAAAACCATAAACTTTATGATTAAAAACTTTTTGGGCCTCAAAAATTTAAAAACCTAAGTAAAGACTTTATTAGCTTCACCTTCAAAAGATTGCGATGTGTATCATATATTTGTAGAGTACATTAATCTTGGTATATGAGAGACATATCTTCACCATGGGTTTTCTCATTAGTTTGTGTTTGCCTTGTCTGGTGTGCTTATCTCTTTTGTACAGTGTATTGGTGTGGATAGTAAAATTTTTGATCGAAAATATAATAATTGGGATACGAAGATATTATAAAAATTATTTTATTTGATTTCAAATGACAAGTGTTACAATCTCTATAAATTCTTTGTTTTTTTTAAAAAAAATATAAATTCAAGGGCTTGACTTGGTCATGATTTATATTTGAACTCCAAAGCTTTTGAGCTTAATCTTGAATCTGATTTCTTGAACTTGTAGCTTGTCGGGAAATTTGGAGCATTTGATTTACGAGCTCTCCTAACTCTTGTTAGAATTCTGGTCCGATTTCTGAATTATGAAACCCATATTTGTAGGATGGAATACCTATAGTAAGTGTAAATTTTTTTTTTTGATTAATCATATTGAAGTGACATGACTATATTTGATTGGTTGGAACATGTTAACTTGTACACGTGGCTTATTTCCATTGAGCTTAGATTGGGTAGGGATGATGTAGCATTTTGATATTTGATACGATCCTATTGACTCATTTGCTTGACTTAGCATGACACATCATCTAACTCGTACCATCAAATTGGGCCTCTAGAATAAGATGACATTTTGAACTTAGCAAAGTGAGCTCATCATTTGCAGCCCAAATTGATGAACTAGCTCAATAAAAATAAACTTTTACTAAACTCGTATTGTTGGACTTAGATAGTTAATCTACAATATTTAATACAATTCAAATGTAATACAAATTTAAATTCAATAAAATTCCATTGTACATAATCGATGCATGGATACATTTATGTGATGTCAAATATGTATGCTCTACATTCGTCGATTGAGCATGCATTTTTAATTGATATGATCGTGCAGAACTCCGTGTAATTAATGTGAAACATTAGACATAATAACAAAAAATAAGGGAGAAAATAGTTTTCCAAATTTATGTGATACTTTTTACTTTTCAAGATTTAAATATATAAATTTTGTTAACATTTTAAAGTGTATATTTTTAAATATGGACATGGAACAAAATACACCTTATAGTGGATTGATCTAATTCAATTTTGCTTTAAAAATTAGTTCAAGAAATGAAAATAAATTCCACATACAGAAAGTAGAGTTTTTTTTTTTTCTATTGTTACACAGTATCTAACAAACTAATCTAACAAACAACATCTAATGTTACTCAAACTCTGTTAGGGATTATAATCTCATCACTCCGCTTTATAGTCTAGGATTAAAACAAATTATATAAATTTCTAGTAAAACAAAACAGAAGACTTTTATTAATTATTTCTCTTAGAAAAAAATAGATGTTATATTAGAATAAGTACTCAACCTTTCTATATGTAGATAATAATAATATAGTATTATAGCTTTCCATTATTAAAAAGAACATATTCATAACTTTTTTATTTTTATTTTGTAATTGCTCTACACAAGGCCGCAAGTTGGTTTAATTAATTGTTGAATATGTATTAATTTTGCCATTTATGAATATGTGTTTAAATTTATTCAGTTCAAAATAGAAATTGATAATCTTTTTTCTAGAAAGATAAGTACTAGTTATTGTTAATCCAAAATCAGAAATTCAGTCTATACAAAGGAATAAAAAGTATATACAAAACGATGTGATTAACCCAATAAATAAAGACTCCAATTCTATTTTAGTTCTAGTACAAGGGTGGACATGGTATCAGGTATTTGAAACTGTGGTATGCTAATTTTTGTATTTGATTTTTAAAACACTATACCATTATCATACCATATTAATTTGATATGGTTCGTCAACTTCAACGATATATACTCATATAATAAAGTATTATTACTTTAACTTATAAAAAATATGTCTCAATTGTATCGTAATTACACATTACACATGTGAAATTATTCAAAAAAAAGTACAAACAACTCTTTTTGTTAGTCAATTACAAAAAAAAAAAAAATACCATTACAATCATGATAGAGCAGCTAAAGTTCCAATGTCTTAACATTTTTATTCTAATACTAATTTGTATATTTGTTAATATTATATATATATATATATATATATATACACACACACCGAATTTTGGTATGATATTCAGTATTTTGGTATGTCATTTGTAATTACCGAATACCATACCATATACCAAAAAAATTTAAAATGTATATCATATACCATACCAAATACCATAATACCAAAATTACGGTATCAAAAATTTCGATTCGATATGGTAATTCGGTATATACCATACCATGCCCACCCCTAAATACAAGTCTACCATATCCAATAAAATTCAGAAAATCAATGCAATGTTATACTCAAAATTCCCCAAAACAATATATATAACAAATATTGCACCTATGAATTTAACTTCAGCTTTCTCAATCATCAATGCCACTAAGTTTATCCAACAACGGCATGAGGGACTCTGCAAGATGAAATATATATATATATATTATTATCAAAAAGAAAAAAGTTAAAGGAAAACTCTACATTTCCAATGGATGAAAGGTTGATGAAATACCCAATGAGAGCTGACTCGATGTTGAGGTAAATCATTAGAGCAAAAAAAAAAAAATAATCATAGTGTTTTGTTGTATGTATTAACTATATTAATTTGTAAGACAATATCATAAAACAGATAACAGGCACAAGGGGGATAAATGCACCAGGCAAAATAGCGGAATTTATGAAAATTGCCCACCAAAGTAAACTTTGAAATAATTAAGTGTTCTCTACTCCTACATTACCTGTAAAAAGCCTCATTTCTGAATGTATCGGTTTTTAAATACTTTACTTATATCGATCTCAATAGATTGAAATTAGTATTTATTTTTTCTATTTATGTCAAGAACAAGAAGTATGAAAAGGAATTTTGAAAATAAAAACTTCTTTGATTATGTTCAACTATAAAATACCGAGCATTCTAATACAATCTTTAACATATTACTATTTATTTATAGCATTTCTATATAGTTTTTTTAATATACACATTCAGAAATCAATGAATTGATCTTCGAATTTAGTAGGAAAAAAAATAGCCCTGAAAAAGACTCTAGTGTCATCTTTCGATAGAGATCTCTATAAATTGTTTGATCAATTTATTTAGAAACAACGTAACTCAAAGTATGGGATATACGTGGAGATTGTATATCATATACCATCTCTTACGTGGAACAAAAGTCTATAATCAGGGCCCATCTAGAAAGTAATGACCCAATCTCTAAAATGAAAGCCCGGCCCATTTCCATCCAATAAGCTTCCCGCCATGCACTTTCAGTCTCCCTCCAACTTTTCAAAAAAACGAACAAGAAAACATAGTACTACTACACTAACACTAATAAGGAAACAAAACCTTTATCCCAAATCTCAATCCTCAATTTCTCAGAAAAAAATGTCGGAATCAAATTACCAAGAAGACCTGGATCTTCTTCTTTCACTTCCTGATAGGGTTTTGGAAACCCCTCCAGCTTCTCCTTCCTCTCGTAAACCGGGTAAATGAACAACTCATGTTTGGGGTTTATTACAGCTAATGCCCTATAAATCAGTTATAGAATCATGTTCTTTTTTATTTGAATTAAATGGATCCCAATACATGGAAAGCTCACATAGAAAACTGAATTCACATTGACATTTTACTGGTAATTAGTCTTTAAAATTTGTTATTAGGTAGATGTTTCTTGATGTGAATCTGCTTGGATTATGAGAGATTATGGGTGTGTCAGTATGAATAAAAATGTTTTCCATGGTACGAAAATAGTGGGTTTCTTAGTTATTTCCTTGTGTTCGATATGGATGCATAAAGTATTATCGTAACAAATACTCTGAGAGCTTGGGGTGTGGGGTGCTGGGGATCGGGGCTATGGGGTTGTGGGTGAAAATGAGGTGTGTCGGGGTTATGCATAAAGTAGAACTCCTCATTTTTGAGCAAGTGAAGTTCCTAATGGACATTTTTTCTAAAAAAAATGACCAACCAAACATAAGGAAATCGAAAATGTTTTCCTCCATACCGAACATACCCTATTTTATGGGATTTCTGTGGGCTATTTTGAAAAGTTTGTGTCTTTTTACAGATTATTTGTCGGATGATGGATCTCCAAAGAGATTGGGGGAGGCAGATATGTCTGTCTTTAGGGATGCTGTTCAGGATTGTCTTGATTATGATACTGAAATTGCCAAGAAAACTGCCAAATCAAAGCACACAAAGGGGTCAAGTGATGCTGAGGTTGAAAAGTTTTCGGGTTTGCGAATACGGTATGTTCTTTTACATAATGTTATGGCCTTATGGCTGCATAACCAGTGGGTTCTTGTTGCTGAGTTCCTGAGGCATTGTCCTATCAAATGGATATTTACTCTCTTTTTGCTATTAGAATTTGAATGTTGCTGGCATTTTTTTGTTTTCCATGGTTTCAGATGACAGTAAATTTAGTTGCCTACATTTTGAATTTTGATAGGAGTAAGTCCCAATTGAGAATGTACTAATTTGACTTCTTAAAAAGGTTATCAGATGCTTTTGGCTTGCGGTTGCTATTGTTAGAAACGCCACATAGGTGCTTGTATGTTTGATTCTGTAATTTAAAATGGAGTCCAAGTTATATTGTTATTGGTGAAGTTGAAGTTGTGTTTATTTTTTGATTAGATTGATTTGAGATATCTGGTTGCTCCAGTACTAGTGCTATGCCAGGAAAATTACACATGAAGGCTCTATTTAGATAATGAACAGCCAACTAATACTTTACATTTCTTCTTTTCACTCAGAAATCAAGTAGTCTCGCCTGTTGAACTGAGCAACTATTTAGCTGATATTAGGTTTGTCCGGTTATCAGCAATAAGGTATGTTAAGATGCTGAGCGAGTGACCTGAATAGTTTTGGTGGACTATGGACTAATATATTTTCCTATCTGGCAGGAATTTGCTACTAGGCGACACCCTTTCCGGTTGTTGGGCAACTGTTGGCGTTTTAACCGAGAAGGGGCAACCAAGAACAAGTTCAACAGGGAAGTCATATGCAATCTGGAAAATTGGTTCATTGGATGAAAAAACTATTTCTCTTTTTGTCTTTGGTGATGCTTATCAGAAGAACTGCAATGAAAAGGCTGGAACAGTTTTTGCACTGTTTAATTGCAGCGTACGCAAGGACAACTCGGTATTGTTATCATGCCTATCAATAAGTTCATTGTACTTAAGATTTATGATGTGTTGCTAACGCTTCTTCAACACCTTTTATCCAGGAAAATGGATTTTCATTGAGTCTTTATTCAGCCAGTCACATTTTGAAGATTGGCACATCTGTGGATTATGGAGTTTGCAAGGGGAAAAGGAAGGATGGGATGGCTTGCACTGTAATCATTAATAAGTATGATCTCTGGTTTTGTGCATTGTTAAAATGCATGTACTCGTGAATAGACTTAATAACTTTAAGCATTACTAAGGAATTGGTCGTTAGATACAACAAGATGCTCATGAGATTCAGATGCATAAAATGCTCTGCTGTATACTTGTTTATTTGCAATTTTGTGCGTAGTACACTGTTGCTCTCTGATTACAAGGGAACCTGTATGTCTCATCTTTGTTCTAGAGGCAAGCACTTGATCTGATGTTGTGTTTGGGTAGTCCAAAGTAAATCACTCTTCTTCCCATCAAGAACACTTGGATGATCACTTCGGTGGTTTCATGGCCTTGGTTGGTGAAGGACTGATCTTACCTGGTCCTTATGTCATTAACTTGCATTGGAGAACTTTGTAATTGGGATTAACGGATGGATCCACTCTTTACATAAGAAGATTAAAGTACTGCTGCTAATCACAATTCTCATTTAGATAGAATTCATGTTGTTTGGTTTTGGTTGCTTCAAAGACGATAATGTCCTCATCCAGTCATTAATGTGGCTTTTGATGAAGGTTCGTGCAGATACTTTGGCTTGTTTGTTCTGCTTATATTTCTTTCCCATTTCAAGAGCGCTAGAATCTTAAGTCTAATCTTGTAAAATAGCTCGTCATCCGTATAAAGTAGCTACTGCAATTGGTTGGTCAAATCGTGTTCAAAAGTAATAGGGTTGCCCTTTTCAAGAAGGATAAGGAAGATGCTCACATACTCCAGATGTTTATTCAGATAATCATAAACTGTGGTTGCTTCTTACCCAATAATACTGAACCTATGGTTGCTTTTAGAAGAGTCTTGTGCTTTTACTAGTAATTTGCTGTTTTATTGAACTCCTTGTGATAGAACTTATGGATTGAAAACATTTACAGGCGGCGTGGAATATATTGCAGCTACCATAAACAGGTAAGAAATTTACTACATGCCCTTCTTTTACTAGCTAAAGAAGATATGAACTGATTGTGTTTCTGTAACTTGTTCTTTCAGAGAACATCTGAGAAATACTCCTCCAGTATGAGGGCTGAACTCAAAGGCGGGTGAGTGATTAACCTCAATGTGGTATTTATTTGGAGAATAGAAAACTTATTTCTCGTTACTTCTTTAGCTCTCTAATTGTTGTTGGCTTGTCAAATTCAGGAACTTAAAAATGGGTTTCAGAGACCTCAAGTCCGAAGGAATTTATGTGGTTCAACCTTTAGCTGACAAGACAAACTTTACGAAGTCCACAGCACCACTGAAATTACTGTCTGTAGACGGATTGAAGAAGGCATTAAGGTTTGTCCAAAGTACTTAGTAGTGCCAGAGCTCTAAACTTCAAGTATTATTAACTTGTATATCTGTTATCTTCTTAGTTCCCTTTGAATCTGCAGTTTTGCTTAATAGTACTCATCACTGACTCAGCGATGCTTATTTATGAACAGCAATGCAGGGAAAGTCACTACCAATGTACATTCTCAAGGAATAAGGTTTCTTAGTCAAATTACAGGTTAGAACTTTAGTACTTAGACCTGATGTATTACTCCTAACATCTGCAGACATTCTTAATTCTAGTTTTGCTCATTGAATTTCTATCTGAGTTACAGGAAAATCAAACTCAAATAATACAAAAGAATCTACTACTGACCGAGACCAAACAAGAAACATGACAACAAATGAAAGGTGAAAGAGAAGGAATAAAGTAGAGTTCATTTTTTGACCATATATATTATGTTGTTATCTGTTTTGATGACAGTGTAATATATCTACTCATTTTTTTCCAGGTCATCCTCCACCAAGCGAAAGAGTCTAAGTGAAACAAGACCAAGTCACAGTTGTGACCACAAGAAGCCAAAGTTGGGGCAGCAGAATTCAGGACAAAAACCTGAGCAGGTTAAAGAAAAAATGATAGAACTAGACTTTGTCAGTTCAGATGATGAACTTTAGAGTTATTACTCATCTGGTGTAATGTATTTTTATGCTCTTTCATGTAGTAAACTGGTAGCGTGTTGTAGAAAGTGTTTTATTGAAAAAGATTTTTTTTTCTTATTACAATGGTACTATTATGTGAATACCTAAAGGGGAGCCTTAATGTAACACGGTAACCTATAAAGTTATCTTCATGTGACCAATCTCGAGTTCAAGCATGGATTGTCTCTTATAGAAATGCATGATAAGGTTGTATACAATATCCTTGTGGTTTGACTCTTTCTCGGACCTTACACATAACAAGAACTTTAATGTATATATTGGGTTGTCCTTAATTACTTGAATACCTAATTGTAGGTGACCTTAGCTTTTACATATTAAAGCGTAAAAGCTGGTCCCCAGATAACAATAGTTAGCTGTTCATAAGCAGTGAAATCAGTTACATAGGAAATACTGATGGCATAAAAGTTTGATGCACTAGTCGTTTGGTGTGAGGTATAAGTTATAATAATATCGGGATAAATTGTGGGATTATTTTCTTTCATGTTTGGTTGATGGGATAAGTTACTCAATGTATTACTTATCCCACCATTTGTGCTTTAGTGATTAGATAAATTATCTCATGGATAATTAATTTCGAGATAACTTGTTTCCAATCAAACGACCCTGTGTGTGAGTTAAATCCATTCTTCATGTGAAGCTACATAATGTTTAGTAGAATCCACTATTTTTGGCACAAATTTAATATCTGCTATAAGAAATTCACTTAAAATGTGTATAAATTATTTTGTGTTAGATATTCAAATTTTCAAATTCTGTATCGGTTTTATGGATATTTGGAAGTGGTCCTTACGATGGTAGGTCATGCACGCACATGGGGGTTTGATTTGTCTCGAGGCCATGTGCACCCAAAATTCCTGCCCTTGCCAAATACGTGTGCGCTTTGCAACTAAGATAAGTCTTTATTACTATATAATATATCCCAATAATTAGGTGAATGACTAAAAGTCTTAGATTCTTTTTCCTAAAAAAGAGTTAGTAGGCAACTTCACCTTGTCTTATTTGGGTAGAGGGGTTCGTAATATTACAAAATATAATTCTAATCAGCCGTTAGGTAATGGTGTTGACAGTGCTGTTTAATGTTTACTCAACATCCTAATGAATACATAAATTTTGAATTTTTGTCGTCGCTCTAAGATAGTGGTATAAATTGTGTACACTCACTATTTTCAAACTTCACTTCATGAAAATACACGGGATATATGCTGTTGTGGATTTGCATTTTTTGTTTTTCTGTTCATTCGAAATGCTCAATTTTTTTTCATTAGCATTGAGCGCTTAGTCCCGTGACCATGGGATTGATCCCTACTGGGTGTTACCTTTTTTTATTATATTGTTACATATTACTTTATTTTATCGGGAACCCACAAGTTTAAAATCCTAGATCCGCCTCTGCGATCTCTACCTCATCTTTGAGATAGTGATATAGATTGTGTACACTCATCATTCTTAATTAGACTCCATTTAATAAAAATATTGTGGATTTACGTTCATTGGAAATGCTTAAGTTTTTTTATTGGCATTGAGTGCTTAGAAAACTATTGGTGATAGTTTAATCATTTTCTTCTTTGATTTGTTTAGACTTGAAGGTTAAGATACAATTGTCCAACAAGAAGGAGCTAGTACAAAGAAATCTTTGGCCATTATGAGATTCAAATTCAAAATCATTGTCTACTCCAACACCATATTGCATTGTATGAAGCGTCTCGATTAAACTGTTAGGAAAATAAACTCTACTCGTTCTTTAATGGAGAAGAATTTTTAGGGGACCAGGAGGATCTGATGTTGGCCTACCAAATAATCTTTGTAGTGATGCACGGATGCTGTGGGTTCATTTTGGTAAACCCCATATGCCATTTATCACAAAAATGTATTTATTCAACAAGACTAGTTGCTAGGGATATATATGTGGCCTCTCATTTTCACTCAACACCAACTTCTCATCTACCATGATTATTATATATTGTACCATGGTAGTTCATGAGTCACTACCTTAATGGACACTCATGTGTTGGCATCATGCATCTAGACCAATAGTACACTAGCATATGAAGATGTTTTTACCCGCATTGGAGCCCGACTAATTTGAATTCGCGTCGAGTAGGGGCCCATTTAGGGGTAGGGAAGTCCAACTAATCCGGATTCGCGCCGGGTAGGGCCCCATTCAGGGGTAGCACTCCCTACCAAGGATTTTTTCATATCCACGGCTTGAACCCGAGATCTCTGGTTAAGGGAGAAACAACCCTATCTAGGGGTGCGCATGGTATGGTATTTGAAACTTCGGTACAGTAGTTTCGGTATTCAGTTTTTAAAAACATTATACCATTACCATAACATATTAATTCGGTATGATTCGGTATTTTGATGTTTGATTTCGATATTTTGCGGTATGGTAATAGGTAATCATAGTTTGTACAACTTCTACAATATATACTCGTATACTAGAGTATTATTACTTCGACTTTTCAAAAGCGTGTCTTAATTGTATCATAAATACACATTACACATGTAGAAATATTGAAAAAAAGTACAAACAATTCTTTTGTTAGTCAATTACACAAAAAAGATATTTCAATCAAGATAGAGTAGAGAAAGTTTCAATGTCTAAACATTTTTATACTAATAC
This sequence comes from Capsicum annuum, assembly GCF_002878395.1. Lineage (NCBI taxonomy): Eukaryota > Viridiplantae > Streptophyta > Magnoliopsida > Solanales > Solanaceae > Capsicum > Capsicum annuum. The sequence continues at coordinate 172,154,158 of NC_061118.1, forward strand.
TAAATATTATATTTGTGTGTGTATATATATATATATATAAGTTACTTATATAACTATATATACTTCGGTATGGTATTCGGTATGTCATTTGTAAATACCGAATATCATACCATATACCAAAAAAATTTAAAATATATATCATATACCATACCAAATACCATAATACCAAATCACGGTATTAAAAATTTTGATTCGGTATATACCATACCATGCCCATCCCTAACCCCATCCACTGCAGCACATCCTTTAGTGGTAGCATATTAAGATGTAAGTATACTATAGTTTTTACTTTAGAATTTCAAGACTAAAATTAGTTTAACTAGAATGAGTTTTTGACTATTTTATTCTTATTTGTGTCTTAAGATATTCTTTTTGTGTGTCATCTCGACAATTTTTATTAAAGGTAAAATGAAAAAAAATTAATTAGTTTTTTTTTTAAAACTTCTAATGCATAATTTAAGATAATTATTCTTAGAAATCACTATAAATAATTTGAGACGGAAGCATTAGAAAATTACGTACTTAAAAAGGAATATGATACTGGGAGTAATTGTCAGTTCCTCTTCATCTTTTTTTTTTTTTTTTTTTTTAAATTTGAAAGAATTAATGCAAAGATCAACCTCATTCTAATTTGTCTGGGTGATTCTTTAATTCTCAATATTTATGATATAGTTTGCCCCTGTCCCATGCAAAACTTTGTGGCCTTCATTCAAATAATAATAAATACTATAGTACTAACGACTTAAATAAAATGAGATATAATTTTTTTTTTGAGACTTTAGTAGAGTTAGGTGCAAGCTTTCACATCAATACACCAAGCAATCAACTGTTCTTATGTATGAATATTAATAGTAATATGTCGTTACGTTGGACCTTTTAATGTACTAATTAATTTATTAAAATATTTGTTTATGTATATTTAGTGGCAATCTAAAGAAAGTGGCATCGGAGATATAATGTATAATATCTTACTCTAGTTCTATTTCTTTTAATTGCTTTTCTATAAACACAATGCATACAATGTTTCACCTTAAACTCACAATTATTAAAAGCCTATTATATTCGATCAGATTTGGAAATTCCGTTAATTTTGGAAAGACTTTTAATTTTTGGAAAGATCAGATTTGGAAAAAGGTCTGGGCTAGAAAAAAAATGAATTTTTAAAAGTCTAATACAGTGAAAAAGAAAGTTCAAAAATTGATTTGAATTTCATGTCAAAATTTATCAGCCTAATTCTTTTTTTTTTTTTTTTTTTTATAATTTAAATTCTCTCTTATATAAATACTTGTTTCTGTTACTAATGAGTATAATCGACTGTGACACATATAAAAGCATTCTTCATTTGAGAATTATTGAGATCTTTCCTCACCTAACAAATATTTCTAATATATTAACTCTTCTAGAGTTGTACTATATAATAACTTATAATGAAGGGACATGCTTAAATGTGATAAGACATTATGATCAATTGATGAGTTAAATATTAATCTTATTGTTTATTGAATACTTGTCAATTACACAAGCTAACTAACTTTTCCATCTAGCCAATCATCATAAGTTCAAATGAAATTTGTTTATTAATGAGAATAGTAGGAAACTCGGAATTTACAAAATTCAATGGCTGCTTCTTTAATTTTGTGTTTGTAAAACATATGAAGGCGTAGAACATAGATTGATTAAAATTTCTTCATATGAAGATTGAATATATAGGAAGGTGGCACTTTACGAAAACAACAATAACATACTTAATGAAATTCCAGAAGTGAGGTTTGGTAAGATTAAAGTGTACGCATATCTTAGCTGTAATGCCCCGCATTTTGGGCTACAAGATAGACCATGATTCCGATGTGTTGATAAATCCCGAAACCATAAATCCTATGCCAATACGGCGTGTTAATTATTTGTGTAGCAAGTGAATCCATTCAAGCTTAAATTTAGACCATAGGGGTCATCTGACTCAAGGACGAGTTGAGAACTACTTCGACCGATTAAGCTTAAGTGGACATTATAGCTTGTGCCAACTTCTATCGACCATGACTCTTTGTATATGTCGAATTAGAAAGCCTACTATGTGTAAAATGATAGGTTTCCGAGTTAGCTTTCCAACGATACCAATTTTGCTAAAATCCGGCACCCAAGCAAGAAGTTATGACCTTTCAAAGTGATATGCGTCGCCTAACCAATCGCCCATGGCCACTGGAAAGCATAGGCGATAGCCTAGGCGGCGCCTATGTAAACATAGGTGATAGCCTAGGCGGCGCTTATGTAAACATAGGCGATGGAATGGGCGGCGCCTATGAAAACATAGGCGATGGAATGAGCGGCGCCTATGTAAAGATTTCAAGTGACTTAAACACTCCGTTTTTGGTGCAAAATGGTCCTTTTCCACCCTTACTTAGCCCTAAAACACGAAATTCAGTTCCAAGGACCCCAAAATACACCTTCATTCATCAAAAGTGCTCAAGGATTCTCCTTAGGGTTTCAAAATAAAAACCCAAGCAACTCAAGATTCAACCGGGGGTTTTAGGAACTAATTGCCTATTTGGAATCCTCTCAACGTAGGCTTCAAGAAGCATCTAATATTCATAGTAATCGAGGTACGTGGGGTTATCCAAAAATCTCATGGGTGTAGTTTTATGAACATGCATGCTTTTAAATGGGGGTTTTCAATAAAATACTAATAACTTGCTTTTATTATGATTTCTAAGTCATTTTTTTTAAGGTCATGGGAATTGTTTGCCTATATACTTCAATGGTTGAAACCATGCATATGTGATTTGAGATTTTCCATGAAAGTTTGATAAATATGAATGATAAATTGCTTTCAAATTCCCATAATAATGTTTCGATACCCCATATTATATTGTGACCAACAAAAGAGAGCATGAATTTGAAATAATTATTGTCCACTACTTGTAAATGATGAAAACATCTTGATTTTTACATGATTATGCATATGTTGATGTGATATTGATGACTTGCAAGTCGGGTATGACGATACCCTACAAATAAGATGTGTGATTGAATCAGATGAAATTTGAATGCATTGATTTTACATGAGATAGGTGGATGCCCGAAGAAGGCGCTTGAGTGTAAGGGCTCATCGCTGGAAACCGTGTTTGCCGACATGGAAATTTGGTACCCTGCTTTGTGATCTTGCGTACTTGACTTTATGTCATTCCCAAATTGAGACTATGGTTAGGAGCCCTGCTTTGTGATCTTGTGCACTACCATTGGGTCGAGACACCCAGCTGTGTGATCTTATGTGTCTTCCCCTCACGTATACTCTAATTTCGACGCCAACCGAGGTTTGACAGTTGATGTAAATGTGATATGTAGGGTATTCCACCTAGCTCAGCTGCATTACATTGTTGTTGAAAAACAATTACATTATGCCCATGTGTTTTCAAATGACTTGATATGAAACTGCTTTATAATGGCTCTCAACTATATTTCTGTAAAAATATTTATGTTTTGTTTTGATATCTCTGCGTACCAGTACTTTTGTATTGACCCTCTTCCTCCCAGGTTCGGAGGCGCAGTCTAGGAGTCCAGAAAATCAGTAGATTCCTCGGACAGATTTGCAGAGTCACTTGGTGAGCCTTCTATATTTTGGAAGGCCTGATTATCTGGCAGTGTCATTTATCACTTATTAGTTTTGGGTTTACTGGGGGCCTTGTCCCAGTTTTTAGATAGACATTTATTTCAGTCATGTAGTAGAGATTTCGCAGACGTTATAGAGGTGTTGATTTGAGATTTTGGGACATTATTCCCTATTATTTCTTTCATATGACTCTTGATCATGTTTTCTGTAATGTTATTTATCTTCCGCATTTCTTTATCATTTGAATTATGTGCATGATTACCAGACAGATAGGGATGTTTTGGGACTTCATGGTTTGGGATACTCGTCACAGCCAGGGCCTCGGTTCGGATCGTGACAAACTGCACTATCTCGGGATGTAGGAAGAGGCCAAGACTTAAGTCTGGAGTCACCGGATGAGACATTTGATTCACGAATCAAAAATTTATCTCCATAATAAACTTTTCAATCTGACCCAATACGTCACGCTTTGGACATGGCCACCTAAATTATTGAGGCCCATGAATACAGCTTGGCTTTTTAATTTTCATAAAATGCAAATTGTCACACAAAATAACATCAATTACTAGGAGGTTATTGATTTGATGACTTATATGTCGCCATGTTACAAAAAAATAAATGTGATTATGTTTTTTGGTTTTTTCATTTGGTGTTCGGTGTCCGCATTGGAGCCCCGAGTAATTCGGATCGCACGTTGCAGGGCTCATTAAGGTGACAACGCCCCCATTCGACCTCTGGTTAAGGGTTGAGCAGTCTCATCCACTGCACCACAACCCATGTTGATAAATGTGACTATTTATTGTCCTATTTTGCACTTTAAAGTTAGGCATATTATTTCTTCATATGAATATTTTAATACATGAAAAATTACATGTGGTAACTTTATTTTAAGAGGCTATTTTTACCTATTGAACGTCATTTTATTAAGTGAAGAACGTCTACAATTTATTTGACATCTTGCTCAAAATAATATATATTGATATAGAAGTTGGTAAATTTGAGAATTTACTTCTAAATGAGCAAAAAAAAATTTACTCCTTTTTCCTTAATCAATCAATCTATGCAAAGGGATAGAGATATACTTGATATGTATCACTCTATTATCTACAATTAATCTCACAAAAAATTTACAATTAACCTAGCTATTTTTTTGGTTTGACAAAATATTTTCTTTCATATCCGAAAAGAGAATGCAAACAGTAAATACAAGTATAGGCCGATTATGTGAAAGTTTTTTGCTATAATGAGTTAGGGAATCAAGAGCTCTTTTAATTTGAAGTATAAAAAAGTAAACACGTGAAAAACTTAAATAACTCAATATCCATTTTTTGATAAAAGAAATTAGAATGAACCCTTGAACCCGAGTCCACCCATGTTGAATAGTACATCTAAAAGCATAAACTTTAGTGGTTATAACAAATATTAATTATTAGTGGTTAGAACTAATTATTAATATTAACTTATCTTATCATTGATGAATTCATTTAAATTGTCAACACGAATCGTGATGGAATTCACTTACCTTTAAATTGAAGTCTCGGATTTCAACCTTTAGGACATGATTTTTTTTTTTTATTATTATTAAAAACATCTCATCCAAAAATTAACCAATCGTACACCGGGTGAGAAAACAAAAAAAGAAATCGAGTATTTAAATATAGGATTATTTTAAATAAAATTGGTTTGAAAAAATGAAAAATAAAAATAATCCAAAGTGTATGTGGCAAAAAAATATAGGTTGATATAAGTGGCATCGCAAAGCGAAAAATAGCTGGCTTAAAGCTGTCCTTTTTTATTTACACATAAAAAAAAATTTCTGAGTTTTTCTTCATTTCCATTTTCTGCTATCTTCTTAACTCTCTCTGCTCATATCCATTAAATTTTATCCCTTGAACTCCATTCATATTAATCATCACTTGTATGTAATAAAGGTGGGTGTTTTAATTTCTTGAAATAAATGTAGCTATTGAGTTAGGTGTTGTGTTGTTTTCTTCATTTAACATTTTTTTTTTTTTTGATTCTTGAAATTGTTTAGTATTATTTTAAGTTTAATTTGACTGTATTGTTCTAACAAACTTATGGGTTGAAGAGTAGGTGGAAGAGAAAGTAGAGATTTTGGGGAGATAAAAGAAGAAGAAGGTGAAGGAGTTGCTGTGAAGAATGAGTGCTTCTAGGTTCATAAAGTGTGTTACTGTGGGTGATGGAGCTGTGGGTAAAACTTGTCTGCTCATCTCATATACCAGCAACACTTTTCCCACTGTGAGTACTTTATTATCTCTTTGGAATTTTGTCAAACAGTTGTTGGGCATTTTTGTTTTGAGGTTATGAATTGGTATACATGGGGGTTCTTGCTCAGTTGTTTTTTTTGCTTGAATTAGACTAAATGGGGCTCTTTCTACTTGTCACACCGAAGACCAAATTAAGAAGGCATGTTTTCTTGAGAATCATGACTTGTTTGTGAATTTGGTGCCTAGTATGAGAGTGGGGTTGTTTTAGTTTTACTTCCAATTACCACAAAGAATGGATCTTTTGGGTATTTTTAAGGTGAAAAGAACTGATTTTTCTGGGTTGTAGGTTAGAGTGTTAATATAAAAAATTAAATTAAAAAAAAAAAAGTAGGTTAGAGTTCATTGCTCTTTTTCAGGAGCGGCTCAATAAGATCGGTGGACTAAAGCCAACTTTAACAGGAAGCCTTATTTTACTATTTAATATTTTTTAAAAGAACAATTAACCTATAAAATCTATTATAAGTAAAAGTTGGGTCTCATTCTCTCCTAAATAGAGGTATTGTGTTCGACACTCATGATGATAAGATCTTGCTAGGGAGAGTTTTCCTCTTTAATCGGCCTTGTGTGTGTCAAAATCGAAAATTCAATATAGTTATGAACACCGGATGAAAAAGAATTGGGGCCCCCAAAATTTTTGGGGCCCAAGGCCCTCGCATTAGTGGCTTGACCCTCTGGCTCTTTTTGCTGATTAATCATAAAGCTTGACACCCTCTGGCTCTTTTGCAGATTAATCATTTTCATCTCTTATCTAACTTGTCTTGTCTTGTCTTGGGTAGTTTTGAGTTTTGAGAGGATTTTAGGTGAAGCAAGTGATAATCATTCTCCACTTTCTCCATTTAACGATAGATTTCCATTTTGATGACTAAAACAGCTAATGTGTTCTTTTAGTCTTTCTAGTCGCCCTTCCATGATTACCAATGGCACTGGGGTACACATGATTTTTCGTAAGCAATGTCACATTTTAAAATGAAGACAAATAGTCAAAATATAAACCAATGTAACATTATATTAAAAAGGAACAAAATATAAATAAAACACAATTCACATATATTCCTACTAACTCTTCTCAACGAGTCTTTCTTTTTTAAAAAATGTATTCTAAATTAAATAACTTCATTAGAAATGATACTAAACACTTTTTTATACAGGGAACCAATCAATCACTAAACAAGTCTTTGTTCATTTGATTCTGCAAATCCTTGTTAACCAATATCATTGGCGAGAAAAAGATGGGAGGAAATAAAGAAGGAAAAAGAAAACATAGCATAGCGTACAACTGATTGGGGAAGAAGCAACATCCTTCCCAATACTTACAAATAGGATTTGTCACCAAAGTTTACTAATGCAATTTTAGGGTAATTGGTTCAATGTATTGTTAACTACCAAGAGATCAGCGGTTTGAACCTAGATGTGTATCATTTGTAGATTGGAGCGCAAAAACTTTAAAACACTAACAAATGAGGCCACCATGATTAGAACACGTGGCATCTATGTTGAAAACTAAGATGCCTGACCAAATGAACCGCGTGGCTCTTTGTGGCTAGTGGTGTCATTTACTCTTATTCGTCTTTTAATTATATATACAGATTTATTAAAATATTTCGAAGAAGCGGTTTCATGTGACACCACATGGCTAATGTAAATCCGCCCCGGAACAATGGAACTCCTGAATTATTTTTTCTGAAACATTTTTTAATTAATGACATGTTTTGACGGTGGAAACTTTGAAATGGCAGTGAGCAAATGGATGTTCCATAGTTGTGTCAAACAATTACTGATGTATTACCGTCTTTCTTTTTTTGGGGGTGGGTGGGTGGGGACCTGAGAAAACTATGAGAGGTGTGGTCAAGATAAGGTGAAAGAAACTACCTCTTAATTATTGTCTTGGTGAACTCAGGCTTAATGGCTTATTGACTTATTGTCAAATTGGTTGGCAAACCAATAAAAGGTTGTCTTCCTTGTTTTTTGTGCATCATGGATTACTTACATAAAAGGATATATATTCTTATAAAATAATGGTATAAGGAACACACTATGGACTGAATAAAAAAAGGTATTTTGAACTCTCAGGGAAGATGGTATACAAGCCCATTCTGACCTATCCATTTACATGCTCTGAATAGAAAACCGTAGATTTTAAGTTAGATGTTTTCGTTTCTAATTGAAATCATCACTTTCACAAGTTCTAAGTAATTTTATTAGACTAGTGGACGCATTGTTTGCATTTGGTAACTCTCTGCTGTGTTCCAAACAGGATTATGTCCCAACAGTATTTGACAATTTTAGTGCTAATGTGGTTGTTGATGGGAGCACTGTTAATCTGGGTCTCTGGGATACCGCAGGTAAAAGTTTCCCCACATATTGATTCATCACTTTTGTGCCGTTTTTGTGTGGTACATATTTATTCCTCTATTTTATATTTGAACAGGTCAGGAGGATTACAATAGATTAAGACCATTGAGCTATCGTGGGGCAGATGTATTTATACTGGCATTTTCTCTCATTAGCAAGGCGAGCTATGAAAATGTCTCTAAAAAAGTGAGTTCCTTCTCTTGCATCCTCTGTCTTAACTATTTCTTTTTTTCGGGGGTGGAGGTGGGGGGTTGTACTAGGACAGGGAAAAGGCGACACCAATTAGTTTTAAATTTGTTTTAGTGATGTTAGTACTTTTACTTTAGGTCTTATACTTTAGCCCTGGAGAGATTTTTATATCGATGTAAAATATAAAGAACTTCTAAAATTTATTATTTTTTATTTTGTACATTATCGGCCTGGGATGAACTTAAATGGAGAAAGATGGTCAATGAGGATTCGTATAGAAGACTCCAACTTGTTTGGGACTGAGGGTAGTTGTCGTAGTAGTAGCAGCAGCAGCAGTAGTGGTAGTTGTAGTACTTGGTCAACGAAATGATCAAGAATGTGGGAAGATTAATAAGAGTGACACTATTAAGTTGCACTGAATATGGCAGGATTAATGATTCCTGTCGGTCTCATTAAGTTGAACAAGTCCATGAAACATAGGCTTGTTTGACTTTTACTTTAAATACTGGTAACAAATGCATGGTAAACTACCAACCAACATAGTACTTTCAGTGTTGTCTATATCATCTGGGATTCTCAGCCAAAAATTAGTAGAAGTTGAATATTAGAAAACTGAAATGAGTAAAATGTATGTTGGTGATAGTCCACTATTACTGATCACTTATTTCATCTTCTTGCTATTGAATTTCAGTGGATTCCTGAATTGAGGCATTATGCTCCTGGAGTTCCAATTATTCTTGTTGGAACAAAGCTTGGTTAGCTCCTATTTAATCTTTTTTGATTAATTTCTTTCTTATTGTTTCTAGTTTCCTCCCAGTAATCTGCGTCTATCTTCCTATTATCTTTCTTCTGTTTATCTTCATTTAAGATAATTTTGCTTTGCTGTGGTTATCCTCTCGTTGGATTCTTGCCTTGTCATTTGGATGAGCCATGACATGTTAGACTATCCTAGAAGAGAGTTCGCCTTCATGCTGGGTCATGAATAACTATGTCAATAACATCCATAGAACGTTCTTTAGTCGTATAAGTTCCTTTTAGGTAAGTTGAAAGCAATTGTGATATTGCTGCTACTCCTGGATTGTGGTTGGCGTCATTGAGAATTTAATAAATAACTCCTTACTCTTCTTTTCTGTAATTTGTTGCCTTAGTAGTTAGCATTTGCATGCCCTCACTGCATCTTGTTTTTCTCCTTTTTCTTAGAGGTTAAACGTATTTACTTGATACTGCAACTGTTTTTTGTAACACAATGGTCAAATCAACAGCTGAAAATATTATTATCTGATTTCATATCAACCATTTTAGCTCGGCTTGTTCTTATGAATGAGACTTCCAGAAGTTATAACACAGTTTATTCATGTACGGGAAGATATAATAGAAATGATAACAAATGTTGCTATCTACCGGCTGATCCATGAAACTAACTCGTCTAATTCAATAGAGCGCTGTTTGAAGATGAACTTGCAGGACACCACAACCTTGAATTTCAGATGCATTTTAAACTAGAACCAATCTGAAGATCTACTTATGGTGTCACAGATAAAAATTGAAATTAGATATGGCTTGGCAGAGAGGAAATTTGGTTTATACAACTAGAAATCTGAGCTATAATTACTTTCAGTGACTTAAATTATTAAGTCGTCAAATTGCCAGAGAAGTTTCTTGGAGAAGTGACCTATTGCAGACTGCGATTTGAGGTAGATGAGAGGTTCTGGTTAAATGTCCATTCTCATTTAAAGAAATGCAGGAAATACAAAATTTTTGCAGTTTTACATTGCCTAGCCAGCCTAACTTTTGAAACGAGTCCCCAAGGGATGTCATTGATCACATTACTGTCTCGGAACTAGAATTGGGATATGTGTACCTTCAAATTTTAAGGTCAAAACTGTTCAAAGTCATAGAAAACGCGTTGCCTGGACTTTGAAATGGAAGTAATTGATGAACTTACACAAAGTAGTTTACTGCAATCTATTGTTAAAATTCAGATGTACCACTACTGAACTTAAAAGTTCACAAAATATTCTAAGCTTAAGCGTGAAGGATATTTCTTCTGAACATTACATCCAAGTACATAAAGAACTTTGTATGGTGTATATCTTTCTAATTTGTAGCTAAAGTACATCTTCCTGTTCTGGCAAGTTTTAAATTCTCTTTCTCAAAGTTCAGTTTTACATGAGTCTGATTCCTTTTTTCTCATTGCCTCCTTTAACTTTCTTCTCATCTATTTCCATGTTCTTTAGTCTAATACCATTGATGTGTTTCCATTAGATCTCCGAGAGGATAAGCAGTTCTTTGTCGACCATCCAGGTGCCGTTCCGCTTACCACAGCTCAGGTATACTACCTTCAATGTGTCTTGAACAACAATTGTACATTCCCTCTAGCAAAACCTTAATTCCTGCTTCTTTTTAAGGGTGAGGAGCTGAGAAAGTCGATTGGTGCTGCTGCTTACATTGAATGTAGTGCAAAAACACAACAGGTGCTTTTCTAATTCAACGATAACTTTCATGTTTAAGTTTTCAATTTATCTAATCACATATAATTTCCAAAATTGCAGAATATTAAGGCTGTTTTTGATGCTGCCATTAAGGTGGTACTACAACCACCCAAGCAAAAGAAGAAGAAGAAGAGAAAGGGTCAGAAAGCCTGCTCTATCTTGTGATTGCTTAAAAACATTAGCTGGGTGAAGGAGATGTAGATTGATGATTATCAAAGTCTTCCATGTTCAGAAAAATGCAACGTAAGGTTCAATATTGTTAGTCTTGACTGACTATAACCGGAAAGCATCAACCTTCAATTGTCTGTATGATTGATTATAGGCCGGGATGAATATTTGTGATCCAAAGTATGGTTGGGGGTTACAAATGTGCAAAAATCATCTCAGTTCGTTTTAAATCTGTAAAATCTATTACCATATGTAGTAACATTAGTATGATGATTTCTTGTCTTTGCATCTGTTATATGTACGTAGTTATGTACCTGAACATATTGATTTAGGTTGTTCAAGAAGTTGGATTTGCTATTGTCATTGTTTTGAAACATAAAAATGGTGGCGTGAATTTTATATTTTTCTGATGGAAGCTTTTAGGCCACTAGATGGGAATTCATGCTTTCATCAAGTCAATTTATAGTGATTATTTATTTTTAGCGACTTAAGTTTTCAAATGATTGACATCAATTCTAAACTGCTAACTTGGTCTTGGTTTAATAATCCTACTACTTTGTTGATATTAAGATTTGTAGTGTATGGTAGTTCAAGTGTTAAAACTCAAATGACATTGACATCAGAAAAAAGGAAAATCATCTATTAACCCAATTGTGAGATAGCAAGAATCTGATAAAATAGTCGTGAGGCTGGTAAATTAATCATAATACCATGGTTATTGAAAAAGATCGATGATTAAAGACTTATAAGGTGGACTAATACGACTTATGAGATTTGTCAAAATCTATTTTAGTGATTTAAAAACTTAAGTTAAACAATTAAAGTCCAAATTAAAGAGATTAGGTAAGATCTGTAATTAGATAAATAGACATATCATAGATACGCTCCTCAGTCCTTACATCATAAAATTGGGTCAAATTTTTAAAAACGCCATAGGTCCCCTGTAAAAAAAAAAAACTAAAAATTATACAAACACACAACTTATGTTTTCAATATTACAAAAAATCTCAATTCCTTAAACATATTACAAAAATCCCACATATACATAGAATGCTATGTATAAATGGGCTATGTTATGTATATTAATAGGGAGGGAGTAAAGTAATTAAAAAAGTGTGAGAGAGTGTAATTACTTTTAAAATATTGATATTTATGTTATTTATAAAAAAAAAAAAAAAAAAAAATCTCATGTGAAAGTGATTGCTCATTTTAAAAATCTGTGGGCTGTATCTTAATGGGCCACTGGTTGTGGACCTCTACCCAAATCTTTTCCATTCCTATGGGAAGCCTATGGATCTTGAGTACAAATTTACACCAATAAGAAGTCAGTCCTATTTTCATATTTAATGATGTGGGGAATAAATGTTTTACTACTAATTTGTTTGGAAATGTAAGAGTTTGGTGAGGATTGAATCTTGAACATATATGATATACTCCCTCCCTTTCAATTTATGTAGCTTGATTCGAAATATAATGGTGAAACTAGCTAATGTTCGGTGTGATTTTAGATATAGAATCTTCCTTTTTTTTTTTTTTGAAATAAAATTTATATATTAAGAAAATAATTAAAAAAATCACGATCAAAGAAAATATCATTTGATTCTCCAAATAGTAACTGAGACGCATGAATAATTATTCCCCCTACCTTTTGTGGCTGAAAGTGTTAAAATGAAGATGATTTTTTTCTCCTTTTCTCAAGGTGACCAAATTGCCTAACAAAAGAGTTGGTATTACTAATAATAATTGCCAGATATTTATAACTTGTAAGCTTGATATTAATCAACCAGAAATTGGACAAATACCTACATTTTGATGACTTTGAGCAAGGCTATGCATTGGTGAAGTTTAGAATTCCACTTACTAATTCTACTAGTATAGTGATTTTTCCCATCTTTAGTCTACTAGTAATTTTTGTTGATTGACAAGTTATGTGTTGCAAATGAGAAGTTTAAGTAAAAATTAAAAATAAGAAATTATTTGTCAAGTATGTTTATATCAAATCGATATACATTATCATAGTTAAATAATACTAAATTAATTAAGTGAAAATGCATATTAATTAACCATGTTTAGATGATAAAAGAGTATGCAGAAGACCCATGTCATAATTCATTGATTCAATATAAATATCGAACACTTTATTTCCAAGAACAAATTTATGCTAAAACAGACAGTGTCTTCTGATTAAGTATAGTTCACTTGTTTTTTTTTCCTTCAATGATCGATATGTATCGAACAAATTCACCAATATTCTCAAGGTTTTGCTTTGTGATAATTCATCCCAGTGTATTCCCACAAAGTGAAGTTTGAGGAGGATAGGATGTACACAGTTCATACCATTATCTCCGAAGAAGTAGAGAGGCTGTTTCCGATAGACCCCCGGCTCAAGATAAAAAATAGTAAACAAGGGGATGGAAAAATATGATAAACAGATGATTTATTTATTTATTTGGATCTTTCTACTATAATTATGTTTTTCATTTTTCTATAGTTTTAGCACAAAGTTGAATATAGTGTTAAGATATTATTTCCTTATTGTCCTTTCTAATAAGGAAAGGAGGCAGGATATTGATGGGAAAAGTTATAAACATGTGGTAGTGCTCATACTTTAGCATCGTCGGTGACTCTATTATTGTGAATTTATTTCTGATACGATATGGGACAGAGTAGGACATATCACCAAATCAAAATTTTTATTTTTTAAAACCGTACTAGCTCCTCACTACCATATTGTTTTCTATCCGACGTTTGGTATCCATGCATTTCGCAGCCTGACTAATCGACTTTGTGTTGGGAAGTCCTATTTTGAGGGTTTGGGGCCGAGGTAGGTTTCAAAATATGGTTCGATAAAATTTAATAGTTTTGGTTCAGAATTCAGATTTTGTATTATTAGTATATGTCAACAAATTCATTTTACGAGCTATGAGATCACTATCCTACAACCTTAAATTCATAAAATTTAAATTCTGAATTTGTCGTACTAAATGGGACTTGATCTAGATGTTTGGTTAAGAACGAAGAAGTACTTCTTATTTCTTTTTGGATAACTCGAACCCTACGACGTTAGAATTGGAGGTGAATGAGTTTATATTATGAACAACCTTTCATGTCAAATGAAGGGACGCTTGCCACATGTATACTACAACAATTTGATGATATATTGCCATGCATTATGACCTTAATAATTTGGGTTTAATATTTAAAAAATAATTATTTACAATATTTAAGAATAAAGTCCTATATTTAAATTACTCAAAATAGTGACTCGTCAGTTGCTGAACTAAGCATGATTAAAATAATGATTAATCCATGGTGAATTGGTGATGAAAGATGGATTGTATGCCAAGTGTAAATTAAATTACGTGAAGGAAGTTCAAAATCTAAAAAAGCAATCTTTCGTTTATTAAATGTTTTCGTTTTCTCATTTTTGTTAGAGAAAGATTATTTAAACTTTTTAATAGATGAACCCAAACTTTTTTTTTGGGCACGTTCTGACTCTGAGTATTTTGCTTTTTTTTTTTTTTTTCTTTTTTCTTCCTTTTTTGAAATTAATGGAAGCTTTGCACATGTAAGACATAAGATATTTAGAAGCACTGACAATGACATAATTTAAAATCGTGCTATTTTGTTCTCAGAGATTTTTGCATAAAAATTATGAACAAAGTTTGAAAAAGAGAAGAGAGAAGAATCTAAATATGTAGGAGGATTTATTCTATAACTTGGGCTTTTAAAATATAGATTTTTGAGATTCGCTACTCAATTATAAAAAAAACCTAATAAATCAATAAGATTTTTCCATTGATTCAAAATACATGATATTCATAAGGCTAAGAGTGACCACTCGACTCATCGGTACGAGTCAAGGGAATCAACTCCTAACTCTGAACATTCATATAAAAATACGATAAACACAATATTTTTTTAAAAAATTCTATTCTTATTTTGAATATATTTTATAAAAAATCAAAAAAATATGCAATAATCTCGCTAAAAAAATCCTATAATGGACCTTTTTTTTTTTTTTTTTAATTTTAATCGTCTGGTAAAATAAATAGATCCTCCTTGATTTAAGCATTGAGAATGGAGAAAATGGAGTAAGAGTCAAATGGATAAAAGAATGAAATCGAATGATGTAGTCAATTGGTAATTTAACTTGGTTACTATAGTAAAAAGATGTTGGCTTTTAATAAGTGGCCAAAAATAGTCACACTTGTCCACTTTACATTACCCATTTCAATTGCTTTTAAAAAATTAAACTAAACCTTTCAAAGCTTCTTAATTATATTAGTTTGACATTTCTTAATTTAATTTAATTTAATTGTTAGTACAATAAAATAGAAACAAACAATGATATCAGGATTCAGGAAGCTACATTTTGACCTTTTTAATGGTATATATGAAGGAATAATTTTCCATTCTCTATTTAATTAGTCCAATAGTAATTTTGTTTAAATCATTATAATCATGCTTATCTTTTCAGTACCCTTTGTTTTCTTCAAAAGATTTCTAAATATGAATAATGTGAATAAATTTCTTACGTATGGTCAAATTCGATATATTCATATAGTAATAATTAAAGTAAAAAATGAGAACCACCCAAAGTTGACGAAATTAGACTGCTCGTAGAATTGGAACACGGCACCAAGGACGATGATCCAATGGTTATTCTCTCTTTTTATTTACTTTTTGACCATTAAAAACTTATTAAAATATATTTTATTTGAAACTATCATGATAAATAAATCATTTTTTTTTAGTAAACTTGATTTACATACAAATAAACAAATTTGAGTTGGGCGGTTTGTCTTATGACCACCTTTCGATTCAATCGGTTAAATTAGTCCAAAAATATTTTTAATGTAATATAATTGTTCGCTTAATTAAATTCGCATGATTTTCTTCCAAAGGATATCATATCACTAAAATATTCTGCAACTTATAATACTCCCTTCCTTTGAAAAAAAATAAACTACTTTCATTTTTTTAGTCCATTAAAAAAAAAATTCCTTTCCTTTATGATAATATTTTAATTTCAACTTTAAAATTAAAAGATATCTTAGTACATTTGACACAACTTTAATATAAGGTCATAAGATTTAAAAGTTTCTTTATTTTCTTAAATTTTATGCCAAGTCAAAGTATTCTTTTCAAAACGAAGCGAGCATTATTTTTCAAAATTTTGAGCTATGTTACAAATCAAATTATTTATTTATTTTAATTCATCTTTATTGTCCAATTAAAATGCACGGAGTGAGTAATCTCTAACTAGAATTAGGATTTTCAGGCTGGAGTCATGAAATAAAACCAGCTGATACATTCAAATATCAATATAAATTTAAATTAATCCAACACTTTTAAGAAACCCCAAAAGAAAAGAATTCAAATTTCAAATTTGAACAGAATAAAGGTGGTTGCAGTATGTTATGAAAATATCATCGTTGTCGTAACGCAGCGGCAAGTATTAAGTGGCAACAATATAGCAAGCAGGTAGCTGGAGATTTGTCGGTGCTTATTAGTTACTACTACTACTAGTATTTAGCAAGTACACGGTTTTTCACATGCGAATTACCTGCCTGCTTTTCTGAAACAGAACCAAACAGTTTTTTTTTTTTTTTTTTTAAAAAGGTAACATGCATTAAAGCTTTCGTCATGCGCAGCTTTCGGGAGAAAACAGAACTAAATAAACAAACAAACAAACAATTTTAGCCTCTGTTTTTTTTGAATACGTTGTTTAATGTTTATCTCTGTTTTCATTCCTATTTTCGTGGCAACTTTTTATTCCTTACCTTTCCTTCTTCACTAGTAGATATGATTTTACGTATCAAATTCGAAAAACAATTTCTCTGTTTTTTCTTATAATATTTATTTTTTTGGAATGAAAAACAAGAATATCCATATGCTGAAGTAAGCTTTATTGTCAGCAAAGCACCAACCTTAGGCATGTATTTCTTTGTTTGTTAGTTCATACTAGTTTTTATATATAATCTTGGCGGCTTTTCTTCCCATTTTTCAAACATTTAATGGCTTTAGGTAATTCCTTTTTTATTCAAAACGTATGATATATATTTGATTATCGTCATAATGGGTGTTTACTTTTAATTTTTATATGAAAATCTCCATTTTTTAATTCTTTAGAATTCAAATTTGGATTTTCTTATTGTACTTGTTAATGGGGTCTTATTATTATTATTTTTGCTTTTTGATTATTCAGATCAAGGATTAAATTCTGGACTAGTGTCTTGTAAAACACTTCCTCCTTTGTCTTGAATCAAGAAGCATTGAATTTTCTGAGTTGATGGAATTCATATAAATTGTTTTGATATGTTTTGAAAAGACGAGGGAAAAAAGAAACAATTTTGTTGGTGAATTAGGAAGGAAGATAACATGATTTTTGCAAAGATATTAGAATCAGAAAAGAGAAATGTGATTGTGGGAATTCGATTTGATGGACATATTAGAGAGTTGTTGAATTGGGCTATTGTAAAAGTTGCAGAACCTGGAGACAGAGTTATTGCTCTACATGTTTGTCGTGATGCCGGTACGTCACTAAAATCTTACTTGTCCTAATTGAATTTTGCTATGTTTTTGCACTTGACATTGGAACTTTTATCATTTTCAGATTCAATTTCAAATGTTAAATCATCGTTGGACACTTATCTGTATGATTACGATGGCTTATGTAATAAAATGCAGGTTGCTTTTTCTTTCTTTCTTTTTTTTCCTTCCTAGTGATGGATACAATTCAGCTTTCTCTAAATTGTTTGTCGTCTTTTTGGTAAATAAAGAAAAGCACCGATGGTGATTGATGTGGTTTGTTTTTGGTTGTGAATTTCAGGTGGATCTTATTTCTTTGGTGTCAGAAGGAAGTTCTATTAGAAGAGCTTTGATTAGGGAAGCAAAGAACCATGCTGCATTAGCTGTTGTAGTAGGAACTAGCAAGCATAGTACTCTTGGGTAAGTAAAACTATATACTTCTTAATTTTTTTCTCCATTACCGGCAGTGGCGGGGGTCAGGATTTTTACTAACGGATTCAGAAAACTCGAGGAAGCTAACAGGATTCAATATCTGCTATATATGCATAAAAAATAATTCTGACCTTGTATGTGTAGTGTAATTTTCCGGCGCAGGGGGCTTGGATGAACCCCTAGCGTCCCCTAGCTCCGCCCCTGGCCCGAGTAATCCAGATTTTAGCTATTCTATTTTTGATTCATAATCATATATATATATATATATATATATATTGTGCTAATTAAATTTGAAAGGGACTTATATAGGAGCTGGACCTCAATTGCTAAATATTGTGCAAAGAGGCTGCCTACCACTACTGAAGTTATGGCCATTGACAATGGGAAGGTTTTCTTTAGAAGAAGCTCTACCTCCTCACACAAAGGTTTGATGATACTTAAAGATTGCACATTTGAGCTAATTTTTTTTCTCTTTTTGTATAAGAAATTGAGTTTGTTCTTTTTCTTGTTGATAGGTTCTTATGGTGATCCAAAGCCGAGTATCGATCTAGAAAGAAAGTCTACTTCAAGGTATTGCCAATCTGAATTTGGTGAATCTGAGATATCATTGGAGATGGAAAGGTTCAGTTGTGAAGTGACGAGGACTTTGGAGCGATGGGAAAATGGTATACAAAACATAAAAGAGGAAAATACAATTCCTTCAGGAAAACACAAGAAAGGTTCTCTTTCGCTAGGTACTATTTCTCTTCCTACAGATGATTCTGCTGCTGATACTCCTCCTGGTTGGCCCCTTTTACAAACTGCGAGCTCATTAAACGAACCTGCTAAAGTGGTAAGAAAGATGTCGGTAGTGCAGTGGGTGATGACCTTGCCAAACAGATCTATGTTAGATAGTCCTAAATCAAATTCTTCTCCGAAAGAGAACCAAAATGCTTTTGGGATGGAAAATGGCTACTCCGTCATGGATTGCAACGAAAAGGAACGTACATCAGTATGTAACCAGCTGATAAAAGATTTGCGCCTTATACTTGAGGCAAATTCGTCTGGCTGCATATGGTTTAGCTATGATCTTTTAAGATCATCGACTTCTAACTTCTCCTCGGGTTGGTTTCTCTAGCTTTTTTTTCCTACAACATACTCATGTCACTCTTTCCGGTCTTGCTTCCTTAACATTGAAGATTTCTGCAGAGAAGTTGATTGGGAAAGGAGGGGGCAACAGCGTATACAAAGCGCTCTTTTCCGATGGAAAATCAGTGGCGGTGAAGGTTATGAATTCATCAGAGGAAGCAAGGACGAATTTCAGGCAGGAAATGGACATTATGACCAGAGTGAAGCACAAGAATATCGCTCATCTACTTGGAATTTGCATAGAGGATTCTGATCTGATATCTGTTTACGATTTTCTTTCAAAAGGGAATTTAGAAGAAAATATACACGGTAAGCTGCAAACCAAGAATATATTCTGTAAATAAAACCCCGGGGTTAATTCGTTAATGTTTAGTTATTCTGGAAAGCAGGAAGAACCAAATCAGTATTGCGATGGGAAAGAAGATTCAGAATAGCCGTTGGAATTGCAGAAGCCTTAAATTACCTACACAATGAATGTCCAAGGCCTGTTATTCACAGAGATGTCAAGTCATCAAACATCCTTCTCCGTGATGATTTTGAACCACAGGTGTGCTTTTCAAACTAACAGATGAATCCGTGATTATCTTATAATTGACTTTATATTATCAGTATATAGAACTTAAACTCGTTTGATAATATTCTTGTTTGTAGTTATCCGATTTTGGGTTAGCGATATGGGGCCCCAGAAAGGCGTCGTTCTTGACTGATACTGATGTGGTAGGAACCTTTGGTTATCTAGCACCAGAGTATTTTATGTATGGAAAAGTAAGTGATAAGATTGATGTCTATTCCTTTGGAGTGGTTCTGCTGGAACTATTATCAGGGAGAAAAGCTATTGGCTTTGAGACTCCCAGTGGTCAAGAAAGCTTAGTCATGTGGGTAAGCATCATCCCTACTTTGACATGACATTTTTCAGTTTAAAATTACAACTTCCATTGGTCAACTTTATCCAAAAAAAAATAAATTATTACTATTATTTTCCAGGCGAAACCTAAGTTAGAAAGTGGGAATTTCAACGCAATTCTGGATGAGAATTTGAATGTATGTGTTGAAGATGATCAAGTCCAAAGAATGATTCTTGCAGCAAGACTCTGTCTTACACAGGCAGCACGGCTACGTCCTAACATAAGCCAGGTAACTCCAGTTCCTTGCAGCAACATTTAGTTTTCAGTATAAAATCTTGTAATAGTAACTAATAGTGTGTCTGTATAACTAATGCATCTTTTGGTTTCCGGTTTAAACTCAGCATAAGTCGTACATTTTTGTGGACATTGAACGCTCTGGGAATCTAATCATCTATGCAAGATATAATGTAGGATAAGAATACATGTATTGGCAATTCACAAATAAGAGTATCTATAGAACAAAAACGCCTTTAAATTAGGCTATATCTCTACATCTATGTTGCTATATGCCGGCTCAAACACACACCCGGACAATATTTTTGTAGAGTCCAAGCAACATAGCTCTACATAATAATCCATGCATTGTTCATACATCATTATATAATCTCTGTATAACTAGACCATTTTGTGATTTGAGTAGATCCTGAAGACGTTGAAGGGGGAGAAAGATGGGAATGAAGAAGCTGTTGTTGGAAACAACAATACAGATGAATATAATGATGATGAAGTATATCCAGATTCAAGTGCAGAGTCCCATTTAAGTCTTGCATTTCTTGACGTTAATTATGATAATTCGACATCCTTCAGCAGTAGTCAAGACCGAAGCAGTCCTCTTTCTTCTGTAGATGAATATTTGAGAAAAAGATGGAGCAGATCATCAAGCTCTGAATATTAGCTTTTAATTAATTTATAAAAAGTTTGCAATCTGTCATTTGTATAGTTCAAAAAGAAGCACCCATTTTTGAGGTGATTAGATGTAGACTGAAGGAACCAAAAACTTTGTGTTAATGGCAACCAAAGTTTGGCAACCCCACAGATATTTTACAGTTCTGTGGATCAGATTTGGAATTTGAGTGTGGTCAAATTGTGTTTGCAATAAAGTTCTTTAGTATCGTTTTCTTTTTCTATTTTTGAAAGTTTAGGATTAGTTGATTCTATTCTTGGAGAAAAGAAATTCTCACTATGTTTGGATGGTTGTTACCTATCATTTCATAATGTATGGTCTCGTATTGTAATGTATTGTTTTGATGAATACAACATTTGGACAGCTTGTATCGCTTCCCATCATTTCATAATGTCACACATCACCAATTTGAAGGACAAACCTACAAGAAAAACAAGGTAGAGGTAGAGCTATTTTAAAATGGTCCGATAAAAGATAAAAAGGATGTATGACTTTATGATCCAAATAGAAGAAAATAATAAGCAGAAGCTTTTGTTCTTGTGTATTATACGCTCCAACATGGTTTATATACAATGCATAAGTGACCTACCTACATATATTTTCTATGTAATTATATCTATTTCGCGTTGAGTTTAATGAGTGTCGGAGCATCCAAAAATTCAATGTAGGTCCGCCCCTGTTTACATGTATCCAAAACATGACTCTACATATTGTAAGCTATTAGGCAAACTAGGATGTACTACCTTCTTCCCATCTTATGTGTCGCCATTTGACTGTCGCCATTTGACAGGGCACAGAGTCTAAAAAATTAGTGATGACTTTGTAAAGTTTACAAAATTGCCCCTTTTAAAGTTATTTTAATGTTTACCTTTTAGTTGTCTTTTCTTAATAAGTGGGACTCACTAAGAATAAAATGGGAATGATGCCATTAAATATTAGGTGACATTTTTTTTTGGTACAGACCAAGAGAATTGGATTTGGTTAGACAATGTGAGGTTTGTAAACAAGGGTCGGTTTTTTAGTAAGGTACAAAATGTATCATCAAATATTCAGTATGATTCCACAAGATCTAGTTTCGTTCAAGTAACGGATTCTAGCCAACTGAAAGGATCTTCTGACAATCTAGAGATCATTTGAATTGTGAAAATATTAAAGTAAATTTTCTGGAATTATAGATTTCTAGTCAAGTCTCTAGAATAGTCTAGTAAAATTTCTTGGATAACCATGTTGAAGAAATATCTAGATATTTAGGTAATTCTAGTTACAAAAATCATAATGTAGTCTTTTGATATTTATATTTAGAAAAGATCTAGAGGGTGTTAGATATTTGGGAGAGATATTTGTATAAGAACACTCTAGATTTGTAGTATGTAGAATCATCTCTACATAAGTATAAATAAGGGATACATTAGACATTTGTAACCATCCAGAAAATAGAAAATAATCAAAAAGTTGCAGCTTCTCCTTCTTCACTTCACTATCATTTTCACTGTTTCAACTTATTTTCCAATCTTTCTTCCCCTTCTTTTGACATGGATTCCATTAGTAATGAGGATTCGGAATATCGCACATTGATTAATCAAAAAGAAATTCAACAACGAAAAGAAGGATCGATTCTTTGGGATCCTTCCTTTCTTCAAACGGAACGAAAAGAGATAGAATCAGGCCGATTCAATGATCAAACAGGAGTACAATATCTATCACAATCTTACATGGCTAGGAGTCCTAGTTTGTGAAGTTGTCTAACACATATAACGTGCTGGACTAATTTTCTTTTCATTGTTTCTCTAGCTTCCGTGCACCCTGGTAAATCTCTCTTGCGATTCAAATGTATTTCTAAAGCTTGGAATACTTGGATACAACAACCCCACTTTATGAAATTACATAATGCTCGCTCTCAAACCCGCCCCACTCGCCTTTTATTTCAACTGGAAGTAGTCTGCGATGGTGATGAGGATCTTGTTAGAAAGGAGAAAAAACGACAACGGTTATCAAAGGAGAAAAAACTAGGATTAGAAAAAGTTTCTGTAGAACCACTTGTAGCGGCTCGTCATTATTTCTACTATAAGGATATGCTTATTTGCTCAAATCATTGCAATGGCCTTATTTGCTTGTATAGTGTTAAGGATACTCAAGTTTACTTGTACATTATCACTACAGGGAACGATGAGAGCCTAGACGATGGTCCTATATTGTTCCTGGGATTTGATCTTAAGACGGAAAAATACAAGTTGATTGAATATCATTTGGCAGACACAATAACTAATGGAACAATAAACAACAGAAATGGATTCTTCGTGGAGAAGAATCAAGAGGCCTTCTAATTGGTATATCATGTCTTGGCGATGTATTTTCCTAAATGGTGTCCTTTTTTCAACCGATCCACGCGAATTTATCTTCTACTTCAACTTCACAGAGGAGAAGTTTGGGTTGATTCCATGCCCAGAATACTGTTATTCCAGTCGCCTGAATGTAATGCGTACTGCACTCGCAGGAAATCTAGTTATGCGATTTAAGTTCCACCATGGCGGGAGGTTTGATGATAGCGATTGGATACACAATGAGTTTAACAATGATTTTACGAGATTGAACTGTCAAACCAAATGGGAGGGGGAGGGAGATAAGAAGTTTGCGCGGCTTGAAGCTGCAGAAAAGATTGACAAGTCGAAGCGAGAACATGTTTTAGCAAAATCAAGCCACATTATTAGAGTCCCTGCTTCTTTGGTATTCCTATCGATGGCTTTGTGGTAAAACATGTTAGCACTTTTGTTGAGAACATCATCCCATTGTCTTCTTTAATTTGAAATAATGATTTGTTTGGTTTCTTTTATTCTGGCAACTGTAAATATTGAGTTGCATTCTTGTTTGATTTCAGTTCCAACCAGGTTTTGTTCTAAATTGATATATACAATAGGGGTCGTTTGGTAGCTGGTTTGTAGGCGAGTCATGCAGGTATTGAGTTTTGCATAAGTAATTAATACAATGTTTGTTAGCATGGGTTAAATTATTCATGTATAAAATTAATATGGTGTTTGGTTTGCAATTTAGAAACCCACATAACTAATACATGTATAAGTTATGACGAAATTTATGTATTATCTTATGCAAGATATAATTACAGAAGGTGAAGTAAGTAATACATGTAACAAGTAATTACTTGTTACATGTATAACAAGTAAAATCGAACGAGGAAGTACATGAATAACTAATCCCTAATAACAATACCAGCTACCAAATGGCCGTAAGTTATTAGTGTAGCAATAGATACATTAACTATACATCATGAGAATCTGTCTATCCAGACAAGGAATTCTTGTGGTGTTTCTTTTTTAAGGGAGGGGAATTGAGTTGCAATTTCTTTCATAATTAAGAAATTTTCCTTTGCTAAGTTTTCGCTAATCGTTGTAGCCTTTGGCTACTACACGAGCCTTGTAGCGATCAATAGTCCCATCAGGCTTTGACTTTCTCTTGTATAACCCCTTGCGAGCCGATACACAAATGTAACGCCCCGAAGTTTTTCTTAGCTAAATTTTGTCCCTAAAATATCAAGCATTGACTTCTAGAATGATTTATACTTTTTTTTTTCCGGTGGAATCCCTTGGATTTCAACTTTTCATTTTGTAGATGATTGAATAAGTTTTCCGTCGACATAAGATGCGTTCAAAACGGACACTTGGTGAAGGAGTTATGGTTAATTTAAGTCCTAGTCGTAAAACACCATTATTTCTGTCCTTGGCGCATTGCGGAGAGGATGTAAATGACGATGGTCAATTTCCAGTGGGACTCCGCGACGCGCCACCATCGCGGAGTGGGCCAAATTCCCATTCGTCAATTTTCAGTGAGCCACCGCGATAGTGGCGCGTCGTGGTGGCCCATGAAATCGGGCTCCCAGTTATATTTTAATACCGGTCTCATTAAGGGTATATTGGGTATTTTTCCACACCCTTATCAGTCCAAACACGAGATTTCAACCCCAATTGAGCATATTACTCATACATTCACCAAAAATATTCAAGAACACTCTCTAGGGTTCCATATTGATAATCCAAATAAATCAAGATTCAACCGTGTGTTTTCAAAATAAATTGAAGATTTGGAATCCCCAAGCCGTGAGAATCAAGAAGCATCCTTTAAATTTCTAGATAGAGGTACGTGGGGTTTATCCTAAAAAAATTACATGGGCTTAAAACCATTAGAGCATGATTTTTAGATTTTTATGCATGAATTTCAAACGGGTTTTGGAATCTATGTTCTAAATTACGTACTCCGAATGTTTTAATGTTACTATTGTTTTGACCTTATGGTCCTATCCCCTAAATTGATTTACATGTATACGTATATGTATGGAATTTGAGATTTAAGATCGTTGAGAGCATAAATTATGAACTCCCTCTCGTGTATTGAATTAAAGATTATGGTTTTGTGATTTGAAAGATGCTTTCGCAATATTATAGCATTTGAGCATGATTTGAAATTGTTGAGAGGGTGTTTCTTGATATAAATGTGTTCTTGTGTTTAAGAGAAAGAATTGCATGTGAATTGAGAACTTTGACATGACCACCTTGTACTGTACTACTGAAATGCTTGACAAAGATGAGTTCCTTGCATGTGTTTACATGAGGTTTGAGAAAGAGTTTCTTTGAATTGAATTATTGAAATGATGGTCCCAAAACTTGTGTTTTGAAAACAGAAAATTACGATAGACTAATAATGGCTCAGAGATGTGACTTGCAAGTCAATGACATGAAGATACTATATGTATTTATGCCATAACAGATTATGTTTTCAGAGCATGTTTTCAAAGATCATATGTATTTATGCCATATCATATGTTTTGATAGAGTTTTAAAAAGGGGCTTAAAGAGGGTTAGGTGGTTACCTGAAGAAGGCGCGAGTTCAAGTGAAACCGTATTTGCTGATATGGGTAGATTATTCCAAAAGACCTGTCTTTTCAGATTATGTTACTTATTTCAGTTTTGGTCTACTGAGGGCCTTGTTTCTGAAGGGCGTGCCGGACCTTCATGGTTCGGGATGTCCGTCACGGCCAGGCCCTCGTTCGGGTCGTGACAACAAATTTCGAAATCAAAATTTCCCAAGAAAATGGGAGAAAATTTTTGACAAAACAAAGTAATACCTCCATTCTAGTGACTACAATGCTAGGAATCCTTAAGATATATATGTATTTACTAAGTAATATCTCATCGATTTCTATTAAAGATGTCTGTTGTTTTGTTGAGAACATCATCCCTTTATGATCTTTAATTTGTAAACGATTCGTTTAGTGTTTTCTTTTATTCAGGAAACTGTAAGCATTGCTCTGCATTCCTATTAACATAGTAGCATGTGATTCCATACACTATATGACTTCTTAGCTTCAGAATATCCCAAAATTTATTTATTTCCAAAAACAGCAATAATGTAGTCAGCCCCACAATGAAAATTCACGAGAAATGACTATTTCATATGCCAAGACAAGAGGGAGTTGCTCGGATGATAAACGCTTTTCACTTCCAACCCAAAGGTTGTAAGTTCGAGTCACCAAGGAAGCAAAGAGGTGACAGCTCATCCTAGGAAAAGGTTAAAAAAGGAATTACTTGTGTCAATTGTCATTTAGCTAACAAGTCCATGGAGATTGAGGGTAGCCATTCTGCAATTGTCATCGTTTCCTTGTGCTGTTTGTGTGTTGGTTTAGTTCTTGGGGATGCCAATATTCACCCAGGGGATGTTTGGAATAGGACACAAATTTTGAGAGACTAAATGATTCTCTTCTTAGGGATCTTTTTAATCAAAATCTAAGGATTTCGTTTTAGCAAACTGAAAATCTTGTGAAAGATCACCGTTTAAAATTTTGAAAACGTTAGCGACCCTAACAAGTCAGATTTACTTAAATCACAGCCGTCACATCTTTACACAAATAAAACTAAATAAAATAAAAGGAAATATGCTTTTTATATATATACCTAATAAACTAAAACGAAACAAAATACTACTCTATTATGTAATTATGTAGAAGTAGATAATTGTCCATTAATATAAATAATATATGAAACAGAAGAAAAGTTAATTTTAAGAATGACAATAAATTGAAATGGGAGAAATTAGAGGGACCGATTCTATTAGTCTCCAATAATAGCAGTCCGAATAATTTACTGTTGTCCCTTTTCCTTAACATGCTCGTAAATGAATTACTACGAAATTATTAATCCAAATTCTAACTAGCCTATAACTCTAGTAGGGGAATCCAAAATAAATATTGAAAACTTAAAACTTACCCTAAATAAAGACAAATTGTGGTCCAGCCAAACTTTGTTTCACCTCTTTCAACACTATACAATTATGGAAAATCGACGTAGTATTTGATGTCCTAACATGGAACCCCGCCAAGTCTCTCATGCGATTCAAATATGTTTCTAATGCTTGGAACACTTTAATACAGCATGATTTCAAATTTGCCAAGTCTCACCTTGCTTGTTCTCAAGCCCGCTCAACTCGCCTTTTGTTTGAGCTTGAAGTATGTTGCAGTACCAAAGAAGATAATTTTGAAATAAAGCTGAATAATAAGAAATTATGATCAAAAGGATTTCGTTTAGAACTACATGCGATGAGGAGGTGAGCATTTGCTCAAATCATTGCGATGGCCTTGTTTGTTTGTAAAGCTATAAAGATACTACTACTTGCTTGTACAACATTATCACCACAGGTGAGACTAAAACTTTTTTGTTCGCTGCTGCGAATCACAGGAATTGCCAATTGTATCCTCAATTGTTGTTGGGATTCGATCATGTAATGGAAAATTACAAGTTGGTTCATATTTTTTTGGACAAAACTCATCGACTAAAGACCAGAATTCTAACTTCAACTACAACTTGTACATGTATTTTCCTTTATTCAACTAAAAATCAAATTTGTATCATCTACTTCAACTTAGAAGAGGAGAAGTTTGGATCGATTTCATGTCCACCATATGCTTCTTGTTTCAATAACCTGAATAGAATACAGACTGCACTCTTGGGAAAACTAGTCATGCAATTCAACTTCTACGGTAACAATAGGCGCGAAGATTGGGTATACGGTGAGGTTAACAAGGTTTTTACTTTTTAACAAACACCAATTCGGAGGAGACGCTGCAGAAAAAATTGACATGTTTTAGCAACCATCAAGAATTATTAATGCCCCCCTCTTCTTTGAATTATTAAAACATCCATGCACCTTTTTATCCTTCAGCGAAATACTATCTCTATATAAAGCTTGTGTACAAAAATGTAAACTTACTTTCTCAAAGAACCCAAGGTTGCACTGTGTCAAATATATCAAAATGTCCTTTAATCTTGTGATGTGAAAAGTTAAAATTAAAGTATTTTCAAAAAAGAAAAGGGTCATTCTTTTTTAAACAGAGGGAGTATTTATTTCCTCCTAGACTAGAAAATTTTCCATATTTAAAGTATATGAAAAGAAAAAAAATAAAGGACAATCCGATACACTAATCTCCCACTACGCATAGGGTACGGGGAAGGACCCAACCACAAGGTGGACCTATTGGTCACATTAAAATTTTTTTTAAAGTAATTTGATAGCTGTTACTTTTTCACCTACAAAACAATTACTTAAAACGTAATGAAATTAAACAATTACTTAAAACGTACTGAAATTAAACAATTACTTAAAACTTACCAAAATTTAATTTCTTATGGAAACCATTCTAACTTTCCTACAACTCGAATAGGTAATCCAACACATATATTGAAAACTTGCTCTAAAATAATGTCCTAGTTAGAATCCAACTATAATACTGAAAAATTGTGTTATATAACCTTATAGCAATAATATTATCGTACAAATTGACAATAATATTGTTCACCTTTCTCTGTCCGCACATCCTTTTTTATTTAATATATTTTTCACCACTCCCTGAGAGCCCATAGAGAGTGAGTTCTTGTTGTTTGTTTTCTTTTTCTAGACAGACAATTATGGAAAATCATTGTTTTGGCGACATAATATTCGAGATCCTATCCCGGCTTCCTGCCAAGTCTCTCATGCGATTTAACTGTGTTTGTAAAACTTGGAACAGTTTGATACGAGATGATCCCAACTTTGTCCAGTCCCACATTGCTCGTTCTCAAGCCCCTCCCACTGCCACCCGCCTGTTGTTTGATCTGTACTATCATGATAACAAAAGAGATGTTGCAGTAAAGGAGAATAAAAAGCGACGAATAGAAGGATTTCCTTTAGAACTACAAGAGCCTCGTCATTATTTCAACTATGAGAAGATGCGTACTTGCTCTAATCATTGCAATGGTCTCATTTGCTTGTATAACGTTGAAGATACTCGAGTTTACCTGCTCAATGTCACCACAGGAGAGATAAAAGCTTTGTCATTCTCCGTGAACGATGTGAAATCCCCATTATATCCTCCTAGATTATGTCTGGGATTTGATTTGGTGATGGAAAAATACAAGTTACTTCAACTTTTCGTGGAATACAACAACAATAAACTTGTAACAAAGATGAGAATTCGAACTCTAGGAAGGGATTCTTACTGGAGAAACTGTTGTCATATGTCATCAACTGTTTCCCCTTTAAGAAGTAATTTCCTCAATGGGGTTCTTTATTGGGTTCACTGTCCATGCAGTCGTATCTTCTACTTCGACTTGACAAAGGAAGAGCTTCAGAGTTTTTCACTTCCAGAAGAATATAGTCATTTTGCAGTATTGGATAGTATGCAAACTGCACTAAGGGGAAAACTGGTCATGCATTGCTTTAATACAGAAATTAATTTTAGCAATTATATATACGATGAGCTTGTTAAACCGAAGAAAGTAGAGGAAAATAATCCACCATTAATGGAGAATTTCAAGGAGGAGAACAGTTACAGAGAGAATTTTGTAAAGAGAAGTAGAGAGAGAAAAATTTTGTTTTGTATTACTTGAGAGAGAGTTCTCTAATGCTGATACATGTCTATTTATACAACTCATTCACTAGCTGAAAATATCTTGTAACTAACTACCTCTAACTACCTAGTTGTTGTTCTAGAATATTCTAGAAGCGTACATGCATAAATACCACTAAGTAAAATTATCTACGACCAGCTACTTTGTACTTAGACTTTGCAGCTCAACACTCCCCCTCAAGTTGAGAATGTAAGTATATGTCTTTCATTCCCAACTTGGAAACCAGATAAACATGTTGCTGATGTCCCAGTGCTTTAGTCATCACATCTGCTGGTTGTTCTTGACTACCAATGTGTATTGTCTTGATTAATCCGCATTGTATCTTCTCCCTAATAAAGTGACAGTCGATCTCTATATGCTTGGTCCTTTCATGGTAAATTGGGTTAGCAACAATTTGTAGAGCTGCTTTATTATCACAGTGTAACGTCATAGGTAACTCCACATCCATTGTAAGTTCTGTTATCAGCCCTTTCAACCAAACTAGCTCTGCAGTAGCATGTACCATGCTTCTATACTCTGGTTCAGCGGAGCTTCTAGAGATAGTATTTTGTTTCTTAGCTTTCCATAAGATCAATGATGGTCCAAGCTTAATGCAATATCCAGTAACTGATTTCCTTGACATGGGACAAGATGCCCAATCCGAGTCACAAAAAGCTTTTACCTGATTCGTCTTACAACTGGACATGAGAAGTCCTAGACCAGGTTGTTTCTTTATATATTTCACCACATTCAAGGCAGCATCATAGTGGAATCTTTTTGGAGCCTGCATAAATTGGCTCAAGCTTTGGACTGCATATGAGATATCTGGTCTGGTGATAGTTAAGTACAACAATTTACTAATTAAACTTTGATACCTCCCCCTATCTTCCATAACATCATCTTTAGATTTTACATTCAGTGATGTATCAAACTCTATGCTGGTCAGCTTCAGGTTTTGTTCCATTGGAGTCTCTTTAGGCTTTGAACCTGCCAGACCTGACTCGGAGATTATTTCAAGAGCATACTTCCTTTGTGACATCAGAATTCCCTCCTTTGACCTGGCAAATTCTATTCCTAGAAAGTATCTAAGCTCTCCAAGGTCTTTTATTTTGAAGTTTTGATGCAGAACTTCCTTTGCATTTTGAATTTCTTTCAAATCATGTCCTGTCACTAACAAATCGTCTACATATACAAGTATCATAACAAACTTCCCTTTAGTGGATCTGGTAAATAGAGAGTAATCATATTTACTTTGAAAAAAACCAGAATCAAGTAAAGCTTGTGACAACTTCAGGTTCCATTGTCGAGATGCCTGTTTTAGGCCATATAAGGATTTGAGCAGTCTACAAACTCTATGCTCCCCCTGACTGCCAAAGCCCTGAGGGAGGGTCTTGTAGACCTCCTCAAAAAGATCACCATTCAAAAAAGAATTATGAACGTCAAGCTGAAAAATAGGCCATTGTTTAGAGGCAGCTACAGTAATAACAGTGGTAAGTTTAGCCACTGGTGAAAAAGTATCACGAAAATCTAGTCCTTTTTGTTGAGTGTAGCCTTTCACTACAAGTCGAGCCTTAAACTTCTCTACAGATCCATCGGAGTTATATTTGATTTTAAAAATGCACTTGCAACTAATAGGGACCTTGCCAATAGGCAGGTCTACTAATTCCCAAGTACGGTTATGCTCTAAGGCTGCAATCTCAAGTTGCATAGCCTCAACCCATCGAGGGTCCCTGCTGGCCTAAGAGAAGGAAGAAGGTTCAGTATCTGAGGAGAAAAAAGAGAGAAAAGCTTGGTATGTAGGAGATAAATGGGAGTATGTAACAGAATGATGGATGGGATGAGAAGTGGAAGCTTTCTTCGAAGGTACAGAAGAAAGAACAAAATCAGTTAACCATATAGGAGGTTTGGATATCCTGGTAGATCTTCTTGGTGGAGGTAGTGAGGCAACTGGTACAAGGAGAGGAGAAGAAGAAGAAGAAGCAAGAGGAGAAAGAGGAGATGAAGGATAAAGAGAGAAAGGAGGGGGTGGAGCAGGTGAAGGAAGAGAAGTGGATTGGCAAGGAAGAGGTATGCCATCATAATATGGAACAAAAAGAGGGTGTGATGGGATGAAATGACACTTAGGTAGCCGAAAAGGAAATATATGTTCTTTGAAAACTACATCTCAACTAATGAAAAATTTATCATGCTCTATGTCATATAGTTTGTAACCTTTTTTGATAGTAGAGTAGCCCATAAAAACAGCTGGAATTGACTTGGTTTGAAACTTGTCTGAAAAATCAGTTCTGGTGGCAAAACAGAGGCAGCCAAGAACCTTCATGTGATCATGTGAGGGATCAGTACCATGGAATAACTTGAAAGGAGAGAAACCATGGAGAAAAACACTAAGAAGTCTATTGATGATGTATGTGGCAGCAAGAATGCAATCCCCCCAAAATTTTAATGGAATGTTGGCTTGGAACCTTAAAGCCCTGGCTATATCTAATAAATGTCTGTGTTTGCGCTCTACAACTCCATTTTGTTGTGGAGTGTGAACAAAACTACTTTGATGAATGATTCCTTTTTGTTTGAACAAGGTAGAACAAAGAGAGTTGGAAAATTCAGAACCATTATCTGATCTAAAGTATTTGATAGAAGCTGAAAACTGAATTCAAACCATTTGAATAAACTCTTGAAGAACAACATATACATCACTTTTCAATTTTATTAAGAAAGTCCATGTCATTATGGAAAAGTCGTCTACAAGAGTAAGGAAATACCTGAAACCATTATAAGTACATACTCGATAAGGACCCCACACATCCATATGAACTAATTGAAAGGGAAAACTTTACTTAGAATTGCTAGAAGGAAAAGGTATCCTAGATTGTTTAGCTCGAGGACAGACATGACAAGTACATGGCATAGGTGCAGAAAAGTGATGCTTTATTGAAGATATCTTCTGCAACACTGCATAAGGAGCATGTCCCAATCGTTGGTGCCACAAGGTGCTTGGAAGTGGTTGAACAAAAGTCGGTTGAGTGATGGAAGTGGTCATGCATTTGGAGTTAGTAACAGCAGAAGTAGAAGTAGCAGGGCTGAGAATATAGAGACCATCATCACTGTGGCTACCAATCCCCCTCACCTTGCCAGTGAAGAGGTCCTGAAAGATGCAAAAATCAGGAAAAAATATGACTGAACACTTTAGTTCCTTTGTATATCGGGAAACTGACAAGAGATAGTATTGAAAATTAGGAATATAAAGGACATTTCGTAGAATTTGTGAATTTGAAAGGGTACAGGTTCCTGTGTGAGTTATTTTAGTACTCTCTCCAGTAGGGAGATGAACTGATTTAGGGTTAGAATCAGGCACAACTGTAGGACAATTCAACAGATCAAAAGCAGCAATCATGTGATTGGTAGCACCAGAGTCTACAATCCAGACAACTTGAGAGTTAGTAAACTTACCTGCCATGTTAGCCATCTCTGTAGGGGACTCGTCTTTCTGCAGTAGCTTTAAGATTTGGTGGTACTGAGCTTGAGTGAAAATAGGTTGAGCCTGGATAGCGCCAAACCATAAGCAGTATCTTGAGGCTGATTATCCACTTTGCTAGAGTTCCCATGACTATTACTTTGTCCTTCCTCAAATATCTTCGCATTGTGAGCCTTAGGTGCAGGGTTGTTCCCTTTCCTTCTCTCAGTTAACTTGAAATGAGTTGGATATCCTACTATTTTGTAACATTGATCTTTTGTGTGTCTTTTCTTATGGCAATAGGTGCAATACAAGCCATCATTCCACCTAGGTTGTGCTGGTGGAATATTGAAGCGGGACACATTAGCTAAAGTCGGAGCACTTGAATTTGTGATACTGGCTGAGATCAAGGCATTACTAACCATTTCTAATGGTGAACTACCGAAAACCCCAGCCTGTGGACTAAATCCACCAGGCATTCGTTGATTCTCCTCATGAATTATCATGGCATAAGCTTGGTTAAGAGAAGACATCGGATCCATCATTAGGATGTGGCTCTTCTGGGCTGCATAAGTCTCGTTTAACCCTATTAGAAACTTCATCAATTTCTGTTATTGAAGGAAATCGACAAATCTTTTTGATTTAACGCAATTACAATCAGGAAAAGGTATTATGGACTCAAACTCAGCCTATAGGTCATTTAAACGGGAGAAGTAGACGGAAACAGAAGAGAGTCCTTGCACCAAGGATTGAATGTCCCCATTCAGATAATAAATTCGAGTGCCTCAAACCTTTCCTTAAAGGTTTCCTACACTTGTTGAGCATCAGCTGAATAAACAGTTCCTTTGCGCAATTCCTGCGCCACTGAGTTCATAATCCATGATTGTACGATAACGTTGCATTTCTCCCATTGACGTAATCGATAAATGTCATTTTCATAATTACTTCGACTATAGGAACCATCAACTAAATCAATTTTGTTCTTCACCAATAAGGAGAGACGCATTGCTTTACTCCACTCGGAGTAATTCTCTGTTCCCATCAACAATTGAGGAACTAGGGCTAAACCTGGAGTATCAGAAGGATGCACATACAGAGGATCATTAGGATCCATTGCCTGATAGTTTGCATGAGAAGATCCATCCGCATTTGAGGTCGAGTTATTTACTATTGATGAACTCTCCATTGCAGCTCACAGAGGAATTTTCACAAACAGAAGAGAAATAAAAAAAAATTGAGAATTGGATTGCAGTTACTCCTGCTTTGATACCATGTTAAACCGAAGAAAGTAGAGGAAAATAATCCACCATTAATGGAGAATCTCAAGGAGGAGAATAGTTACAGAGAGAATTTTGTAAAGAGAAGTAGAGAGAGAAAAATTTTGGTTTGTATTACTTGAGAGAGAGTTCTCTAATGCTGATGCATGTCTATTTATACAACTGATTCACTAGCTAAAAATATCTTGTAACTAACTACCTCTAACTACCTAGTTGTTGTTCTAGAATATTCTAGAAGCGTACATGCATAAATACCACTAAGTAAAATTATCTACAACCAGCTACTTTGTACTTAGACTGTGCAGCTCAACAGAGCTTAACAAAGCTTTCACGAATTTTGAGTACCATCCCACCTATTCTTTGAAGGAGAAGATGTTTGCTTTTATAGAGGCAGAAAAGATTGTCAAGTTGGAGCAATTCCAGTTTTTAGCCACAACAAGCATTATTAATGCCGATAGTCATTTGGTATTTCCACTTCCCCTTTGGTTAACATATGCTAACAGTTTTGTTGAGAACATTATTCCGCTGTCGTTCTTAGTTTGATGTAAGATTTATTTAGCTTCTATTATTAGTTTTTTCTTAAAGGAGTAAAGATTGCTAGCTGGGTATGCATTGTGTAACAATTTATGGATTGTGCAATTCTTGTTTGATTTCAGTATCAACTCTCAACTACCTAGTTTTGTTCGTCAATGTTGCTCTAACTAATCTCTGTGTTGCTATTATCCTTGCAAGGGCAGGTGGCGTAGTTGAAATTTAGATTTCTTTTGATCGAAATATAAGGAGAGCTTCAATTTATCTTGGGTTTAGGAGAATGGTGAGATTGGCGAGAATGTCACATACCGTACTTTGTCACGGGTACTAACACCGGTCGTGTGGATCCATTAAATTGATGTCCCGAAGGATTAGGGAGTCACCCTCTACCGGCAGGTGCTCCTTTGAGATATGTATCAACCCACAGCTGGTAACAAGACTCTCAAACCAACGCTGGCTAGCTACGTAGTTCTGGAACTCAGGGATTGCTATTAAGGGTCACATACATCCTCTACTGGCAGGTGGCCCCCATCCCTGGGTTCGCTCGGTGTTAAATCGTACTCTCAACTGAACTGACACTAGTATTGACTTAAGTTCAATTAAACATCACAACTGATAGTGCTCAACATGATCATAACAACTGAGTATAATGATAGGAATCATGGTTTAACGGACTAATTACTTGAAAAGTCTGAAACGTGAGTAAACACACAGATATCGGGTGTTCATAACCCGCCAACACTGAATGATACTTTAAATATGATAACATCATTAAAACATTAGTAGTAAATCATAGTTTTTGGAGACCCAAAAACATAACGTATTTGAATAACTGCTAACCTCATGAATTACAACAGGAAGATAAGCTAAACTTGAGAGGATATCATGTTTACATTACTTATAACATGAATTTGACAACTTGATATGGTATTGACCAAATATGACATGTGAGTTTGGAATTTAAATCATATAGAATCATAATTCACATGAAAAAGCTAATAGCATGGCTTGAATGTATAATTAATGAGGAAACATGGATAAATTTTATGATTTTTACTGAATTAAATCGTAGTAAAGAGTAAAATTCATACTCAAACTAAAAAAAGATTTGTGGACGCAATAGGTGGAAGAAACTTCAATGGTTAGATTCTCGAAGAAGGCTTGAACTTGAAAAGTTGAACTTTTAAATTCTTGGGAGGGGAGGCTTGGGAGGAGGGGGGGGGGGCTTCTATATGAGTAATTTTGATAATAATAATAGGCAAATAATGCGCTATAAGTCGTGCTTAGATGATTGGAGTTGAGGAGAAAGGACCAAATTACCCCTTGGTCCATTTAATTCATGAAGCTGGAAATACAACGCATCTGCATCACGGACATGATCGCAGGGAATAAACTACGTGACGCGGATCCTATCGCGGGGTATAGCCTTCGCTATGCGGAGCCTATTGCGGGGCATAGCCTCCACGAAGCCAGGGACGGACCCACGTGTTAGGGTGGGGGTGCACGTGCACCCGTTAAGTTCAGAAAAAGGTCTATATATGTACATGTATATATCTTAAGAAACTATTATATAAATTATGTGCACCGCATTAAACACAAGTGTACTTTGGACGCGTTGGTTCCAGCTGGTCTTTTCCACACTTGCAATTCAAGATCGAGTCCGACAGACAACATTATTTTGCTATATTTTTGTTTTTAATGTTAACAAAAAAAGTGATAGTAGGAATTCGAACCTTTGACAATTTGTTTAGATACTACAACCTTTACTACTAGGCTACTAGACTCACTTGTTTCTGTAAAGCTGAAGTTTATTTATTACCTTAAAACCCATATTTGGCCTATATATTGTATTTTCGTCTTTGCTTAATCCTCTACCGATCAGTCAATCAGACACGACACTATTCCTCAGTCTTCATTTGAATATTCTTGACCGCTTATGTCAAAATCAGTCCTCATTGGAAGAATCTTGATGACTTATGTCAAGATCAGTCGTCATTGAAAGATTCTTGACCGCTTATGTCAAGATAATGGTGCACCTGTGCTCTTCAAATCCTAGATTCGCCTCTGCACGAAGAGGTCCTATCGCGGAGGCTCACTGCCTCCATGATCCAAACATTCCCTGAATTCCGTCTAAAAATTTCGAAACTCTTCCGAGACATACATTTAACATCCCTAAACATGTTTCAACTCAAAAATCAACATCTTGGATTTGGAAAGGCCAAAATATAAGATTCGTAAAATCTTGGGTCTTGAAAATGACTAAGTGCTCAACACTTAATGAAAATTTCTAGTCTTGGACCTATCAAACATGCAACAAGAAACTGAATCAAGCTTACAATCTTACGCGATATTACAGTTGTATTGCTTAATGTTTTGGCAACATCAAGCATCTTTAATTCCCCGGCTTCTTTGAAGTTTCCCAATTCCCATCTCTTATAGTTAAAATATGCTATCAGGTTCGTTGAGAACATTATCCTGATATCATCTTTAGTATGAAAAAGGCCTTAAAGTGTGTTAGCAAATTTGTTGAGAACATTAATGTATTATTGTGTTTAGTTTGAAAAAGATTTGTTTAGTTTGTGTTTTCTTTTATTCGGGAAGTTGTAAACGAATATTGATGTACATTCTTATTCCCATTTACGTTTAGGAAAATGAGAGAAAAGACACTTCAAATTAAATTATCTCCATGAAAATGGTCATGGAATTTAAATTTCACTTTCTAGCTATTTCAATTTATTGGCTTGTTCTGTACCGTTTCTACACACCTTCTATATAGTTTCTAGATAAATCTTATACATATAAATATTCTATACAAAGATTATACAGTTTTGATACACGATTTATACAATAACTGTACACTTTTTTTTACACGTTTTATACAACAATTATATAATTTTCATACACTTTCTACATAATTTTTATATATATTTTATACATTTACATATTTGATAGAAATATACAATTTCTATACACATATCTTATATAGATACATATTTTATTTAACAATTATATCATCTTATATAATTTAACTATTATTTCTAGATAATAAAAAAAAGTAGAATATTTGATCAGTTAAAAAATTTATAGCAAAAAAATTAAAATATTTTTTAAAAGAGCCGAATTATACTGCCTAAGTTGAATATTGTATCAATATTATATATAGACTGTATCAGGATTGTATATGGAATATGTAGGCCAAAATAACTCAAAATTAAGAAATGATTATAAAGCGAAAATAGAATATCAGACTAGTCACTTTTTGAAAAATTTTGAAACTTGAAATATTTATTTTAAAAAGTAATATAAAGCGTGATTTTCTCTTTTAAGTTTCAACAGGTACATCATTTCAACCTCCTCCAAGTCAAAAATTGAAGTACTAAAGCGAAATACTATTTCTATATAAAGCGCCTTGTGTACAAAAATGTAAACTTACTTTCTCAAAGAACCCAAGGTTGATTCGATTCTTTCACTTATTATTCCATGTAAGAAAAATAAAATGCTGACTTTTTGTTTAGAGAGAGAAATCGAAAATTACACGTACTATTTCTTTCCAGCTAGAAAATTCTCCTTTGCTAAATTTCACCTCATATATATGGGAAAAAAAAAAAGCAGGACAGTCCGGTTCACTAAGCTCCCATTATGCTCAGGGCACTAAGAAGGGCCCAACCACAAGGGTCTTTACTCCAAGAATCCCGTTCAACCTCTTATATGAAAGAAACTATATGATCAAAAAAAAAAAAAAAAATTTAAGTAATTTGATAACTGTTGCGTTTTGATCACCTATAAAATAATTACTTAAAACATACCAAAATTTAATTTCTTATGGAAACAATTCTAACTTTATCTGCAACTGTAAGAGGTAATCCAACACGGATATTGAAAAGTACTTCTCTGAATAATGTCCTAGTTAGAATCCAACTCTAATACTGAAAACTTGTGGTATATAACCTTATGGCAATAATATTGTTTCACCTTTCTCTGTCGGCACACCTACTTTCCCTAGGAACCCATTGAGAGTGAGTTTTTGTTGTTTTCTTTTTTCTAGACAGACGATTATGGAGAATCATTGTTTTGGCGACATAATATTCGAGATCCTACTTCGGCTTCCATGCGATTTAACTGTGTTTGTAAAACTTGGAACAGTTTGATACGACATGATCTCAACTTTGTCAAGTCCCACATTGCTCGTTCTCAAGCCCGTCCCACAAAAGAGATGTTGCAGTAAAGGAGAATAAAAGACGACGAACAGAAGGATTTCCTTCAGAACTACGAGAGCCTCGTCATTATTTCAACTGCGAGAAGCAATGGTCTCATTTGCTTGTATAACGTTGAAGATACTCAAGTTTACCACAGGAGAGATAAAAGCTTTGTCATTCTCCGTGAACGATGTGAAATCCCCATTATATCCTCCTAGATTATGTCTGGGATTTGATTTGGTGATGGAAAAATACAAGTTACTTCAACTTTTTGTGGAAAACAACAACAACAATAAACTTGTAACTCTAGGAAGGGATTCTTGCTGTCATCATATGTCGTTGTCTATTTTCCATTTAAGATGTAATTTCCTCAATGGAGTTCTTTATTGGGCTCAAAGTCGTATCTTCTACTTTGACTTGACAAAGGAAGAGCTTCAGAGTTCTTCACTTCCAGAAGGAGATAATCATTGTGCTGAACTGGATAGTATGCAACCTGCACTAAGGGGAAAACTGGTTATGCATTGCTATAATACGGAAAGTAATATATTCGCAGTTACACATACGATGAGCTTAACAAAGTTTTCACGAATTTTGAGTACCATTCTACCAATTTCTGGAAGGAGAAGACATTTGACCTTATATAGGCAGAAAACATTGTTTAGTTGGAGCAATTCCAGTTTTTAGCAACAAGAAGCATTGTTAATGCCGATACTTATTTGGAATTTCAGTTCGAGCATGTGATGAGGATGTACACGGATGCTACAGTACGGAGGTGTGAGAAACTGATTATGGATAATTCTAGGCAGGGTAGAGGTGAACAGAAAAGGTATTAGAGGAATATGATTAGGCATTATATGGAGCAGTTACAGGCTTACAGCTTACGGAGGACATTACCCATAGGAAGGTGTGGAAGATTCAGATTAGGGTAGAGGGTTAGTAGACAGGAGGGAAGGTTGTTTTGTTTGTATTGCGCCTAGAGTTTCTTGTTCATGGTGTTTCGGTGATCATGTCTATAATTTTGGATAAATAGTTTATAGTAATACCTTATGGGTATCTTATTTTCTTTATTATCTAGCAGTGTGGACTGGTATGGACTGTGTTTTATTGTCTAGCAATGTGGACTGACATGGACTGTGTAGACTAATAGTGGTATGAATTGCGTATACTTTACCCTCCTCATATATACCCCGCTTTACTGGTATGGACTGTGTTTTATTGTCTAGCAATGTGGACTGACATGGACTGTGTAGACTAATAGTGGTATGAATTGCGTATACTTTACCCTCCTCATATATACCCCGCTTTGTTGAAATACACGGGATATGTTGTTGTGTTGCTATCTTTTAAATATAGAACTTCTAAATTAAGAAGTTTGAATTTCAAAATTTCAACTATTTCACATAAAATAAAGAAAATATTAATTTAGAGTTGTTAGATGAATATTCATAACTCAGCCTTATGGTTACGACTTATGAAGGAAACCAAAATTGCAATAAAGTAATGACCTTAACTTTAGAACTAAAATTTATTATATTAAATTTAATAGTCAATAATTGTACTGGGGCCCCAAAACAAGTGGTATTTTGGAATGGGCAATCTAATTAAACGTCAACGTCCAATTACAATAATTTGATTATATTCTTATCATCGTTGATTAAACTAAAATTAAAACAATACAGATTTAAATGGAGATCATTTGATTTTGTCAATAAATAAAAAGATTAAGCTAACTAGTCCATTAATATTGATTTCAAATACATGTAAAATGCAAATCTAGGCAGGGCTGACATATAAAAAAATATTGGGATGAATATTATGTGAAAGTTGGAGCACTTGTCAATGCCATATATTCTGTTTAAACTTTAAAGTCGTCGAAATAGAAACATTAGAATATAAATTATAGTGGACGATTATATTATTGAAGCCAGTATTTACGCAAATATCATGTTATCC
Organism: Capsicum annuum; assembly: GCF_002878395.1. Taxonomy (NCBI): domain Eukaryota; kingdom Viridiplantae; phylum Streptophyta; class Magnoliopsida; order Solanales; family Solanaceae; genus Capsicum; species Capsicum annuum. The sequence continues at coordinate 172,195,489 of NC_061118.1, forward strand.
ATGGAAATTTGTACAAATATACAGAAAAAGAAAAATTAGAGAAGCAAGACTAATTTGTAGCTATGCAATTTTGATCAAGCAAAAAGAAAAAAAAATGAGCAGAAAAGAAATAAAACGCAAGAAAATTATTTCACAAAATACCTTTTCAAACCTTGAACAAAATTTATAAAAACAAAAATTGCTATAAAAAACATATTTCATTTACTAACGCTTTTAAACAATAAATATGTATGTCCCTACACCTTTAATTAATCTACAATCATTTGAGATAAGTAGAGTCGGAAATCAAAATATGCTCTGAAATTAAAAAAGTATCAATATATGTCATATAAAAAAAAGTACCAAAATAGATTTTGTGCACTTAATAAGTAAACAATATCTTTAGATTTTAACGGAAGATGTCTAGACAACATTAAAAAAAGGTGAAGTTCAGATTGTGCACTAAATAAGTGCACAATTCTTTTTTTTTTTTTTTTTTTTATGAATTGTGCACTTATTTAGCGCACAATTTATTTTTTTATGGAATAAGTGCACAATTTTTTTTATTCAACATTGTGCACTTACTTAGTCCACAATATATTTATTTATACTTATTTATTCAACACCACTAAATCTTGTAATCATCGTATAACAACTTTATTTTTTCTCTTCATTATTATTTTAATTTTCGTGAAATTTTAACTAAAATTTTACCTTCCAAATTTTGGAGTTGATGAAATCTAGTGTACTGTATCTTTTAAGTTCGTTAATAATACTCTTCGATAGTGATAGCCCAATTATCAGATTAAGAAAAATAAATGTACTCAACTGATTGAAATAGTTTAAAATCTTTTCTAAATCTAAAAATGCAATTGTCTATCATGTCGACCACATTTAAACTTAAAAAAAAAAAAAAAGATGTCTTTCCTTTTGAAACCTTTGGAAAAAAATAAAAATTAAAGAATTAACTCAAATAATCACCGACTAAATTATTTGAGCTAAATATAGTCCGTAGATATTTGATATATGTTTAATTAATGTATCTTATGTTTATAATTGTGCAGAATCAAAATATAATCTATGTACATGACTAGAAAAAGAGTGAATGCCTAGAAAAGGAGGCCTAACGAATTTCGATTTTTTGAATTTCATATTTGAATAGGTGCATGAATTTTTCAACTCAACTATCATCAGTTACTATTTAACAAAAATACATCTAAACTATCAATTGTTAACTTTTTCGACTGAAAAGTTCAGTATGAAACTCAAACAATCAATAATTTAGATGTGTTTTTCTAAAAAGTTGATGATAATATAGGTGTAAACCTCATACATTTGATAATTAATGTATGAAACTCAATAAATTGAAATACTTTAAATGCTTTTTTCACCATCCACTCCTAGAATTTTTTTTTAAAACATCCGATCGACTATTAATATATAAAATTCCTAAAAAAATTCGTAGTCGTTATCCTTTAGATCATGGATACTAAGTTGATTAATTTAGTAATACATACTATTTTAACTTACTTGGTAGGTTAAACTCCGCATCGTTTAATCAAACAAATTGAATTTCATTTGCATCCCCATTTTTTAAAGTTTTTTTTTTTTTTTTTTAGAATACATATCTATAGTTTACCTTAAAGTGTTGAAATAGAAAAATAGCAAACTGTGGAAAAGAAGTCAAGTATACCTTTTCTTTTAACTAAGAGAAAATAGTCTGTTATCCCAACCTTTAGTCGAAATCTCAAATACACATTTAATCTTTTAATGTGATCTATTACCCCCTGAACTTGTTTTTACCGAATTTATTACCCCCCAAGTTGCTGACGTATCACTGGACGTGACTACACGCGCCCATAGATGCGTCAGTTGACTTTTTTTCACTTTAAAATCATTATTTTTTGATTGCCACGTCATTATTTTTAATAAATATTAGTTTTTCTTAATAAATATTGCCATGTTCTCTTTTCCAAAACAAAAGTTGAAGAACTCATTAATGGAGTTCTTCATCTTCCTCATTAATGGATTTTTCCGAAACCAAGAATTTTTTTTTGCTCCACCGAAATCAAGAAACACTTGAACTAAGAAAACAATAAGAGTTCTCCGATTAATGAATTCTTGTATGAGGAAGATGGGGAACTCCGATTCAAAAAACTTGAAAAAAAATTAAGAACTTGAATTCTTGAATAAGGAGATGAGGAAGATGATAAATTAATCTTGAATGCCATTGATTAGTTCTTGGATGCTATTGACGAAGAAATGCCATTGAACCTGAATTAACTTGAAAAAATTTAAGAACTTGGGTGTTTGAGGAGTCAAGATTATATTTTGGCTCTATTGAGTAGTCAAGATCAGACGCAACAGGAGCAGAAGCATTGGGTGTTTCCTCATAAGTTATCTTTTCAACTGAGTCGTCTGTCCAATCAAAATTGATTTCACAATATGGAACATAGCCATCATCCTCAGCTCGTGGAAACATGTTTAAAAGAAGAGAAAAGTCATCGTTTTTTCTAGATTACTGTTGAACTTCATGCAAAACCACCTTATCCAGCTCAAAATGTCTAGCTGCATCCTCCATGTCCAATATATCTTCCCTTAGGCAAAGAATTCTACTGCTGCCGCAAGGGAAATCAAGTGACCTAGGATCTGATGAACAATAACCATTCAACCAATCATTAGTTCCAACAAGCATTGTCAATATAATTAGACAAGAAAAAGAAAGATAAGGATCTTGAATGCCATTGAAGAAGAAGAAGAATTGGAGAAGAAGAAGAATTGAAGAAGAAGAAGAAGAAGAAAGAAAAATAATAATTAAAATGAAAAATGGGGAAGAAAAAAGGAAATAATAAAGTTAAATTATTCATTTTTTTAGAGAAAAAAAATAAAAAAAATGACGTGGTAATGACGTGGCATGACGTGGCGGCGCGTGTATCACACCATATTTGCAATGACTGGTTGTTAGTTTTGGGGGGTTTAATAATTCTACTTTAAAATAGTTCAGGGAGATAATAATTCCACTTTAAAATAATTTACGGGGATAATAGATCACATTAAAAGATTAAGTACGTAGTTAAAATTTCGACTAAAGATTGAGGTAATAGACTATTTTCTCTTTACCTAATAGAAGCTCACTGAATTATTTGATGTTAAAAAGTTGGACTCTATTATTTTTTCCATAAAAAAGTCAAAAATTTCTATGGGATGAATCATCAAATTTTAGTTGCGTGTTTTATCTTAATTTGATTTGTTACACTTTTTAATTTTGGTCAGCATTTGTCCCCTTTATATATGGGATTCATGTGAACATCTAAATTTTCTTTCAAGTCTAAAAATATGCCAAATTCACGTTAGTTATTCACTAACATGTCAAGCTATGGAAAATGACATTTTATGGAAATAGCCATAATTTCCGTAAAATTGAGTACAATTTTTCTTTTCAATTATTTCATACAAAATATTTTATTATATAGGCATGTGCGGAGGTTAGAGGCGAATTTAGAATTTGAAATTTATGGATTAATTAGATTTAAATTTTCTTGGTTTAGAAGTTTATTATTAACTAGTCCATTGTACGTGCTTTGTACGTTTATATTGCGTCATTTAATATAATATATATATATATATATATTATGTGACATAAATAAAATTTAGATAATCAATTATATTTTAAATATATTTTAAGATGTTTTAAGTTATTAGCTATTATAATTTATAATACTTTTTTTGCATTGTAATTTACTATTTTAAATTGTTAGCTATCGTAATTGTGAAAATACTTGCTAAGACTTCATTGATGGAGCTAAGAAGTCTCTATTTATGGAGCTAAGAAGAGGAGAAGGATCAAAATTATAACTGCTTCTTAAACTTGTGTTACAATCTGATTGTTGTGCCTTATATAGGCTATGAAAGTGATACAAAATATCTAATAACTACCTTTCTTCTAGAACACTCTATTTGACAACTCATTGTCACTAACTAATCATTGTCTAACAACCTCTAACAACCTATACAGATGACTCAGCAATATGCTAACTGAATAACTACTCCTAACTGTATTACACATTAATGGAACAGGTAGTCGTGTATGTGTCAAAACACACCCCCTCAAGCTGTCGGGTGCAAAATGTTTAGCACACCAAGCTTGCTAAGTAAGTGAGAATGTTGAGCAAGACTTAGGCCCTTGGTAAGTAGATCAACAAGTTGATCATTAGACTGAACATATAGAGCCTTAATCAAGTCATTTTTGATTTTGTCCCTAATGAAATGACAGTCAATCTCAATGTGTTTGGTTCTCTCATGAAACACAGGGTTGTTGGCCAATTGAATCGCTGAATTACTGTCACTAAAAATTGAAATAGGGAGGGTGACAGGGACCTTAAGTTCCTAAAATAATCCAACCAGCCAAGTGAGTTCTGCAACTGCTGAAGCCATGCTTCTGTACTCAGCTTCAGCAGAACTCCTGGAAACAGTGGGTTGCTTCTTGGAATTCCATGATATGAGTGATTCGCCAAAGTGAATGGTATAAACAGTAACTGATATTCTGGTGTTTGGACAAGCAGCCCAATCAGAGTCACACCAGCAAGTCAGAGTATTAGCAGGTTCAGTGTTTAACCAGAAATCTTGGCCAACAGAATTTTTAAGGTACCTGACTACCCTAGTAGCTTCTTCCCAGTAAGACTTTTTGGGATGTTTCATGAATTGGTTGAGAGTCTAGACAACAAAGTTAATGTTTGGCCTTGTAATAGTGGCATACATAAGCTTACCAACAAGTCTTTGGTAAGAGAAAATATTAGACAACAGTTCATCACCTTGTGCCCCTGTGACTTGATCATACTCAATGGATGTGAGCCTGGAATTAGACTCTAAGGGAGTAATAGCAGGCTTAGCACCACTAAGACCTGTTTCAGCAATCAACTCTAGAATATACTTCCTTTGGTTCAGAATGATCCTTGATGTTGATCTTAAAAATTCAATACCCAAAAAATACTTGAGATCCCCCAAGTCTTTCATCTTAAACTGCTGATGCAACTTGATTTTGGTAGTATTGATCAAGGAGGCACTGCTTCCGGTGATTAGAAAATCATCAACATAAACAAGAACTATAACAGTATCATTACCTTGATGCAGAGTGAATAGGGAATAATCATGTGCACTCTGGGTAAAACCAGCATCAAGTAAGGCATGAGTGAGCTTAAGATTCTACTGCCTGGAGGCCTGCTTAAGACTATACAAGGATTTGATCAACTTACACTCCTTGTGCTCCCCCTGTCTTCTAAATCCTTCTAGCATTTCCATGTAGACTTCCTCCTCAAGATACCCTTGGAGGAATGCATTATGAACATCCATTTGATGAAGATTCCAACCTTTAGATGCAGCTATTGCAATCACACACCTGATTGTCACCATCTTAGCCACTGGTGAGAAGGTTTCATGATAATCCAACCCCTCATGTTGGCTATATCCTTTGTCCACTAACCTTTCTTTGAACCTCTCCACATCACCATTTGAAATATATTTGATTTTGTATATCCACTTGGAACCAACAATATTCTTTCCTTTAGGTAGATCAACAATGATCCATGTGTTGTTAGCTTCCAAGGCCTGAATCTCTGACTTCATAGCTTTCACCCACCTTTCATCTCTTATAGCTTGCTTATAGTGTTGAGGTTCAGTCAAAGTGGAGAATTTAGTTAAATAGCACTGATAAGTAGGACTTAGATTTTTGTAAGATAAGCTGTTTGCTAAGGGATGTTTGCATCTCTGGTTTCTGGAGGTATCAACATAATCATGCATCCACACTGGTGATCTGCTTGTTCTTATTGGTATACTGGAAGAGGGTTGATGCAGCGAACATTCATTTTGACATGTTTCTCTATGGTTGGTGCTAGGGGAATCTGTACCAGGGATTGCAGCATCAGAAATTCCATCCTCTTCAATTGGAGCTGCTTCAGTAACACTCTCAGTAGTTATTTCATGAAATATTTCTTCATCTATGGGGATCAAGAATTCTGTGATATCTTCTTCAGATGAGGAAGCTTGTGTATTTTGTGCTGGTGAGGAAGCAAAAGGAAATGTATCTTCATGAAACACAACATCTCTACTGAGTAATGGTTTCTTTGAGGTGATATACAGCAGTAAATACCCTTTTGTTATGACCCGAACCGAGGCCCTAGACATGACGAGCATCCCAAACCGAGAAGGTCCGGATACTCTTCTATCTTGTAATCAAATGCAACATTCATACACAAATAAGGGAATGCGGAAAATATAGCGAGATGGACTCATGGTCATAAATCTGATATAAATTCGATAATAGAAAATGACAATCCTAAATTATCTAAAAACCTCTGGAAAACTGTCTGCGAAATATCTACTACATGATCAGTAATCTGAAAGGACAAGCCTCTTGGAATAGAGAAGGCTCACCACTGAACAATCTGATCTGCTGTCTGAATTATCTACTGCTTATCTGGACCCCCAGACTGAGCCTCAGAACTTGAGAGGTAGGGGAGGGGGGTCAATACAGATGTACTGGTACACAAAGTAATCCAAAAACAAAAATAGAATTTTTATATAACATAGATGAGAGCTTCTATAAAGCACTTTATCGAAAAATAGTTTGAAAATACATGGGAATAGTATAATAATTTTTCGACAACAATGTAACACTACTGAGCTAGGTGGTACACCCTACAATCTTTCACCAACTGCCAAATCCTGGTTGTCGCCAAGATTGGAGTATTAGTGAGGGGAGAAGAACACGCAAGATCACACAACAGGGTGTCTCCATCCCAATCAAGTCCACGTGTCAGGTTTGGGCTCAAGATCACAAAGTAAGGCTCCTAACTATTAGTCCCAAATAGGGATGACACAATACATGGTACACAAGATCACATAGCATGGTACCAAGTTCCCCATGTCGGCAATTCACGATTTCTAGCATAGAGTCATTTGACTCATACTTTCTTCGGGTAACTACCTAACTCACATAAAGTTAAGCTTTAAGCTTGATTCCAGAAAAAACATATATCATACTCTGTGGGGTATCGTCATACCCCGACGTGCAAGTCATCAGTATCACATCACTTCTCCAACTTCTTATATCATTCACAACATGTACATACATAAGGCTTCCACACACATCAAACACATGCACAATGGTTCTCACCTATAATAATTTAAGAAGTTTTATTATTTATGAGTAGTATCATAGAAACAACAAAAACTCATGCTCTCGATAGTTTAACACAAGTATCATATGGGGTATAGAACATTATCATGGAGGATTTAAAGAATCACAATTCATATACATCACATCCTTTCAAAATTTAGATCACATGTCCACAATTCAACAATTGAAATATATTCAAGCAAACAACCTCATGAAGTTTCATTATTCTTTCAAAATCATGACACAACACGTGTTATTGGTATAACAACGAAATCCCCACTTGTAATAACACTTATATATGTATAAAGATTAAAGTCTTGTGCAAATTCTTTTCCAATCATGCCCATGAAATTTAGGACAACACCACGCACCTCTATTTTGGAAAATAATGTATGATTCTCGACGCCTACGGCTTGGTGATTCCAAATCTCCAATTACTTTCGAAAACCCATGGTTGAATCTTGAGTTGTTTGGGTTTTTAGTTTGAAACCCTTATGAATGTTCTTGAGAATTTTTAGATGAAAGTGGATGTATTTTTGGAGAATTGGGGACTGAATTTCATGTTTATGGCTGAATAAGGGTGGGAAAAGGACCATTTTGCCCCAAAAATGGAGTATTTAAGTCACTTGGGTCATAATGTATGCGGTGTACACCTTATCGCATAAGATAGGTTATGCGGCACACCCTTTATTTCACACATTAAGGTGTACGTCGCACCTTATGGCATAAGTTAGGGTGTGCGTCGCACACCTTATAGCTCACCTATTCCAGTAGCCTTATGCGATTTGTTAGGCGATGCACTCCTCTTTACAAAGCCATAACTTCTTACTCGGGTGTCTGATTTTGGTAAAATTGGTATCATTGGAAATATAATTTGAAGACCTTTCATTTGATATGTAGTAGGTCCTCTAATTCTATATATATTGGGAGTCATGGTCGCTGGAAGTTGACTCAAGTTTAGACGCTCACTAAAACTCAATCGATGGAAAAGCTTTCAACTCATCCTTGAGTTAAGGGACCTCTATGAAAATTCATGCTCAACTAGATTCATACACTACATAATTGATTAACAAACTATATTTACATCAGATTTATGGTTTTTGGAATGTGTGCAAGTAGAAATGACGGTTTACGTTCTAGCCTGAAAGTATGGGGTGTTACATTATCCCCCCTTTGGATCATTCGTCCCCGAATGATGATGCGGAACACAAATAAACACGATTTCAAACATACTAAGGTATTGGAAAGAATGAGACAAGGATTGTACCTTTCATTTCGACATTCGTCGGATCAAACAAGCTTGGGTATCTAGCTCGCATGTCATCCTCGGATTCCCAAGTGGCTTATTCAATTTTCTGGTTTCTCCACAACACTTTAACTTAGGCTATCCCTTTGCTCCTCAATTTTCTAACTTGATGATCTAAGATTGCTGTAGGATCTTCTTCATAAGACAAGGAGTCCGTTACCTTGATCTCCTCTACAGGCAACGCTAAAGAATGGTCTCCAATACACTTATTTAACATGGATATGTGAAATACCGGATGAACAGAACCCAAACTTGTAGGCAACTCTAACTTATATGCAACTGCACCCACCCTTCTCAAAATCTGATATGGTCTTACATAGAGAGGACTCAACTTACCCTTCTTTCTGAATCGCATGACTCCCTTCATAGGAGAAACTTTTAGAAATACCCAATCACCAACCTTGAATTCTAACTCCCTTCTTCTAACATCGGCATAGGATTTTTGTCTACTTTGCGCTGTCTTAAGTCATTCCCTAATAAGTTTCAAATCTTCCCTTGCCTGGTGAACAAGATCAGGCCCAAACAACTGAGTCTCGCCCATCTCATACCACCCTATAGGCAACCTACATCTTCTCTCATACAACGCTTCAAAAGGAGCCATCCTAATACCGACATGGTAGCTATTATTATACGCAAACTCTATTAGTGGCAAGTGGTAAACCCAACTACCTTTGAAATCAATTACATAGGCTCTCAACATATCCTCAAGGGTCTGAATGGTGCGCTCAGCTTGGCCATCCGTCTGAGGGTGGAATACGGTACTTAGGTTCACTTAGGTACCTAAACTCCTCTGAAAAGACCTCTAAAATTGTGAAGAAAATTGCATACCTCTGTTAGATATGATGGATACCAGGGCCCCATGCAAGCGAACTACCTTCTCAATGTACAGCTTTGGCATAGTCATCTCCCGAATGGTTGGTCCTAACAGGCAGAAAATGGGCTGACTTACTCAGCCGATCAACAATCACCCAAATGGAATCCTATTGATTTGGGGACCTCGGAAGTCCCGTAATGAAATCCATATTGATCATCTCCCACTTCCATAAAGGTAAGGCTATCTCTTGGGATGTACCACCTGGCCTCAAATGCTCTACTTTAACTTGCTGACAATTTAAACACTTGGCAACATGGTTAGCCATATTATGCTTCATATTATTCCACCAATAAATGGTTTTTCAGATCATGATACATTTTTGTAGAGCCTGGGTGAACAACATACCTCGAAGTATGAGCTTCGTCAAGGCTTATTTTTCGTAGACCATCTACATCTTGCACGCACAATCTACCCTGATATCTCAAAATACCATCACCACCAATCTCAAATGACATCACCTTATTCCAACCCACATCACTCTTAATTTTCATCAAGATGGGGTCTTCGACCTACTTTTCTTTAACTTCCGCATAAAAGAAAGATTTTGCTACCTCATGAACAACCACTCCCCCATCTACGGAATCCAAGAATTGCAAGTCGGTGAATATCCTTCACCATCTCTCTTTTTTCTTCTTCAACATAAGAAAGGCTACCCATTGACAACCTACTAAGGGCATTTGCTACCACATTTGCCTTGCCCAAATGATAGTGCAGGCTCATGTCATAGTCTTTTAGCAATTCCATCTAGTGCCTCTGCCTGAGATTTTATTCTTTCTATGAGAAAACATACTTGAAACTCTTGTGGTCAGTGAAAATATCAATATGTACCCCATAAAAATAGTGCCACCAGATCCTAAGAGCAAATACCACAGCCGCTAACTCCAAATCATGGGTAGGGTAATTGCGCTCATGCACTTTAACTGCCTAGATGCATAAGCTACCACTTTACCATGCTGCATAAGAACATACCCAAGTCCCACTCGGGAAGCATCATAGTATACAACAAAACCTTCTGTACCTTCCAGAAGAGTCAGCACAGGTGCAGTGGTCAATTTGTCTTTCAACTTCTCAAAACTATTCTCACATGAGTCAGATCACACAAACTTCACCTTTTTCTGAGTCAACTTAGTAAGTAGAGCAGCTATGGAAGAAAAACTCTCTACGAACCTTTTGTAATACCCTGCCAAACCCAAGAAGCTTTGAATATCGATTGGAGTCGTGGGTCTGGGCCATTTTCTCACTGCTTCAACCTTTTGGGGATCCACCTTAATCCCGTCACCAGACACTATATGCCCCAAGAAAGCAATAGCACTTAGCCAGAATTCATATTTGAAGAATTTTGCATACAACTTATGATCTTTGAGAGTCTGTAGAATAATTCAGAGGTGATTGGCATGGTCCTCCTTACTCTTAGAATAAACCAAAATGTCATCAATGAATACTATGACAAACCGATCTAGAAACTGATGAAAGACTCTATTGATTAGATCCATGAAGGCTGCATGGGCGTTAGTCAACCTGATGGACATGACTAAGAATTCATAATGATTGTATCTGGTTTGAAAAGCTATTTTAGGAATATCAGACTCCCTAACCTTCAACTGATGATATCCTGAATGAAGGTCTATCGTTGAAAAACATTTAGCATCCTGAAGTTGGTCAAAAAAATCATCAATCCTAGGAAGAGGATATTTATTTCTAATCATGACCTTATTCAACAGGCGGTAATCTATGCACATAAGAATGGAACCATCTTTCTTTCGCATGAAAATTACAGGCGCACCCCAAGGAGAAACACTAGGACGGATAAAACCTTTATCTAGAAGGTTTTCTAGTTGTTCTTTCAACTCTTTCAGTTCTGCAGGAGCCATTCTATATGGAGGAATAGAGATATGACGGGTATCTGGCAATAAATCAATGCCAAAATCTATCTCCCTATTAGGTGGTATTCTTGGGAGATCATTTGGAAAGACTTTTGAAAACTTATTCACCACAGGGACTGACTGAAGAGATGGACTCTCAATATTAGAATCTTTTACTCTAATTAGATGATATAGATAACCCCTGGAAATGAGCTTACGAGCTCTAAGATAAGATATAAAGTTCCCTCTAGGTGATAAAGAATGCCCCTCCCATTCTACCACTGGTTCATTCGGAAAGGAAAAAGTAACCTTTCGAGTTCTACAGTCTAGTGTGGCATAACATGAATGGAGCCAGTCCATCCCTAAGATGGCATCAAAATCGACCATATCAAGCTCTATGAGGTCTGCCACCGTGTCCCGGCTAAAAATAGACACAACACAATTCTTGTACACTCTCTTAGCCACAAAAAGGTCACCTACCAAGGTGGAAATAAAAAAAGGTTCAGCAATCACATCAGGCTCAAAACCGAAACTAACAACCACATACGGGGTCACATAAGATAGGTTAGACCTGTAATCAAGTAACACATAAACATCATGGGAAAGGATTTTTGACATACCAGTAACTACATCTGGTGAGGCCTCTGCCTTTTGGTGGTTGGTCAAGGCGTACAATCAGTTGCTACCGCTCCCGGTAGCTGAAGTGGCTCTCTTTTGAGGTGGTGGGGCAGAAGAATTTGCTTGAGACCTTGCTCCTCCAACATTACCCCCAGTGGTAGGGTAATATCTCTATAGGTGGCCCACTTGGCCACAGGAATAACAATTTATCCTCTCAAAGTAACACTTTCCAGGGTGGTTCCTCCCACAGACACTACAACGGGGAAAAGATCTAGCGAGCTGCGTCACGCTACCCTGTGAATGGGTGTTTTGCATACTCTCTCTACTATTATCCTGAGGATTAAAGGATCGCTGATCATATGGAGGTTTGGGGCAGGGGCGCTGGTTGCAGACTGAGCACTTCCCCTAGTTTTTCTCTTTTGCCACCTGATAACGCTCAACTTACACTTCAATTTGGTGCAAGGCAGTCGTCGTCAATATATTTACCCAACTTTGGAGTCGGGGTGGAATCCACAAGGAACAATGTGGGTGGCAATTAAACTAGTGAAACTAAAGCTTCAAGTTAATTTCAAACATACGATACGAAAAGATAAAATGGGTTTTTTTATGATCAGCAAATAATTGTTGGTCAATTTAGTTTCAGTGTTTGTAAATCAAAAGTTTATGAAATAACTAGAATTATATTCACTAGGGCTTCCAGTACATGACAGATGCTAAAAGTGGTTCAAGATTCTCACGGTGGGCAGGATAACAAGCTATCATTATCGATGTTATGCTTAAATGTCTCTCGACCTACTTAAGCGTTTAATTCCCTAATCCTCTCGAACTTAGGGAATTTCTATTTACTGCCCAGATTTTACCTTAGGTTAAACAACCTTTTTACAACGCTGATTATTAAATGAAGTATTTCCTAGTCCCTGTTGATAACTCACTTCCTACTATATTTGATTTATTTCTCAAGAAAATCAAAGTAGGTGTGTCTACTGTTTACAACCAATAGACATTAATTAAAACTTTAGAATTATCAAGAAATCCTACCACCTTTTGAATCTTGAATACTTAGCACCTCATCAAGACCTAACCCTAGATCCCATAACTCAGTTTAATGGAGTTTAGCCACTCATGATGTAATGAATGAAACACATATTTGAATTCATGATTTGAAAGATAAACTTACAGAGATGAATAATAACTAGTGAATCACAGATTAGATCACAAAGGAAAAATCCCAAAACACTGATAATAAGCTCTCCAAAGTATTGGTTTTTTCAAGCCAATAAACTATAGAGAGAAAATATCAAAATACGTCTCTTAAAACTCAAGTGCCACCCTCAGAAAAAACCCTAAACAATGCTTTTTATAGTTAATCCTAAATAAGAAAATAAAATCACTATGTTCAAAAAATCCTTCGGAATAGGTTACGGTATTTGTGATGGAATGTCAGGGTTCTGACGACTTATCAGGAATGTCATCAGCCCTTGCAGCATTCTTGGCATCTTCTTCTTTAACTGACGACAAAGCTTGATGACTTATCAGATACGTGATGACATATCAGAAATGTCGTTACTTCTTCATTCAAAATTTGATTCTCTACCTACACTTGATGGCAACTCTGACGCCTTATCACAGTTGTGATGATATGTCAGAAATGTCGTCACAGTTTCACTTTAATCCTTCTAACACTGTAACACCTGACGTGATTTTTGATAACTTATGACAGGGCTGACGACTTATCAGAAATGTAGTCAACCACACTTCCAGTTCTTTTGCATCAGTTTTCAGCTCTTTTGCTTCCATTTCCTTAAATTTCCCTTACATCATGACTTTTACTGCAGTATCAAAGTAAAATAATCAAAAATGACAAAAGTTGCTTAAGACTTCACAATTATTCTCAGTTAAAAGCCTTAAATGTGTTAGCGTCTGCTCACACATCAACACCCTCAACTTAAAACAATTGCTTGTTCTCAAGCAAATAAAACACACCACTACGATGCTTAACCAAGAGACACATAAGATACCTATGATAGTTGATCATCAATTTTAGTTCAAAACACATTACTCTCTTCATTTTCAATCACTTTAAACCCAGCTGTGTATATCAGTGAAAATCAATAATGTGACAGAAAGGAATCAAGATATGGCATCAACTTAGCAATAATAACTATGCATATATACAAATTACACTATCCAAATAAGTAGGCAACTAGCAATGCAACCAATGTGCCCTTACAACAACGAAGTCCCTCCTCACTCATATATGAAATCAAGCATGTAAATGCAGGGGCGATCAATAGATACTCACTCTTAGAAAGAAATTCCAATCAATGCATGTCAAATACCATATGCTTGCCTTTGTTTCATTGCCTAAGTTTTCAGACAGTTAAGTTAGGATCATTATAGGTCTTTTCTTTGGCTTTGTAACGTAGGCTTGGGGCTGGTATGATACGCAAGAATATTTAAATTGACTAAGCCTCCTTGGCACTACACTATTTTTGGGGTCTCACTTATCAACCTTTACTTAATCTCTCCTTTCTTGGTCACACATACTCGGAATGGGTGCAGTATTTTTGACAATCATTTCTTCTTTTTCACAACTTTTCTTTTCTTATTCTTTTTCCACCGCTCCTAGCTTTTTATCCTTTTCTTTCATTCTACATTTCTTCATACTTATCTTACGTCACGCACCCCTATGGTAGCCACCCTCAACTTGGGCGATTTACCTCAGTCAAAGTGCATAATGTCCAAGGAGGACTAGGGCCAAAATAGGTTCATTGTGATACAAATGGGAAGGTGATAAGTATAATAAAAAGAATAGGCACTCAGGCTCAAAATCAAGACCAAAGGATATTATTCACACATAGAAGTTCATTTAGGATAAAAGTGGATGAATATCAACAACGGCCTATTATCCTTTCCTAACCGCTATCCTACAACCAAGGCAAGACCAACTAGGCAAGTTCTAGATTTAACACACAACGAAAACTAGATTGCATCTCACACACACATGGCACAAAGGTACTGATGTGTGAGCCTACGCTAACATATTTGAGGCTTTTAACTCTAAATAATTGTAAGGTCTTGAGCAACTTTAGTTTTTTTTTTATTAGTTTACTTTGATTTTTGTCGTAAATGTTGAGATGTAGGAGGACCAAAAATAATAAAAGCAAAAAGGCTGAAAAGTAAAGCAAAATAAAGGACAAGTGTGGCTGACGACGTTCTTGAAAAGCCGTCAGCCTGGTGATAAGCTGTCAAGGATGCCGTCAGCCTTAAACAGAGAATGGGAGTTAAAGACATTTTTTGACAACGTTCGTGATAAGCCGTCAGGTTGGTGATAAGGTATCAACATCATCGTCAGCCTTAGGCAGCAAGAGCCAAAATTAAAGAGGAGCTGACGACATCAGTGATAAGCCATTAGGTTGGTGATAAAGCGTCAACGTCATCATCAGCCTTAGACAGCAGAAGCCAAAAGTGCAGAGGAGCTGATGACATCCGTGATAATCTGTCAGACTCCTGATAAGCTGTCACAGATGTCGTCGTCTACTCCAAGAAAAAGCTGCAACTTTAATTTTATTTCCTTATTTAGGTTGAACTATTTAAAGCTTTGTTTTAGGGTTTTCTAGGGATTCAGACATTCATTCATTCATTCATTCATCATCATCATTATTCTAATCTACGATTCACTAATTATTATTCATCTCTGTATGTTAATTTTCTCAATTATGAATTCAATTATGTGTTTTGTTCTTTGCATCATGAGTGGCTAAACTCCGTTAACCTGAATTATGGGATCTAGGGTTAGGTTATGATGATGTGCTAAATACTCAAGATTCAATATGTGTTAGGGTTTTTTGATAATTCTGAAATTTTAATTAAGGTCTGTTGGTTGCAAACAGTAGACACACCTACTTTGATTTGCTTGAGAAAGAAATCAAATATCGTAGGAAGTGAATTATCAACAGGGACTCAGAAATACTTCATTAAATAATCAGCGCTGTAACAAGGTTGGTTAACCTGAGGTAAAATCTGGACAGTGAACAGAAATTCCCTGAGTCCGAGAGGATTTAGAAATTAGACGCTTAAATAGGTCGAGAGACATTTGGGCATATCATCGATAAAGTTAGCTTATTATCCTAACCATCGTGAGAATCTTGAGTCACCCTTAGCATCTATCATGTACCGTAAGCCCTAGTGAACATAATTCTGGTTATTTCATAAAATCTTGGTTACAAACATCGAAATTAAAGTGACAAAAAATAATTTGTGAAACTTAAACCCCCATTTCAGGAAACGTTAAACTATCAGTGAATTAAATCACAAACGACTTGAGTTCACACCATATTCCCTGCGGGATTCGACCCCAACCTAGTTGAATTTTATATTGACAACGATCGCTTACACCCATTCAAGAATGTAGTTTGAGTGTTATAAAAAATGGCGCCATTGCTGGGGAATACGGTTGTAAACTGAAAGTTATGTGCGCTAATAGACTGTTAGTTAGGTTTTCTAGATTTGCGTTTATTTGTTGTTTTTGTTTATTGTAGGTTCCTTGTTGTTTATGCCAAAAACAAGAAGTTCCAGAGAATCGTTATTACCAATTAATCCAGAACCTCAGCTGATCGGGAAAATGGCAGAACAGTAGGAGACTGATAGACTGGCAGCCTTGGCCAGGGCTCAGGTGAACATACAAAACCAGGGTCAACAAGTACATCACCCAAACCATGATGATGAAGACTTGGGTGATGAGGAATTGCTGAATCCTCAAAACCCAAGGTGAGCTGAGGAAATTGCTGCACCAGTGCAGTAAAATTTTGATAGAAATCATCTAGTCAGAGGAAGGTATGGTCAACATCCTATCCATTATGAGGTTGATGACAATGATGAAGAAATGGACAGAGAAGGTGCAATGGGTGCTATTATTCCTCCACCGTTGGCACCTGGTACAAAATTCAGCATAACAAGTACTATGATTCAACTCCTGAATCTGAAGGGGTTGTTTGGAGGCTTGCCTGGTGATGATCTGAACATGCACTTGGTGAACTTTATCACCATTTGTAAATCTTTTGATAATCTGGGAGTGAGCTAGAATGCGATCCGATTGAGATTTTTTCCATTATCTCTATCCGTGGAGGCAACAATGTGGTTAAATGAGTTGGAGCCTAATTCTATAACCAACTGGAGATAGTTGAAAAAGGCGTTCCTTGAATGGTTTTTTCCACCCTCTAGGAGGGTACAATTGAGGGATGAAATCTGTAACTTCAGGCAGATCCCGACTGAAGCATTGCATGAAACTTGGGAGAGATTCAAGAAAAAAATAGCACAATATCCGAACCACAATGTCCAAATCACAACATGACGGACTTACACTTGATGGAGACTTTGTACAGAGCTTTTAACTCTGTGACAAAGCCAATTGTAGATAATACTGCAGTGGTTCGTTCATTGACCTTTCTTTTCAAGATGCTTCAGACATGCTGAATAGAATGACCAAACAGAGTCGAGCTTGGCATACCAGGGATTCTGTGGTAGCTAGGCCAACTATTTCTGGTGGTATGACTGTGGAGAAGTGCAGAAGGGATGAGGAGCAAAACCATGACATGGCCTACTTAAAGACTCAGATGAACTTACTGACCAAGTACTTGCTGTCAGGCAAGACTGAAAAGGTTAAGAATGTGGAATCATAGTGCACTGTTGCTATTGATGCAGATAAAAAGGTAAATTATATTAATAATCAGGGGGATTTCTAAGGCAATAGCCAACGGAATCAAGGTCAGAACTTTTATGACAAGCCTGATTATAAAGATAGGGAGCAAGAAAACTAGAGAAGTAATAATGATAGGAGTGGTTTGTATGTTCCTCCTAGAAGTCGGGATATTACACCAACTAGATCTGGAAAGATGTCCATGTAGGACAGATGGAAAAATTATTGAAGGGAGTTGAGGCTACCAACAACCACTATGAAGAGTGAATTCTCTACCCTAAGTCAGTTGGTTAGTTTACATCCACTTCTATCAAGCAGTTGGAGCAGCAGATGAGCCAACTTTTTGCAACACTGAACCAAAGAAAAAGTGGTACTTTACCTAGTGATACGGTTTAGAATTCGCAGAATAATGGCTCATGTATGGCGATTACCACTAGGAGTGGTAAGATCTTACCTGGCCTTTCTGTGGGCAAATCTGTAGATGGTGAGGTGGTTGTTGATGAATCCGAAGAAATCAAACCAGTAGAGTCTGAGAAAGTGGATAGTTCTGTTGATGCTTCGGAGAAACAAAAAGATAAGGAAGAGGAAGCGGTATTGAAATCTATCCCAAGACCACCACCTCCCTTTCCTTAATAATTGAAGAAAAAGGCTGATGATGCAAAATTCAGCAAATTCATGGCCATGCTCAAGTAATTGACAATTAATGTGGCTTTGGTTGATGCACTTGAGTAAATGACAGGCTATACAAAGTTCATGAAAGACCTTGTAAGCAAGAAACGGAAGGTTAGCCATGAGTCGGAGGACAATCTTCTCCATTGTGGCGCTATCTATACAAGGTCTTTAGTGCAAAAAAAGGCAGATCTGGGAGCGTTTACCATCCCGTGTACTATTGCCCCCTGAAGTTCACAAAAGAACTATGCGATCTGGGAGCCAATATAAATTTAATGCCACTGGTTGTGTATAAGAAATTGGGTTTGGGGGATCCTACCCCAACAAATATGTGGTTGGTAACGGCAGACGGATATGTGAAGTGGCCTGTGGGCATACTGCATGATATTTTGGTAAAGGTAGCTGATTTTATTCTGCTTACTGATTTTGTGGTCCTAGATTATGAAGTGGATTTTGAAGTGCCCATCATCTTGGGTAGGCCATTAACTGGGAGAGTGCTAGTAGACATGGAGTTTAATGAGCTAAAGTTCAGGTTCAATGACAAAGAAGCACACTTCTAAATACACTCATCCATGACTTAGCAACATGAGATGAGTGTTTTCTCAATTGTTGACGTCTTCTATGATGATGGTAAAGGGGTATCAATAGGTTGTCTTGGCGAAGTCTGAGTAGTCAAGACAATCAAGTCGTGCCGTGATAGTAAATCAAGCGTTATTAGGAGGCAACCCAAAGTTTTTATGTTTAAGTAAGTGTTTTTACTTTTATAATTAGGATTTAGTACAGAAAAGGTAAAAAATGAGGAGGTCGGCTGAAAGGCCATAACGATATCTCTGATAAGCCATCACAACTATGATAAGCTATCAGAAATATTGTCAGATAGGACAAACTTGAGGCAACCTCTGCTTAGGGGTGACAATATTTGTCATAGGCTATCACACTTGTGATAAGCAATCACAAGTCGTCGTCAACCTAAAGCCTTAAAAGTTAAATTCTGGGCCCAGTTTAAATCAAATCCGACCCAGCCTAGCATAGGAACCTTTTCAAATTTCCACTAGTTTTAATTCTTTTCCTTTAGTTTATTTCTTTCCTTAGTTATTGCATCTCCTACTCTTTGCAAAAAACTTCAAGAAAACAATTCCCTTGTGCATGGGTTTGCAATTCACAATCAAGAGATTCTTCCTACTTCCTACTTTCTCTTGTGCGTGTAATCAGATTAAGGGCCCTTATCAGGTATACTCTAACTTTAACTCTTCTTTTCTTATGGTAAGTGATTGATAGATGGCAACCCAAGTCCCCAAGATGCTTGAACCAAGTTCAACTTAGAAAGGAGCTAAAATCTCACCTAGGGTCTGCTGTGCATGCCCAGGGTTTAAAAAGATAGCTCACACTCGGAATTCAAGTGGATTTTGAGAAATAATGGGGACCAAAAATTGAGCTAAAATCAAAAGTGGGTTCTAATAAGAGTTGACGACATTCATGATAGGCTATCATAATTGTGATGGCTTATCAGGAATATCGTCAAAGGCTGACAAGAATCAAGTGGTTTCTGTTTAGAGCTGACGACATTCGTGATAGGCTATCACAATTGTGATGGCTTATCAGGAATGTCGTCAAAAGTTGTTAAAATTTTGAAGGTGCTGTCTGAGGTTAACGACCATTGTGATAAGCTATCACAGTCGTGACAGCTTATCAAGAGTTGTTGTCACACCTGGAACCTTAATCATGAATAAACCGAAATGATTAATGTGTTTGTGTTTGTGTCTTGTGGACTAACCAATGGTTTTTATGCTGCTATAGGAACCTTAAAATGGCACCAAAAAGAAAGATCCCCAAAGCACCAAAGAAAGCGACCAAAGAAAGTGTACGTCGTAAGCTTATCGACGAGGAATCTTATTACAAAGAAGAGAAACCCCTGCTCAGGATGCAAAAAGAGAAGCAAAGTTCGAAGAAACTTTCGCCACCTCCACCTATTGAAGTGGAGGATAGTGATGATACTAAGACTACAACACCACTAAAAAGTACAGCTTCTGAACATACTGCCTCTGAGGATGAGGGTTCTGAACAACATCAGTCTGACCATGCTGAATCTGAAGAAGAGGAACAGGAAGGGTCTGAGGAGTCTGAGTCTGAGGGAACAACATCTGGATCCCCATCCACTGAACAACAAAATAATGAAGAGTCTTCATCTCGGGGAACAGTTATCAAATGTAAGAACCCCAAAGTTTGATATAATGCTAGGTGGCAAATTCCAAGGCAGAGAGCGTCTTTAACACTGGGCTCTGCAGAACTGATAGAAGGAGTGCTAAGAGGCCAATTTAGGAAGAAAATATAATTATCACCAGAGGGTTGAACCGGTACCCTGAAGTGGAACAGAAGTTCCAAAAGTATGGCTCGGGACGGACCACAAAAAGAGGAGGTTCATTTTGCCCTGCACTGGTTCGGGAGTTCTACGTGAACTACCAGGCTCAGTTGGAAAACATGTGTAGGCTAGGTGAAAGAGTAGCAGATCGAACCCTGTTGGATAGAGTGCAGTTAAGGGGCGTAAGGGTTCATGTCTCAATCAGAACCATCAACAGGTTCTTACATGGTCCCAACTTCACTTCTCAGGCCACCACACTATCAGTCTATACTCGGATTAGGAACCGGGAGAAACAACGTCCGTGGTTGGACATCATCATAGCTGAAGGAGAACCAGCATGGGTAACAAACCTAAATAAAAAAATTTGTAAGTCCTCTTTGAATCAAGAGGCAAAGTTTTGGTGGGGTATAGTGCGCGTCTGGCTGATACCCACTGATGGAGACAACATTCTGGGTGATGACTGAGCTATTCTAGTGGCGAGCATGGTGTAGAAACTTCCCCTAAATTTTGTGGAAATCATTGCTGATGAGATGAAGATTAGAATATTGAGAACCGACACTGCTTACCCTTTCCCTTGTCTTATCACAGAGTTGTGCCGAGCTGCTAATGTGCCAAAAATTGCAGGGGTTGATGATGACATCCTTGCCCAAAAAACTCACAACCCCATACGATATGATGAAAATCAGCCAGGATTGAGACTTGATAGAGGTGCAGAGGTAGCAGCAGACCCTTCAGTTACAGATACCAGTGCAGCACCTCATGTGGAAGTGCAAGATTTTGAGGCTGTGCAGCCAACTTCTTCAGCACAGGCAGGATCAGTGCCTGAGACTAAAGCCAGCCCTTCAGTTCCTACAGCAGCAGCAGGTTTTGTATTTCATCCGATTGATATTTGAAAAGTGGCTAAGCAAGCCAAGTGGTGTGAGGCACAGCTACATGTTTTTGCCAAACAGTTTGCTGCTACAGTGGACAAGAGAATCAAGGCTGCCCTTGAGCCTTTTATGACTTTGCCTGAGCGAGTTGCAGATTCGGAGATCCGATGCGATGCGTGGGCAAAAGAAATGTCAGGGGTTGATCTTGCTAGATTTAGAGCAACATTGGACAAGGTAAAGACAGATGTCGAGGTATTACAGCAACACCAATTTATGATGCCAACAGGTCAGGCCATGCATAAATATGAGGAAGAAATTCCAATGCTTGACCTCACTGGAAACTCACCAAAGAAAAAGAAGAAGAAAAGTGAGAATAAAGGTAAGGGAAAGAGAAAGAGGTCCGACAGTGATGAAGAGCGAAAAGCAAAGAAGAGGGCAAGAAAGAAGAAAGACAAGGAGGAGCTGAAAAAAGTAGAAATTGAGTCCTTCATTGATAATGAAAAATGGGAGGCAGCCATCCGAGCTAGGGCTGTAGGTGCCTCATCTAGCAGGGCTCCAGCTACTGTAAAGCTGGATTCTCCCAATGGAGAGAAGACAATAGATGATGCAGTAGCAGGGTCGGAGACCCAGGATCCATGTGCTTGATTACCTTTAGGTATACCCTAACCCTTAGAGCAGTTTATTTTTTATTTTTAGTTGAGGGTGTAGGGTAGGTTGTTGTTGTAGCATATTTTGTAGATAATTAGGAGTAATACAAATGCTTTAGGCAGTTAACTAGTTTTGTGATTTTTGAGTACCTCTCCATTGGTCTGATATATTGTCTACTATGTGAATTGCATTTATTTGTGACCATTATGCATCTTTTCGTGGCATTAGTCTGGCAACTAAATAACCTTTGTTAAACAAGTACATGAACCGGATAAGTAGTGATATGCAGGATATTTGTGTGCCATGTGTGTGTAAGGTTTTACTCAGTTCTCGTTGTGTGTTGAATCTAGAACTGGCCCGGTTAGTCTTGCCATGGTCATAGGATAGGAGTTAGGAAAGGATCATTGGCCGTTTTTGATGATTAGTCCACTTTTAGCCTAAATGACCTTCCCAATGTGAATAATATCCCTTGATCCCTAATTAGCCTATTTTTTCTACGACACCTCTCACCTTTCTATTTATATCACAATAAACCTATTTTGGCCCTGGTCCTCCTTGGATACTATGCATCTTAACTTAAGCAAACAGCCTAAGTTGAGGGTGGCTATCATAGAGGTGCGTGATACAAATGAGTATGAAGAGAGGAAGAATAAAATAAAAGAATAAAAAGTTAGATGTGGTGAAAAAGGAATAAGAAATGAGAAAGTTGTGTAAAAAATGATAAAAAAATAATGTGATAATTGAAAAGACCGCATCCATCTTGAGCATGTGTGATCAATAAAAGAGAGGAAGAAAAGAAGGTTGAGAGTTGAAACCCTGAGATTTTAGTGTAGTGTCAAGGAGGCATAGTCACTGTAAAATATCCATGAATATTATACCAGCCCCTGGCCTACATTACAAGCTTAAGAAAAGCCCTATTGTGATCCTAACTGTCCTATCTAAAAACTTGGGTACTGACTATAAGGGCAAGCCTATGGCATTTAACATGAAGTGTTTGGAATTTCATTCTGAGAGTGTCTTGTTTTATCCTTCTGCTTATGTATTTGAATTCTGATATGAGTAAAAAAGGGATTTCTTTGTTGTGAGGGCACACTGTGTATGTTGCTAGCCACTAACTTATTCAGATGAGTGTGATCTTGGTGTGGCATGGTTGTTATTGCTAAATTTTTATCGTATCTTGATTCTTGTGAGTTGCATGTTTTTTTTCAAAACATCAACAGTGAGCTTTAAAATTGACTGACCTTGGAGGTGGTGAATGTATTCTGAACTAGTATGAGTAGTTAGTTGCCAAATTGTACTTTGTATTCTCTTAGTATGTTATGGTTGCTTGAGGACAAGCAATTTTTTAAGTTGAGGGTGTTGATGTGTGAGCCTACGCTAACACATTTGAGGCTTTTAACTCTAAATAATTATAAGGTCTTGAGCAACTTTAGTTGTTTTTTATTAGTTTACTTTGATTTTTTCAGTAAATGTTGAGATGTAGGAGAACCAAAAATAATGGAAGCAAAAAGGCTGAAAAGTATAGTAAAATAAAGGACAAGTGTGGCTGACGACGTTCTTGAAAAGTTGTCATCCTGGTGATAAGCTGTCAAGGATGCCGTCAACTTAAACAGAGAATGGGAGTTGAAGACATTTTTGTGATGACGTTCATGATAAGCTATCAGGTTGGTGATAAGGTGTCAACGTTGTCGTCAGCCTTAGGCAGCAAGAGCCAAAATTGCAGAGGAGCTGACGACATCAGTGATAAGCTGTCAGGTTGGTGATAAGGCATCCACGTCATCATTAGCCTTAGACAGCAGAAGCCAAAAGTGCAGAGGAGCTGACGACAATCATGATAAGCCGTCAGACTCCTAATAAGTTGTCACAGATGTCGTCGTCTATTTTGAGAAAAAGGTGCAACTTTAATTTTATTTCCTTATTTAGGTTGAACTATTTAAAGCTTTTTTTTAGGGTTTTCTAGGGGCATTCAGGAATTTATTCATTCATTCATCATCATCATTATTCTAAAAAAAGTTTGATACTTTGAGTCTGGGAGAACATTTTATGATATTTCTTTCTCTATCTTTTTGGATTCGAACAATACAACTATTTTGGGGATTTTCCTTTGTGATCTAATCTACGATTCACTAATTATTATTTATCTCTGTAAGTTAATTTTCTCAATTATGAATTCAATTGTGTTTCATTCTTTGCATTATGAGTGGATAAACTTCGTTAACCTGAATTATGGGATCTAGGGTTAGGTCGTGATGGGGTGCTAAATACTCAAGATTCAATAGGTGTTAGGATTTCTTGATAATTCTGAAGTTTTAATTAACGTCTATTGGTTGAAAACAATAGACACGCCTGCTTTGATTTGCTTGAGAAAGAAATCAAATATATTAGGAAGTGAATTATCAACAGGGACTCGAAAATACTTCGTTTAATAATCAGCATTGTAACAAGGTTGGTTAACCTGAGGTAAAATCTGGATAGTGAACAGAAATTCTCTAAGTTCGAGAGGATTAGGAAATTAGATGCTTAAATAGGTCGAGAGACATTTGAGCATATCATCGATAAATATAGCTTGTTATCCTAACCACCATGAGAATCTTGAGTCACCCTTACCATCTGTTATGTACCGTAATCCCTAGTGAACATAATTCTAGTTACTTCATAAAATCTTGGTTACAAACATCGAAATTAAAGTGACAAACAATCATTTGTGAAGCTTAAACCACTATTTCATGAAACGTTAAACTATCAGTGAATTAAATCACAAATGACTTGAGTTCACACCATATTCCCTGTGGGATTCAAACCCAACCTAGTTGGATTTTATATTGACAACGATCGCTTACACCCATTCAAGAGTGTAGTTTGAGCATTATCAGGTACATCACAAGCAACTACCCATTCAGCTCATGCAATTGTTAGCAGTGATTATCATGTCCCTAGGAAAATTCAACAAAAATATGTCAACTGTCCTAGATACTTATTTTTCACCCAGTTAACCACAACACATCACAAAACAAACACAGTACGCCTAAACATGTCGGCTCTACTAGGAACAAGACTCCGGAGAAAACAGGCACGGTAACAAAAACCCACGGAGGACATCAACCCCCATAAGTAGCCCCTCCCTCAACTTAAAATCATGCAATGTCCCCAATGCATCAAACCAAAACAAGAGTGTTAGAAACATACCTGTGGCACCACGAGTGTGAAGATCTGATGTTAATCACATAATACAAATACAAACAACAAAATACCTTGGGTTGCCTCCCAAGAAGTGCCTAATTTAGTGTTGTAGCATGACTCAGTTATCTTGACTACTCAGACTTCATCAAGACACCTTGTTGATAATTATTTCTGTCTCCACTTGGAGGATTTGAAACGTCGATCCAACTTTTGATTAATACATCTTTGAGGCGCATTGGAAAAACGTACGGATATAATGATACTTTCTCTATCTCTCCAATTTGATGACTTTAATCTCTTACCCAACTTCATATTAAATTTTCGGATAGGCTCATTGGGTATTGATGAGATTATCAACAATTCACTTGATGCACATTGAATTTTGCCTTTACTGACCTTCAAGTGAGGGGTTTCATTTTGCTCTTTTTGAATACCAAACTCCAAAATATAAGGACTAAGTTCCTCATCCTCAAAACACCTCAGTTGCTTAGGTAGGTGGACTTCCATCTTATCCACCAAGCACAATGTTGAAAAATGGTTTGAATAAGGTCTTCTCCTCATTTTCGGAGTTGCATCCTTCTAGGCATCCTCACCCTAAATTGGGCTAGAGTCTTTATAAGATATTTGCTTGGTTTCTTCTTTTGCCTCTAACACCGTTTCCTCAATCTTGGCATCATCCCTTATGTTTGGTTCTGTTGGTTGGAAAATCATCGAGGGTTGCTCAAAATTAAGCTCATCATCAACATCGAATTCTTGCTCTTCATGTTCACACTCATCCATTATGTTAAATGATTCCACAGATAAGATATCATCTAAACATAATGTGAAAAAATGCTTTGAATGCTTGACCTCTATATCCATATCCTCTATCATTCTTCTTTCCTTGTTATTTGCCCTAATGTCTTGATGTTATCACGTATGATATCATTCGTTGTGTCCACACACTCCAACATTAGTTGAAGCATAGCTTCAATGCCACTATTTTTGGTGCTTCGTTCTTCCTGTTCTTGACCATAAGACCTATCAAAATCATAAGAAGAACTAGAATTTGAGTTAGCATACCGGGGGGAGGGGGAATTTGGGCAATCACTCCAATGTCCATCTTGACCACCACATAACGAACAATCATACTCCCGGTAGGGTAGAGATGGTGCACACATCTCTCTCCGGGGAGCATATCTACAATCTTGCCAAAAGTGAGGTCCATCACAATATGGACATGGATCATCAAGATAAGATTTCCAACCACCAAGCTCATGTTCATTCCACGATGCCATGGTACTAAGTAAATTAAAATAAAAATCTACCTAACACAAGAAATAAAAGAAAACTAAATACAAATATTTACAAGTTTGAATTCAAGTAAGTGGTCTAAAATTCCAAACCAACTTAATACGCCAAATTGTTCCCCAGCAACGATGCCATTTTTGATAACACTCAACTTACACTTCAATTTGGTGCAAGGCGGTCATCATCAATATATTTACCCAGCTTTGGAGTCGGGGTCGAATCCACAGGGAACAATGTGAGTGGCGATTAAACTAGTTTGAAACTAAAGCTACAAGTTAAATTCAAAAAAATGATACGAAAAGATAAATTGAGGGTTTTTTATGATCAGCAAATAATTGTTGGTCACTTTAGTTTCAGTGTTTGTAAATCAAAAGTTTATGAAATAACTAGAATTATGTTCACTAGGGCTTCCGGTACATGACAGATGCTAAAAGTAGTTCAAGATTCTCACAGTGGGTAGGATAACAAGCTATATTTATCGATGTTATGCTTAAATGTCTCTCGACCTATTTAAGCATTTAATTCCCTAATCCTCTCGGACTTAGGGAATTTCTATTTACTGCCCAGATTTTACCTCAGGTTAACCAACCTTGTCACAACACTGATTATTAAAAAAAGTATTTCCGAGTCCTTGTTGATAATTCACTTCCTACTATATTTGATTTCTTTCTCAAGCAAATCAAAGCAGGTGTGTCTACTGTTTGCAACCAACAGACATTAATTAAAACTTCAAAATTATCAGGAAATCCTACCACCTTTTGAATCTTAAATACTTAGCACCTCATCAAGAGCTAACCCTAGATCCCATAACTCAGGTTAATGGAGTTTAGCCATTCATGATGTAACGAACGAAGCACATAATTGAATTCATGATTTAAAAGAAAACTTACAGAGATGAATAATAACTAGTGAATCGCAGATTAGATCACAAAGGAAAAATCCCAAAATACTGATAATAATCTCTCCAAAGTATTTGCTTTTTCAAGCCAAGAAACTAGAGAGAGAAAATATCAAAATACGTCTCTTAAATCTCAAGTGCCAACACTCAGAAAAAATCCTAAACAATGCTTTTTATAGTTAATCCTAAATAAGGAAATAAAATCACAATGTTCAGAAAATCCTTCGAAATAGGTTACGGTATTTGTGAGGCGTGTCAGGGTCCTGACAACTTATCAGGAATGTTTTTAGGCCCTCCATCATTATTGGCATCTTTTGCTTTAACTGACGACAAAGCTTGACGACTTATCAGATACGTGACGACATATCAGAAAAGTCATCACTTCTTCATTCAAAATTTGATTCTCTGCCTACACTTGACGGCAACTCTGACACCTTATTACAGTTGTGATGACATGTTAGAAATGTCATCACAGTTTTACTTTAATCCTTCTAACACTGCAACACCTGATGTGATTTGTGATAACTTATGACAGGGCTGACGACTTATCAGGAATGTCGTCAGCCACACTTCCAGTTCTTTTGCATCAGTTTTCAGCTCTTTTGCTTCCATTTTCTTAAATTTTCCTTGCATCATGACTTTTACCGCAATATCAAAGTAAAATAATCAAAAATGACAAAAGTTGCTTAAGACTTCGCAATTATTCTCAGTTAAAAGACTTAAATGTGTTAGTGTCATCTCATACATCACCACCTATTTCCCCAATTCCCACCTTGTGGCTGACTGTGACTCTGGTCTGCGGTTTTGACCCTCTTAGCCTGTCTGTCCTTCTCCCTTTATTCGGTGATTTTCTTTTTCGTTTCTTCTACCTACTGCATGTGGACTGATAGCCTAGCAAAGTCCATGTCCCTATTCAGCATTGCCCCTTGACATTCAAGCACTAGATCATTTGAAAGGCCGGATGCAAATTTTCTTTCTGGGCTCTCAGATTACCTGTCATCTCTGGTGCATAACGGGCCAGTTGGTTAAACTTTGAAGTGTACTCCTGGACACTCATCTTTCCTTGCTTAAGGTTCATAAATTATTCAAATTTGGCTTCCCTCAACTCTAGAGGGAAGAATTTATCAAGGAAGGCCTCCATAAACTCACCCCAGACTGTGGGCTCAACACTCTCACCCTTCGCGTCCTCCCACTCATTATACCATTGGTTCGCTATATCCTTAAGTTGGACTACTGGCAGTTCAAACCCTTTCTCCTAATCTACATGCATTACCCTACAAATCTTCTCCATTTTGTCCACGAACTCCTGTGGATCCTCTTCTACCTTAGTGCCAGAAAATTTGGGTGGGTTTATTCTGATGAACTGAACCACCCTAGTAGCCTCCGAAGTAATAGATGCAGAGCCAGTATTCTCCGACCTCTGAGTCTGTATGGCTATAATCTGTGCATGCATGTGAATGGACTGTCTGAATTCTGCATTTGATATGTCCCTCTGAGAAGACTGAGGACGGTCAACATTTATTCGTGGAGCTCGAGGACTGGTGGGGACTGGAGGTACACCCGGAGTAGGAACAGGTTCTGGGGTGTACGCCCTATTATGGGTCCGCATCCCATGGGTAGGGCGGACTTCATCATCCTGAGTATCCTGATTGTTGGAGCGACGAGGAGGCATGGCTGCTTTCTGAAATACAAGAGATCACATGATTAGGGGACAGATTAGACTCTAAGGTACGAACTAAATCACAAAAAGGGGAAACATTCCTAAATACCTAGTAGCCTCCTGCTTATAAGTGTGATGCGCTATACACCCATAAACAAGACTCTACCCGACGCAATTTTGCAGACACCCTGGGACCATAAACCTGCTCTGATACCAAGTTTGTCACGACCTGAACCGAGGCCCTGGCCATGACAAGCATCCCGAATCGAGAAGGTTCGGACACCCTTCTAACTTGTAATCAAATGCACCATTCATACACAAATAAGGAAATGCGTAAAATATTGCGAGATGGACTCATGGTCATAAATCTGATATAAATTCGATAATAGAAAATGACAATCCAAAATCATCTAACAACCTATGGAAAACTGTCTGCAAAATCTCTACTACATGATCAATAATAAATATATAAAAATTAGGACAAGGCTCCCAGTAGACCAAAACTATAATAGATGACATAATCTGAAAGGAAAGGCCTCCTAGAATTGAGAAGGCTCACCGCTGCATAATCTGATCTACTGTCTGAATTATCTACTGCTTATTTGGACCCTTAAAATGAGCCTCAGAACCTGAGAGGTAGGGGAGGGGGGTCATTACAGATGTACTGGTATGCAGAGTAATCCAAAAACAAAAATAGAATTTTTATATAACATAGATGAGAGCTGCTATAAAACACTTTGTCGAAAAATAGTTCAAAAACACATAGGCATAGTATAATGATTTTTCGACAATAATGCAACACTACTGAGCTAGGTGGTACACCCTACAATCTTTCACCAACTGCCAAATCTCGATTTCGGCCAAGATTAGAGTATTAGTGAGGGGAGAAGAACACGCAAGATCACACAGCAGGGTATCTCCATCCCAATCAAGTCCACGTGTCAGGGTTGGGCTCAAGATCATAAAGCAGGGCTCCTAACCATTAGTCCCGAATAGGGATGACACAATACAAGGTACACAAGATCACATAGCATGGTACCAAGTTTTTCGTATTGGCAATTCACGGTTTCCAGCATAGAGTCATTTGACTCACTTTCTTCGGGTAACCACCTAACTCACATAAAGTTAAGCTTTAATCTTGATTCCAGACAAAACATATATCATACTCTGTGGGGTATCATCATAACCCAACGTGCAAGTCATCAGTATCACATCACTTCTCCAACTTCTTATATCATTCACAACACGCACATACATAAGGCTTCCACACACATCAAACACATGCACAATGGTTCTCACATATAATAATTCAAGAAGTTTTATCATTTATGAGTTAGTATCATAGAAACAGCAAAAACTCATGCTCTCGATAATTTAACACAAGTATCAGATGGGGTATAGAACATTATCATGGGGGATTTAAAGAATCACAATTCATATACATCACATCCTTTCAAAATTTAGATCACATGTCCACAATTCAATAATTGAAATATATTCAAGCAAACAACCCCATGAAGTTTCATTATTCTTTCAAAATCATGACACAACACGTGTTATTGGTATAACAATGAAATCCCTACTTGTAATAACACATATATATGTATAAATATTAAAGTCTTGTGCAAATTCTTTTTTAATCATGCCCATGAAATTTAGGACAACCCCACATACCTCTATTTTGGAAAATAATGTATGATTCTCGACGCCTACGTCTTGGGGATTCCAAATCTCCAATTACTTTAGAAAACCCATGGTTGAATCTTAGTTGCTTGGGTTTTAGTTTGAAAACCTTATGAATGTTCTTGAGAATTTTTAGATGAATGTGGATGTATTTTTGGAGAATTAGGGACTGAATTTCATTTTTATGGCTGAATAAGGGTGGGAAAAGGACTATTTTACCCCAAAAATGGAGTATTTAAGTCACTTGGGTCATAATGTATGCGGTGCACACCTTATCGCATAAGATAGGTTGTGCGGCGCACACTTTATTTCACACATTAGGGTGTGTGTTGCACCTTATGGAATAAGTTAGGGTGTGCGTCGCACACCTTATAGCACACCTATTCCAGTAGCCTTATGCAATTTCTTAGGCGATGCACTCCTCTTTGCAAAGCCATAACTTCTTGCTTGGGTGTCTGATTTTGGTAAAATTGGTATCATTGGAAAGATAATTTGAAGACCTTTCATTTGATATGTAGTAGGTCCTCTAATTCTATATATATTGGGAGTTATGGTTGCTAAAATTTGACTCAAGTTTAGACGCTCACTAAAACTCAATCGATGGAAAAGCTTTCAACTCATCCTTGAGTTAAGGGACCTCTATGATCTAAATTCATGCTCAACTAAATTGATACACTATATAATTTATTAACACACTATATTTACATCAGATTTATGGTTTTTGGAACGTGTACAAGTAGAAATGATGGTTTACATTCTAGCCTGAAAGTATGGGGTGTTACACCCTTTTGAGATTCTGAATATTCGACCAAGACTCCAGGTTTGGCCCTTTCTGTGAACTTATCACCTCTTGAGAGGATAGTGACATAGCATAAGCATCCAAAAACCCTGAGATGTGATAACTTGGGATCCTTGGAAAACATCAACTGAAATGGGCTCTTACCACGTAGAATAGAAGATGGTAACCTGTTCATTAGATATACTGCAGCCTTTACACATACTCCATAATACTTAATAGGCAAGTGAGACTGAAAATTGAGTGCTCTAGCTATGTTTAATATGTGTCTGCGCTTTCTCTCCACAACTCTATTCTATTGAGGACTATGAGGACAACTAATCTGATGTAGTATGCCCAGGGACTGAAACAATGTCTTACATTGAGAGTTGATAAATTTAGTGCCATAAGCAGATCTAATGGTTTTCACCATTATGCCAAACTGAGTTTTAATCATGGAAATGAATGTCTTAATGGCCACTATGGCCTCAGACTTTAACTGCAACAGGTGCACCCAAGTGTATCTACTATGGTCATCTACCATAGTCAAGAAATAGCACTTGTTGTCAAAAGTAGAAGTTCTATATGGACCCCATAAATCCATGTGTACAAGTTTAAAATATGCAGAGCATCTAGTAGTACTTACAGGGTATAACAATCTTGTATGTTTAGCTAGTGGACACACAGAACATTTATTTAACATATTTACATCACTAGGATTCTTCAGAATGTCTAAACACTTGAGAACCTAAGCAGCAGGGTGTCCAAGTCTTTGGTGCCATAAGATGCAACTAGAAGTGGAGACTTCTGCAATAAATCTATTGGTTTCTGATCTTGACTGATTAGTACCTATTGTCCAACCACCTTTAAGAACATATATTCCACCCTTTTGTCTACCAATCCCCTTCACCTTGCCATTGAAGAGGTCCTAAAAGATACAAAAATTAGGATAAAAGGATACAAAACATGAAAGTTCCTTGGTTATCTTAGCAACAGACAAAAAATTGAGTTTGAAGTCTAGAACAAGTAGAACATCTTTGATCACATCATCTACAAAAATGTGGGCTTCTCCGGTGTGTGATATTGTCACTTCATCACCTGTTGGAAGGTGCAACTTATCCAAATGCTTAGAGTCTAATCTGGTCCCTCTTTTGAATAAGTGTCTATGTGCAGACATATGATGTGTAGCACCTGAGTCTACAATCCAACTGTTAGTGCATGCTTCAGACAAGAACAAGTAGTAATACCTGTCGTATTTACTTGTTTTATATCTTTTGTGTCTTTGCTCAACATGGTCATAATCTGAGAGTACTCTTCCTCAGTGAATGTGTGAGGCTTGGCCATTGGTGTGCGAGTCACTTCATGAATAAAACTATCAGCATCAACTTGGCCAGCTACCATAGTTGAAGCCTGAGAAATAGACTTGTGACCAGTGTTGACAAAGTTATTACCACCATTGTTTGTGGATAGGTTGTTACTGCCAGTGTACTGTGATCTGAAATTAGAGTTGTAGCCTTGTTTCTTCATGTTCTTCCAGTCATTTGGATACCCTACCAACTTATAACAAGTTTCCTTGGTATGACCCAGGAGATGGCAATAATTACACTTTCTGTCTTTATAGTTAGAGTTGTTTTGTCCAAAACCATAATTTCGATTCACTTTCATAGCAAGTGGTTCTTATCTGTCATTCACAGTCATCATACATGCTGAATGTTGGATTTTATCCTCTATAAGCATAGCATAAGCTTGATTAAGAGTAAGAGTCACTCCTTTGAGCAATATCTGTCTTCTAGCTTGGTCATAGGACTCATTCAGGCCACTTAAAAATTGTAAAATTCTAAGTTGACACATATGATCTGAGTACTCTCTAGACGTAGGGCAAGCACAACTAGGATTTGGCACTAGTACTTTGAAAATCCAAATAAATACTTTGAAAATCCTTTCTTTAGATAAATAAATGTTGTAATTTTATTTGAAAATCGAAGAAACTCTGAACTAAACTTAGTTATGGAGGGCAAAAATTAGGTGTCAACATTAATTTCACGATGCAATTGGGTTATACGCATACGATTCACCTTGTCATACCTCTCTTCAAATCCTCCCAAACTACACAAGCATTCGTGGCATAAACAATGCCAGATAACAAACTCTCACTCACAGTGTTCATGATCCAGGAAAGCACAATTGCATTACATGTTTCCCACTGCTCATGAAGTTTCTCTCTATATGATTCCTTGTTGCAGGTACCAGTGACAAATCCAAACTTCCTCTTCCTTAAGAGAGCAATACGCATCGATCGACTCCATAAGTTATAAATTTCTGAACTAGTTAACTTGATTGGAATAAGTACAGCACTGGAACTATCAGATGCACCAATGAAAAGTGGATCACTTTGATCAATTTTAGGCGTCATGATTGATAGAATATAGCTGTAATGTAGATATTAATTGCAAAAAAAGGAACTGAAGACAGAGATTCAAAATGCGCAGAAAACTTAGTGAAATGTGATCAAAAACCACACTTAGTGTTGAGCTCGTGGCTCTGATACCATGTGAAAATACTTGCTAAGACTCAATTGATGGAGCTAAGAAGAGGAAAACGATCAAAATTATAACTGCTTCTTAAACTTATGTTACAATCTGATTGTTGTGCCTTATATAGGCTGTGAAAGTGATACAAAATATTTAATAACTACCTTTCTTCTAGAACACTCTATTTGATAGCTCATTGTCACTAACTAATCATTGTCTAACAACCTCTAACAACATATACAACTGACTCAGCAATATGCTAACTGAATAACTACTCCTAACTGTATTACACATCAATGGAACAGGTAGTCGTGTATGTGTCAAAATAGTAATTTATAATACTCTCCTTGTCCAATTTTTTATGACATTGATAGTCAGTTATATTTTTAAAATAATTTAAGTTTTCAATGTAGCGAAGCAGACATGTCTTAAATTACTCATAATAACTAATTAGAAATTATGCAGCAAAGTTGCTATAAAAAAAATTAATTGGGTCTCATATAAGATGTCAAGTTAATTTAAAACATCAAAATTTAATTTATTATTTTATATCTATCTTATATTTTTTATTAAATATTATTAATTTTTTAATACTTAGATGACTTATAATAATTAATTAGGGGTGATATGGTAAAATTACGATTGAAATAGCTGAAACAGACATGTCAAAAGTTATTTAATTTTATTTTTTATTAAATATGAATAATTTTTCAATACGTAAGAGAACCCAATATCACAATTGAAGTAGCGAAGCAGACATGTCTTAAATGACTCATAATAACTAATTAGAAGTGATATAACAAAACTATTATAAAAAATAATAGTGCAAAAAATTTAAGTGGACCACATAGAAGATGTTTATTTAATATAAAATATCAAGAGTTAATTTATCATTTTATGTTTATTTTACTTTTTTCATTAAATATTATTAATTTTCTTATACTTAGAACACTTATAATAATTAATTAGGAGTGATATAGTAAAATTACGATTGAACAGCTGAAGAATGTCATAAATGTTTATTTTACTTTTTTTATTAAATATTAGTATTATTTTTCTAATATATAAATGAAATATAATGCTCTCGTTGTTTCAAAAAGAATGACTTATTTTGACTTGACACGGAGTTTAAGAAAATAAAGAAGACTTTCGAATCTTGTGGTTTAAATTAAAGATATGCCAAATGTACCAAAATGTCCTTCAATCTTGTGGTTTTAAACATGTCACGTGAAAAGTTAGAATTAAAAAGTGGCCAAAAAAGGAAATGGGTCATTCTCTTTTAAACGAACTAAAAAGAAAAGTAGGTCATTCTTTTTTAAAGGGAGGGTGAATTAATTAGGGGCGATATAGCAAAATCATTAAGCAAACAAATATTTTAACAAAGAGGTGCCTGCTTTACCGCATTTCTAAATTACATATAATAATTAATTAAGGGTAGAGCTGTCAATATGGGTATAGGCTTGGCCTGTGAGGCCGGCCTAATCCAACCCTTTAATTAAGTGGGGTTGGGCTAGGTTTTTCAGCCCATTTAGAAATGAGGCTCATACACTCTGTCATGATCCAAATTCGGGACCGTGATGGCACCTATTCCATCCTCCATGATAGGTAAGCCAAAAACCCAATTCCAAGAACAACATCTCAAAACTAATAGAAGCGAAAGAAAATAAGTGCAAGACCCCACAAAATCTTGCATTTAAATTCAGCTCGTTTAGCTCCTTGAAGATCTTTAAAAGATCCAACACTTAGAAAATTTTGATAAGTGTTCAACACTTGTCTCATTTTAAGCCTCCAAACTTTGGGGAATTATTTGATGACCTTTCCGACATTCGTTTTTCGATTTTCAAGTTGTGTTAAAGTGGGGCAAGGTTGTAGTACATCCCGGGTAAGTTTTGGAATTTTTCTGATAGCGTAAGGACATGTTTGGATTTTCAAACCAGTAGCTCAGGGCGATTTGCCCAACTTTCCCAGCCTAGAGCATCGCTCTAAGCAAGGCGCCGCCCTAGCTCGAGCGGGCGAATAGCAAGGCGCCACCCTGTAACTCCGATGGGTGCTCAGTTTTTAGTATTTCACCTTCGTGTTTTCAAGGGAAATTTGGTCAATTTATCCACCCTATATAAGCCTAATAACACGAGATTTTGCCATAATTCAGCAACTTATACTCAATTTCTCTCAAAAACTCTCAAGAACAAGCCTTAGGGTTTTCATAAAGGTTCAATTCCAAGAAAATTCACCGTCAAATTTCAAGAATCTCTTCGTCAATCTTCGTAAAATCACAAGCTAAGGTATGTGTAGTGTTCATTCATGGATTCCTTTCATCCCTGAAGTCCAAGAACCCTCTTTTAAATTCTATATTATGTTATTTATGTAGTGAATGGATTACGTTCATGTTGTTGATGATGGATGATTCCCAAGTTGGAATCTTTATGTGTTTTTATGAATCTATGATATCATATGAGTTGGAAACATGTAAATTTGGTTGTTCATGATGAATAATTTGTTGATTACACCTATGCCTAAGTTGTGCATGTAAGGTGTTTGATAAAATGCCTAAAAGACTAGAAGTCATGTATTATAGTTGAATTGTGACCTAAATGACAAATGCATGCTACACCCTTATGAAAAAAATGACTTCTATGATATTGTTATTCACTGTGATTGTTGATGGAATGTTCATGAAACTAGATTAATGGACTTATGACATGTTGTTATATGCATTCCCTTCTATGTATAAGACTTTAAGAACTATGTGTAGTATGAAAGCCCCAACTTATGGTATTTTGAATTATGAATTTTGATCATGTGTTCAAGAAGAGCAAAGTCATGTTTTGTCAGTTTTCTTCCATCGAGTCCTGGGGGTACTTGTACCCGATAATTTAGCTGTGTGCCTAGAGCTATGTCATGTTTTCACGATACTCTCAGTCAAGCCATGATCCATAGAACTCAGTCAGCCATGCGACTTAGGAAATCTTAAAATCTCACTAATCTCAGTAGTTTAGTAATCTCAGTATTCCCAGTCAATCTCAGTAACTTTAGTACTTTCAGTCAGTTCTCAGAACTCAGTACATTCCGTCAGTCAATAAAACTCAGTAAACTCAGTTTAGCTTTGCGTAACGATACCACTAGTATCAGCTTAGCTAATCAGTTCAGTTTAGTCAATCATTTTAGTTCAGTTAATCAGTTCAGTGTCTTTCATCTGAGAGTAGGATTCAGCTCCGAGCGAGCCTAGGAATGGGAACTCACCCGCTAGATAGGACTGAGATCTCTAGAAGCAATCCCTAAGTTCCAGAACTACGTAGCCAGCGTAGGTACAAGATGTCACCCATTAGATAGGACTAACATACTCAGGGATCACCCGTTAGCATAATTAAATGTATAGGATTGATCCCAGGGGTCACCCGCTAGATTAGGACTGACTCCACGGCAGTTGTCTTTACCAGTAGCGCGGTACTGACACCCTTCCAACTGGGGTTACAAGTTGGACCCCAGTTAGCATAGTATGGGGTATGTCGGTTAGATGAATACATGCCACAGTTTTAGTTATAAAATCAGGACTGTCAGATACAGTCAACTCAGTCTCAGTAAAAAAACTCAGATAGTTCCTCAGATTTCAGGACTGTCAGATACAGTCAATCCTTATCATTATAAATAGACTTCGAGATCACCCATTAGATAGGACTGATCTTAACTATGGTCAATCAGTATCAGGATAATCAGATTCAAAGATCACCTGCTAGGTAGGACTGATCTCTGACTAAGTCAAATCATTTTTATTATCAGTATCATCAGATTTAGAGATCACCCGTTAGATAGGACTAATCTTAGATCCAGTTACTCAGATATAGTATGAAACTCAGCTAGTTCTATCAAATTCAGGACCGTCAGATACAGTCACTCATGTTATCAATTATATTAGTTATCAGAACTCACGTTATTCGTATTCAGCTTCAAGACTGTCAGATACAGTCAACTAGACCAGTTCTTCATAATTAGAACTGTCAGACACAGTTATTCATGTATCAGTAACATAGTATCAGTCCCTCAGTATTCAGTAATACAGTATTCAGTCCTATCATGATCTCAGTTACAATTACGTAGCCATGCATGTATTCTCACATTCATGTTGGTCAGTCAGTTAGTATTGTTCATGCATATGAACCTATTGCATTCATCCTACCTCACTTGCAGACTAGTACATTCAAAGTACTGATGCATTTTCGCTATGGTGTCTTATACCATAGGTTTAGAAGCAAGAGCTCCAGAGGACCAGTAGCACCCCAGTTCAGTGATCAGAGTTAGTAGTGAGTCCTCATCCTTCGAGAATATAATAATTACATTACTATTTCAGATTTTAGTTTATTTCAGTAGTTGGAGTTAGTTGGGGACATGTCCCATCAACTCCTTATTCTGACAGTTTAGAGGCTTTCAGACTATAGTATGTTCAGACAATTATTTCAAATTTATTTTAGGTATTCTATTACCCCACACAGATGATATATTATTCAGATTATGTTTAGCATTGAACCTTATGGTCTTTCAGTGCATGTTTCCGCATTACCATGTCATATTATGCAGTGTACAGGTACAAATATCAGTCATGGATTAGCTTGTGGTCTTTCAGGGTCATGAGCACCGTGTAGCATTGCGGGTACCAGATTCAGGGCGTTACAGTAAGAATATAGTCAATCCTGAATAATCTCATAAGTAGATTAATAGACTAGTAAAATTAATTCATAGATAATCTCAGGTCTGAAAGTCACTAATACAAGCCACTAAGATATAGAATAAAAAGAAATTTCAAATATTTCAAAATGTGAAAATGTATAAGAATAAGGGTGAAGGAGATATCAGTAATCCCTAAAGTCAGTAGCAGCTGTAGATATCTAATTTCGTCCCTTCTCAATATTGTTTTTACCCATTTTTTACTTTATCCTACCATGTACCCTCACCCATGTAATTACACCT
The DNA here is from genome assembly GCF_002878395.1 of Capsicum annuum. NCBI lineage: Eukaryota > Viridiplantae > Streptophyta > Magnoliopsida > Solanales > Solanaceae > Capsicum > Capsicum annuum. The sequence goes on from NC_061118.1 coordinate 172,234,524, forward strand.
CCACAAATGACAAAAATAACAACCCCTAACTAATTTTATCTTATCCTAACCTACCCAATCAAAATAAACCGCCTCTCTACCCCACCCCCTACCCCTATACACCTAGGAACCCCCTTCCTCAACCATATTTCTTCTACTAGAAAGGAATATATACACATAGATAAGGGACCATATAGATAGACATTACACATTTCAGAAAGGAAAGATGCTCACAGGAAAGGGAGAAGAGGAACAAATACTACTCCATTTTCGATACTCACACTACACACCCACTTTATCATCAACATCATCTCACACACATATACCATACCTACATATTGAATACACCACAGTTCACTGAAATTGTGAGGTGCACACATTATACACCACAGAAAATCACACACACCAATACACACCTCACGACTAAACACAGCTACACCATGAAAAAGAAAAATTGAGGAAGAATCAAGCATTGAAGAGATAATTGAAAGAGAGGAGAGATCGAGAGAGAGAGACATGGCAAAATAATAGATCGAGGGAGTAAAAAGGGGATTTTTTTTCCATGCACAGATCAGGGGTTAACATTTTTGAGGAAAACTCACCAGAAAACATCATTGTCTCCCTGAATTTGGGATCGTTCTCCATTTTTGGTGTTGTCCGAGCCCGCTAGAACTCCGACAAGGCAAAAATTAGCAAAACCAGCTTCCCAAATTGACTCAAATCAACCCATTGCGGTGCGATTCTGGTGAATTCTGTTGGAAAAGAGTGAGACGGGTTTGGTTCACACAAAATCTAGTTCGGGTTGATCTATTTTGGGTGATTTCTGTTTGGGTCCGTAGAAAAATAGAGGAAAAGGTATATCGAGCTCGGTTCGTGGTTGAGGTTTGAGTCGAGGTCATCGAACGCAGATTCCCCCAATTTTAATTAGAATAATACCTTGATTGAAAGCGGCATTGAGGTTCAATTCTTTCTTCTTCTCCTTTTTCAATTGATTGTGAGTGTTATTCGATATCATTGTTCTATTGTGATTGATTTGTTGATGTTTGGTGTTGTTTGCATTTGAATAATTAATCCCATGGTATAAATATGATAATATGAATTTGGGTTTGTATTAAAAATGAGATTCGGGTTGGGAATTGAAAATCATTGGTGAATGTTGATTATTTTTGTTAATTGTTAAACACGATAGTGTTATATGTTAGGCCGTTCAATAATTAGGCAAACGGTAGGCCAGGGTAGGCAAATTTAGAATTTGTGTTTTGGTCGAATGTTGGAATGTGTGTGTGAATATTTCTTTCTAGTTTATCATATTTAATTCAAATATATTCATTTACCCGGAGAATGCCCCGAGACACATTGTATTTATTCACCGGGGAATGCCCTGACGTATTATATTGACGGAAGACGTTCGTGATGAAGTCCGGAGGCATCGGGTAAAATATTGGAGCATAGTTTAGGATTAGTCTAGAATAGGATTTATATTTTTCGCATTTTTCTATTTTTGACTGTATAATTGGACTAAACATTATTTTGGTTTTGAATTTTGTTTGATTTGTTTGTTTGCTTGTTTTGTATGTTTATGTGGTTTATACATTTTATAATGTCAAACTAGTCGATACATTCCACCAACCGACCGTGGTCGAACCACGAGATCAGAGAGTGCCTAACACCTTCCCCTCGGTTAACAGAATTTCTTAACCGGAATCTTTGTTCGTAAACCAGTTTCAAAGAGTCAAATGGTTTTGAAAAGGATTTTCCAAAGGTGACTTGGCACACCGGATTATACCAAGTGGCGACTCTAAATGAAAAAATTATAAATAATTCTTTTTCGAAACAACCTTCATTTTGTCACTTTAATCAATAAAACCCTTTTGAAACTTAAAGACGAATCATTTTGGAGTTAAAAAAGGGGGTGTGACAGCTCTGGGGACTCTGCTGGGGATTTTTCAGAATTCGAGCTAATTTTCGGAGTTGTATTGGCTTAGTTTGGCACTATAGGTGTATAGACATTTTGTTTGTGTTGTCTTGTGTTATTGTTTATTATTGTTGAGTGCCAACGTGCTCTTTGCTTAAAGTTTTATCTTATGTGTTACTGCTTTATATCTGGCATCATGTGCATAACCCGATTTATTCTTTCTGTAACAAGTTCATAGTACACGTGTTGTACACGACCTCTAGTTGAGTCCCCCTTATTTTAGGAGGAGGACCCGTCAGTGTTATGCAGTGGGTGGAAATCTCTCTCAGCTACTATCGATCATACACTCCCCAAACAGCCTTGTTAGTAAACCCCAGCGTAGGTCAGCCTTTAGGTCATGTTTATCTGCATAATATTGAGACCTAGTGGGACCTACGTGGCCCTTTGTAGGAGACTCACCTCTAAAGCATCCTACGTGCTAAATACTGCATCTTTAAGGATAACGGGGTCATTTGATAGACTGATTTGGTTAAAAGCATGTGTTAGAAGTAAGGTGTCTAAGCAAGAATTTGTTGGGAAAAAAAATAAAAAAGAAGATAAGTGAGTCAAAAAAGAGTTTTGTAGTTTTTTTGAGTTCTTTATAACTTTTGTTTTTCACAATCAAAAAATCAAAAAGAGTTTTACCTTTTGCACTCATTTTCTCAAAAAACAAAAATCATCAAAATGATTTTCCTTTTGTTTCTTTAGTAAGGGTTCATAATTCAAAAACTTCAAAAAGATTTTTTCAATAGGAGCATTTTATAAAAGAAAAATCCAAAAAAAAAAGATGGTAGAAGTTTTGTATATTTCACATCGAAAATATCAAAAAAAAATTCTTTCATAGTTGTTGGTGTCATTTTTGTGTGAAGTGTAAAATTAAAACCCAAAAAGATTTTTCTTTCATCGTCTGTCTGTAATCGTGTCACTCAAGTTAAGTTTTAGTTTGTTATTTAATCCTTAATTGCCCAATCTGGATGAACTACGCACCCTTGATTCTCCTCTTTCGGGAGTGAGATACGTAGGCAGCCTATTGTTGGTTTGGGGATCTTATGTGAAAAATTCAAAAAAAAAAATTCTTCACTCTTTATTAGAGTAGAGGTTTCATATACATCTTTAAAAGAAAATTACAAAAAAGTTTTTTCCTGTTCAAGTTTCATTTTTCATATGAAATTCAAAATAAAAAACCTAAAAAGATTTTTCTTTGGTAATCATAAGTTTCATTTTGTATAGGGAGTTTAAACTTGAAAAATGCAAAAAAAAAAAAATCATCAATTCTTTTGACAATTTGTTATTTCCTTTTCTTTCTAAAGTTTCAAGAAAAAAAAAAGAAAACAAAGAGTTCAATTGGCCATTTTGGCAAGACTTCATGAACTACGCACACCTGATTCTCCCCTCTCAGGGGTGAGATACGTAGGCGCCCTTCTTGGGTTTGGTGATCTTTTCAAAAAAAAAGAAGAGATTTTGAAAAAGGTTGAACTCTAACATATTTGTTGCCTCTTGTTAAGTTAGTTAAAGGTGTTTGGCTTGTGGATTCCTGGTTGGTCCTCCATATCACACCAAATCTAAGGACGGTTTAGTTGTGTCCAACAAGGATATAGAGAGTGGCACCATGGATGAAACAAAGATTCAGGAAATTGAGAGTTTAAAGGAAGAGAATTTGACACTGAGACAACAAATGATGAAAATGTACCGAGCTTGGGCCAGTGGGCTGCCTCCACCTCCGTTCCCCACTTTTGACCTTGCAAATACCTTGAGTCTTCCACCAAAATCGGAAAGTCAGTTTCCTACTGTTGTTGATGCACCACAGCATGCCTCAGAATCCATTCCACGCCAAATGCACCTCAATACTTCCACCACTCTTTCTTTAGCTCCTCAGTATAAGTCCACCATATTCACAGCACCACATACCGTCTGTGCTTTTGTTGCTCAACCTTCTACTAAAACTTCCACTTTGGCTATCAATCCAACGATTGTGCTTCCTCAGTCCACATTCACAGCACCATATACCGTTCAATACTCTTGATGATCATTGTTATACTCTTGAGCCTACCGTTAAATTAAGTGAACCAACAAAATTTCTTACTAAGAAGCCTAGCATGATAGAAGAGCTAGAGAAAGTTGTTGGGAAAGTTAAGAGTGTAGAAAATGATATGAAAAATTCCCCTAGACTTATGGGCTATGAAGATGTTTCAAATAAAAACTAGGGCATGTCTTCAAGTGTTAACCTTCCTCCCATCTTTGAGACATCAAAATTTGGGGAGCCTAATGGACAAAAGGATTCTGTGAAACATTTGGAACGACATTGCAATCAACCAAGGGAAACTGAAGGAAAGAAGAAGGAAAACGTACCTATTGTCATGCCAAGGCCAAAGCAGAGTTTGAGAGGTCTAACCCACCAATACTGTCGGTATCAATCCCAAGCTTACATATTAGATCCACATAACCATTTGCTATAAGGTTTCTTTCCCCAAAATCCAAGAAAATACCATTCCATTTCCTCAATATCCTTTGAACAATGCACAATTGTATGCTCATCCATCTTTTTATACACAATGGCATGCATATGTCCCTCAACATCGTCCTCGACCCCCATAATTTTCCAAGGAACCTCTAAATCCAAATTTCATCCGAGGCCAGAGTTCGCAAAGAGGAGGAAGGAAAAATATAATTTCACTCCTATTGGGGAATCCTATGCCATTTTATTCTAGAGATTGGTACCACAAGGCATGATCACTCCTCTTCTTGGGTATACTCCTGACCCACATTCAAGAAGTTTTGATCCTAATGTACGATATGCATATCATTATGATGTTCAAGGTCACAGTATTGAAGATTGTCGTGCTTTGAAAGGAGAAATTAAAAATATGATTCAAGATAAATCAATTATGGTGCAGAACATTGACAGTGAGGAAAGCTCTAGTCATGCTGATATGCAAATCAGTGGCTAAGATATCAGGTTGAGCAATTGAGAAGTCACCCCCCCTACTAGGAAGAGGTCTGGTAGTTTGTTTTGTTTTATTTTTTGTTATCCGAATTATTTCAGGATTGTAGTTCGGGATCTATCTTGTTTTATTCCTTTGTCGTTATGTTCAAACCCTTCTATCTTTCATTCTTATTAAATGAAGTATCCCATTTTTCTTTGTGTTTTAAATATGTGTTGTTTGTTTGTTTTCTTTACATAGTACATTTTATGTTGACTCTAGTGATATGACATGCTAGTGAAATTTTTAGCTAGATCTTAAAATCTAGTTTAAGCATGAGCATTGAATCAGAGGGTTAAATTTAGAAAAAGAGAGCGTCTGAGAAAATGGATAGAGCGCTGGGGCATTTGGTGATCAAGTTGAAGCCTTCTTTAAAAATTAAGGCAATTATTTTGAGAATCGTGAGAATAACTTGGTCAACATTTGAAAGACATGTCTCAATTAGGTCAAATAGTGTATGCATGATTCTACATCAAAAGGAATAGAAAAATTAGCTCCACGAAAGAATAAGGAATATACAACAAAGATGGAGTTTGCAGAAGAAGTAGCGACGCACAGTCTCAGTTAAAATTAGTGTTGTAAAAAATATCACAAATGATCTTTATCTCTCACTTTCATATTGCATGATGTGTACTTGCATTTTCAAGGATTGATATGATGAAGGCATTTTATGCTGCAATCCAAACATTGTGTCATCCTTTGTTTACCCCATTTGAGCTTTAGTCATATTTTCTTTCACACCCTTCTTTTGGAATCAAGATAGAGTCAGTAAACCTCAAAAGAAAGGTGTCGACCAAAAAAATAGAGTCAAAAGGTATCAAAGAAAAGAGAGAAAAAAATGTGTCCAAAGAGAAAAAAAGAGTGTCAAGCAAAATAGAGTCAGAAAAATCCCAAAAAGAGAGTCAGTAAAAGAAAAGAAAAGGAAATCAGAATCAAGCAAAAGAACGAGCCGCCAGAACTACGCATGACCTAATTCTCCTCTTTCGGGGGTGAGATACGTAGGCTGCCCTACTCTGGGCTCGGTCCAACCAAATAAACAATTTAGAGTCACTCAATCAAAAGAAACTGGGGAATGAGTTAATCCTCATTGTTTGAGTCGATTCCAAAAGTTGTAAGTCCCACCCCACTTTAAGTGTCGATTGGGCCTTATGTCATCCTTTCTTTCTAACCCTATTCAAAAGCCAAGTTACAACCAAAGAAAGACCTTCAGATCAATCTTTAACGATGTTAAGGCTAAGCATGCAAGGGATATGATGATGCAGTTGGGAACTGCTTGTCTTCCTCAACATAAGAAATCAAGAGAGAAATAAAAATGAGAGATTCTTATTGGTGAAAACCCTCACGGGCACTGTAATATGATGGTAAGTTGAGAGAGATAAAAATGAGAGAGTCTTAACAGTGAAAACTCTCACGGGCACCATAAGACGACTGTGAGTTAAGGGAAATGAAGATAAGAGAGTCTCATTAGTGAAAAACCCTTACAGACACCATAAGGCAATGGTGAGATGAGGAAAAAAAATAAGAGAAGCTTGTTGGCGAAAACCCTTCAAGGCACCACTAGCCGAATGGGGTCTTAAATACAATTGACCTAAGGAATCAACTCAGTTTCAAGGCCATTAAATCAACAACAACAGGTAGAAGGTTGGATGAAAAGATCAAGCTGCTTAATCCAAATACATGGCATAATCATTAGAGTTGATTGTCATTTTAGATAAATTTTTCATTTCTTTGTTTCAAATGGGGACATTCATTGTCTTTTCTTTCTTCTCTTTATCTTTATTCTTATTTTTATTTTCTTGAGTCAGTTAACCAAATAAAAAAAATCATTGTCATTTTTCTCGCGTCATTGAGTCAAGTTCACGACAAAATAAGTGAGAAAAGATTTCAAAACTGGCTACCATCTTCTTCAATTGCACAAAGCAAGACAAAGTCAGCATATGAAGAGACATGATTGTGAACCGAATAAGGCATGCAGAAAATTTTGTCAACAGACAAGCTTGGGAACTCATGAAAATACAAAAGTTTAAAGGATTTATCTGAGGAGCATGGCAAAGCAAAGATACTGTATTTGTTTCAAAGTCACTCTTAATAATCTGTGTTTGGGTCAATGATGCATCAAGTCAATGATAAATGTAATGGTTGGAAGCAGGGTTAAATGTGATGACGGCAATAACATTTTTCATGAAAACCAAAGCCACAAACCTGCCTTCGTGTTCTTAAACTCACAACCTTTCTTTGCACGAAACAAGAACACATGTTACCTTCAAAGCAGAGTTTCAGAGCATAAACATCAAGGGTTTCAATGCCTCACTTTTACAGATGCAGAAAGTCATGTTGCTACCTAGGTTTGATAATCAAATCATGGTAAAAATTCATCAGCGTATATCCCTCGGAGACACACTTTCTTATCCAGGGATTTCAATTTTATTTGCTAGGTGATACACTTCTTAAATTGAGCCTTGACCCCTAGAAGACGTATCTTTTATTCGAGTTATCTCTCTTGATTCCTATCAGACGTACCTTTTAGTCGATTCATTCCCATTGACCCCTAGAAAATGTACCTTTTATTTGAGTCATCTCCCTTGATTCCTATAAGACGTACCTTTTAGTCAAGTCATTCCCCCTTGATCCCTAGAAGACGTACCTTTTAGTCGATTCATTCCCCTTGACCCCTATTAGAAATACCTTTTAGTCGAGTCATCTCCCTTGATTCCTATAAGATGTACCTTTTAGTCGAGTCATTCCCCTTGACCCCTATTAGACATACCTTTTAGTCGAGTCATTCCCTTTTATTCCTATAAGACTTACTTTTTAGTTGAGTCATTCCTTTGGATTCCTATAAGACGTACCTTTTATTCGAGTCATCCCCTTTGATTCCTATAAGACTGATACGCCCAAATTACAACACTCTTACGAGAATATAAGCGGTCGCTGTCAAATATAGAACCCAACTAGGTTGGGTGTTGAATCCCATAGGGAATACTGTGTTACTAAGTATTGTAGTTGTTACTGGACTGTTGATCAGAGGTTCCTGAATAGGGGGTTTTGGTTTAAATCTGAAGTGATAGTTACAATATAACAATGAAGCAATATGTGTATTAATATTTGATTACAGAGAATGACAAGTTAGGATTATGTCCACCTTGTAGCTTTTACTTCTCTATTAACTATGAGTATTAAGGATTTATACATGCATGCACTTATAGAGAGATGTATTCGAATTCTAAATCCAAGTGTTTCTCAACCATCAAGGATTAATTCACTTTAGTTCTCTCGAATCCAAAGTGTACAACCTATCATACGAACTCTCCAAATCATCATTCCTATTAAGGCATTAACGTGTAAAATAGAGGTTGGAAACCCTATTTTCTTGTCACTACTCTCTTTTCCAAACATTAAATTTTCTATCGAACAAGTTATTGCTATAATGGCACATTCCCTATGTTTGCACCCACGAGAATTCAATCATAACGAAGAGAGTAATAAGTGAGTCAACACATCGTAAATTCAAAAACCCATAGCAATAGAGAGTATACTACAAGGTTTCCATAACCATAACAAATAATCTTAGCTACTCATGAACCAAAAGAAAATAACCATAAGAATGTTCATCATACCCAGGACTAGAGGATGATCTTAGTGACCACAAATTCGAGAAAGCAAGAGGAGAAAACGTTTTTCTCCCTCTCCTCCTAAGCTAAGCCGCCTTTTTCTTGTTTCAAAAATAAAATTGATACGCTCTAAAAATTCAGTCATAAGGCTTTTAATAACATCCTTCTCTAATAAACTGCTACTAATTCCTCAACTATTTAAAACTATTGAGTTTGCCCGGGAAAAAGTTCTCATATATCACATTCAGTCCAAAAGCTGCTTTCCTTTTATATGAAGTTTCCTCTGCTATCCACAGGTCCCCAAAGTGTCGTGATCTTCCTCATTAGTACCTTAAAAACATACTAATCACATAGGTCAGCTCACTTAACTAAAAATAGACTAAAAGTGCAAGAATTATGTATTTTATCCTCAAACTTAGCTAAAACATGGGTAAGTTATGGTGCTTAGACGTATAGATACGGCCGTTTTTCCTCGAACAAAATCATACATCCATGCAAATACCTATCTAAACTTCACAAGGGCAACACAAAATTTTAACCAAGACATACACAGCAATTATTAACAAAGAGTAGATTTCTGGATCATTACTAGAAACAACTCACCCTCCAACATAGACTCATTGAGTTGGTTAATTCATATACACAAGTTAAGCCAATAAATCATATAAAACTACCTAATAATCATCAACCATGTGCACTCACACAAGAAAGTTACCCATAATCACTCATAATTTTGCGTTCTTCAAAAATATGGGTATAAGAATCAACTTACTTGCTCTCACTCTCACAAAGAATTCTTAGATTACAACTGATGACCATATTCTTGCCCTTAGTGTAATGCTCCACTAATATCAGAATGCTAAGGTTAGGATCAAATAGGTCTTTTACGGGTTGTAATGTAGGCTAAAGGGATGGGTAGGACTATTTTGGCCAGAAATAGTGACTATGTTCCCTAAGCGTTTTAATACACTACATTATGCCATTTAGACCAACTTTTAGCAACCAATCTACCTTCTTTTCATCTACCAACCTCTTTTATTTTCACCCTATTTTACTACTCAATCAAAAACACTATGGTGGGAGTATACAACTCTTTTTATTTTGCATCAATTTCTTGTTACACATCCCTATGATAGCCACCCTCAGCTTAGGCTATTTGCCTTAGTCGAGGTGCACAATGTCCAAGAAAGGACCAGGGCCAAAACAGATTTATTGTAACATGTTTGGCTACAAATTCATCACTTTTAGTGTAGCACCTTGCCACTCCCAATCACAACATTTTTATGTACCAATAACTAAACTTTGAGGCATCACTTTCACCCTTTTCCTCTTATTTTGCCAAACTCTTAACTCAACTTGATTCTACAATTTAAAGCATTTAGGATCTTTTGGATCAAATTATGGTCTTTAAAAAAAATAGATTAGGCTACATATGAGGTTGCCAAAGAAAATAGCTAAAGGCTCAATGGATGTTCAACTAGGATAATGTACAAAGGCAGGTAAAAAGAAGAGAGAAATAAGGGCTGCCAAAGAAATGCCTAAATCATCTCCTAAACCTACAATCTTTATTTCGCTTCACACACATACTAGGCAAGTTCTAGCATCATTCGCAACAAAGAATATACAATAACCTTACACACTAGTAGTCGGTGATCATCGTCTGTCGGCACATCATCATCTAGAGGTTCTTCAAAATTTACCCCCACTCCACACATGGCCCGAGCATGATCATTAAGTGAGTAGTCATAGTCAAGCTACTGAAGCTCTGCATCAGTAGACACACGACCCCCATTCATCATAGTGAACCTAGTCATGCCATACAGATGACGAAAAAAACTCTCATCTCGAGCATGTATTTCAGCAGTGGTAAGGTTGATGCGTTGATTAGTTTTTGATCTTTGATTTTCGTGAGATCTACCTTCTTTGGGTTTTGTGGCAACTTATGGTCTACTGACTCCACCTCAATGTGCTCTTTCCTTAAAATTGCAGTCAACAAGTTGTCGAAACAAAAGTGGAACTTGTTGTGCACCCTTGCTTTGTGCATCGACACGTGTATAACTGCACCAATATTGATGGGAATATTCGTCATTAGAGCATATACTAATCAGAATCGATCACGCGTGACCTTAGTGTATTGTGTCCCAGGAATCAAGAAGGAATTGACTATTCTTAACCATATGCGAGCTTCTCTGTTCAAACAAGCATATGGGTAAGTATTGTGACGACCATTATCCTTATGATGAGTCCACCGGGTCATGGACCTTAATCCACACAATGTATGTCTGATGGCTCTGTAGGGAGGTTTGTTGTAGAGCTCCTTGAGTGGTGAGTGATCCACACTTGGAGTACCCAGGAAAGAGTTGAAGAAATCAGCATTCAATTGCAAGACCTTCCCTTGAATCTTTACTTTATTTACCGTAGTCCTTGGGGACCAGTTGGCATAAAACTCTTGAGTCAAATCAAGATTACGCTCGCCCATGTCTCGAAAGATGAATTCAAGCTTTAGAGCCATATTCTTTGCCAGAATGCGAGGGCAGTTCTTTGCTAAACTTTTCTTCTCCGTCACTTCCACATGTACATATTTGTTCAATTTATTTTCTCTGTACCATTCCTTCCCTTCCTCCTCTAGAACCTATTTGATCCCAAAAGTGCGTCGAGGCACTTGAAGAGAGAATGAATCAGCCTGGTCTTTTTTTGCCCTTTTTTGACCTTTTTGTGATGTGGATGCTTTCTCCTTTCCCTGTCTTCCTTTTGGAGCCATGTTACCTGAGATCATAATAGGGTCATATTAGTCTCATTTCGTAAAATTCACTATAGTCGAAGAAGAAAATAGTGAGAGCACCACCCCACACTTAATTTGTTTGCAAAAACTAATTAAGTGAGTGTTGTCGAGTACTCAGACTTCATCGACATACATTTAGATGGTATGTACCAACAACATTATTAGTGCAGTAACACTTTCAACCCCTCACTTTACATAACAATTTCTTGGTTTGATATACAAAAGCAGCACACAATGGTCCTATAATCTTGATTATCATTTCCAATTTCATTTCATTTCAGCAATACTATCTTTGAACAAGACTACCACATAGCAATCTTATCATCCCATAGTATAGAAACAACTTCACATTCTTATGCTTTTGGTTAACCATGCTTAATACATCGATGAACGAGTCACACACATACTCAAGCTTACAACTCCCAGAATCATGCGTTAAACTTCAATAGTTCAACTTCATAACTGAAAAATTACAGTGAATACCAATCAATACATTTCGGAGTGAACTCAAGATTTTCCACGAGAATCCTTTCACTCAATGAAATGTATTTTCCCAAATCATAGAAAATTAACCATAATCTTCTCACCAAGCACTATTTCAAAATCCAATTGACCATTATGAGCCTAGCAACGAAACAACTAAGGAACATGAAAGAACAACTTACTTGATGATAAATGCTTGATGAACTGTGAAGGTGAGCCTGCAAGATCAGATGCGAAAAAAGAAAAGCTTGGAGAGGGAAAAGGAGTTTGGGCGGCGCGTAGGTCAAAGAAAAATCGAGTGGGATTTAAGAATAGAGAATGTATTCAAAAGTTCAGACATGGGTCAGTTTTATCCATTCAAAAATAGATTATTAGGCAAAACTTACACTAATAGGTGGCGCCCATGAAATCGCCTAAGCATAACTAGGCGGCGCCTAATGTATCGCCTAAGTGAGGCAGTGAGCATAGGCGATGGAATAGGCGGCACCTATATGCACTTATGTGATGCCTTGAAGTCGCAATGCACCCATACCAGTTGCTACATGCCTTCTTTCTCAATTTCCAAGTGAAAACGAATGCTACACTCTACAATATACCAATTTTCTTTCATTACGCATCACATGTGAGATTACCCAACATTACTTATAAATTTAGCCTTAAATTTCGAAGACTCCAACTTACTAGAAATGTGTACGTCATCAATAGACTTACCACCTTTGATGTAGTTGATTTTCTCACCAAGTTTAAAACCAATTGTCTCCTTAATGCCTGCAGTACCTATACTTATTCAGGACAAACAAACAAGATGATTAGAGGGATGGGTTGCCTCCCACCAAGCGTCTTAGTTTTGGTCGTGTTAGTTTTGGTCATGGCTCGACTCTTCTTTTTGAATTTTCATTTACCTAAAACAAAATCCTAGTAAAACCATGGGTTGCCTCCCATGTAGCGCCTGATTTATTGTCGCGGCAAGACACAGTTATCTCGATTACTCAAACTTCATCGAGATATATGGTGGCTATACATTTTATCTATTCGGTTGGACCAATATATAGCTTCACTCTTTGTCCATTCACCTTAAAGACACTACCATCATCATTTTCTAACTCTACTACTCCAGATGAGTAGACTTTGCTGATTCTGAATGGACCAGACCATTTAGACTTCAACTTACCTGGAAACAGTTTCAGTCTAGAGTTGAAAAGGAGTACCAAATCACCTTTCAAAAAGTTCCGTTGGATAATCCTCCGATCATGGTACTTTTTCATCCTTTCCTTGTAAAGATCTACTCTTTCATATGCATTGAGATGAAATTCATCCATCTCGTTCATCTGTCCCAATCTCATATTTATTGCATCATCCTAGTTCTGGTTAAGTGACAAGCCTTGACATAAACTAGTTGGTATGGTGACATGCCAATTGGTGTCTTGAACGCAGTCCTATATGCCCATAAGGAATCATCCAGCTTCCTGGACCAATTTTTTCTGCTGGCATTCAGAGTCTTAGCAAGGATCAGCTTGATTTCCCGGTTTGAGACCTCTAACTGCCCACTAGTTTATGGGTGGTACGGTGTAGCTACCTTATGTTGCTTAACCCCATACTTTGCCAATACGGCACTGAATAACTTGTTGCAGAAATGTGATCCTCCATCGCTTATGATGGTACGGGGTACCCTAAAACGAGAGAAGATATTTCTCTTTAAGAACGCCACAACACTCTTACCTTCATTATCAGCTAGAGCGACTGCTTCAACCTATTTGGATACGTAATCCACAGCAACTAAGATATATTTCATACCAAATGAGCTCACGAACAGGCCCATGAAATCAATACCCTAGACATCGAATAACTCTACTTCAAGCATTTTAGACATGGGCATCTCATTATGCTTTGAGATAAAACCTTGCCGCTTGCACTGATCACATCTTCTTACGATATCGTAGGCATCCTTAAATAATGAAGGCCAATAGTAGCCACTTTGCAGTACTTTCTTGGTCATCTGATCACCTGCATGGTGACCTCCAACTTGGGAAGCATGGCTTGTTTCCAATATGCTAGACACCTCTACTTCTGGGATGCACTGCCTAATAATACTGTCAGCACATCATCGGAAAAGATACGGCTCATCCCAGAAGTAATGCTTCACATCATGCATGAACTTTTTCCTTTGATGAAAGGAGAGATTCTCAGGAATCACTTCGCTTACCAACTAGTTAGCGAAATATGCATACCATGGTAAGTTTTTTACCACAGTTGCTAGAATCTTTTCGTCGGGGAAAGCATCATCAATCTCCAGGTTGCTCTACACTGTGTGCTCACTCTCAAGTCTACATAAATGATCAGCTACTTGGTTTTCACAACCTTTTCTATCCTTTACCTCAAAATCAAATTCTTGAAGCAATAGCAACCACCTGATTAGCCTTGGCTTGGCATCCTTATTTGCCATTAGATATCTCAGAGTCGTATGATCTACATGAACTACTACCTTGGTTCCCAACAAGTAAGCACAAAACTTCTTGAAAGCATAAACAACCGTGAGAAGCTCCTGTTCAGTGATGGTATAGTTCTTTTGTGCTCCATTCAAGGCCTTCCTCGCATAGTAGATTGAATGAAAGAGCTTTTCTCTTTTCTGACCAAGTACATCACCCAAGGCTACACCGCTTACATCACACATAATTTCAAATGGTAGAGACCAATCGGGTGCTACAATAATAGGGGCTTTAACTAACTTCCCTTTGAGGCATTCAAACGCCTTCAAGCTATCTTCAGCAAAGTAAAACTTCGCCTCCTTATCTAAAAGTTTTCATAATGGGTTTGCAATCTTGGAGAAGTCTTTAATAAACCTCTGATAAAAACCAGCATGACCGAGAAAACTATGAACCCCCTTCACAAAAATTGGAGGTAGTAGTCTCTCGATAACTTCAATCTTGGCTCGATCAACTTCAATTACTTTTTTAGAAATTTATGCCCGAGAACAATGCCTTCTTTAACCATAAAATGGCACTTCTCCCAATTTAGCACAAGATTGAATTCCACACATCGCTGCAAAGCCATACTCAGATTTGCCAAGCATGACTCAAATAACTAACCTACAACCGAAAAGTCATTCATAAACACCTCCAAGGTGTCTTCAACCATATCTGAGAAAATGGATATCATGCACCGTTGAAAAGTGGCAGGTGCATTACATAGCCCAAATTGTATCCGTTTGAATGCAAAAGTACCATATGGGCATGTTAAAGTGGTCTTCTCCTGATCTTCAGGAGCAATGCAAATCTGGTTATATCTAAAATAACCATCCAAGAAATAGTACCATCCCTTTCCTGCTAATTGATCAAGCATTTGATCCATGAATGACATTGGAAAATGGTCCTTTAACATCCACGAGTTTAGCTTCCAGTAATCCATACACACCCTTCACCCTGTGACAGGCCTGAGTGGAATTTGCTCATTCTTCTCGTTTGCCACGACTGTCATGCCCCCTTTCTTGAGCACACATTGTACAGGACTCACCCATTTACTGTCTGAGATTGGGTACACCACCCCTGCATCTATCCACTTGATGATTTCTTTCTTCACCACCTCTTACATAGGTAGATTCAGACGACGCTGATGCTCAATAGTGGGTACACAATCTTTCTCTAGCTGAATCTTGTATATATATATGCCAGGAGGGATACCAATGATATCTGCAATAGTCCAACCAATAGCTCTCTTGTATCTCTTAAGAACAAAGATGAGAGCCTCTACCTGTTGTTTACCTAAATCAGCAGCAATAATAAACGGCAGTGTATTTCCACTACCCAAGAACATATACCACAAATAACTGGGTAGCTCTTTCAAGTCTAACACCAGTGGCTCTTCAATGGACGGCTTTGCCGGTGGTGAAGGTCGATTCTTAAGGTCAAGATCTAGCTTCTTAGGGGCAAAAGAATACGACCCTATTCCTATTAAAGCACAGACAGTTTCTTCGTACTCATCAATATCCTCACGATCAAAGTTCATAAGCACAGCAGCTAATGGCTCAACAGTAAGCTGCTCCTCCAAAGATAATTCCTTCTCATCCTCATAATAAACATCAACTATAGAGAACACATTCATATCCTTGGGTTGCTTCATTGATTTTCATACATCAAAACATACTACTTCGTCATTCATCCGAAATAAAAGCTTATTTGCTCTTAAATTAATAAGCACACTTTCAGTTGCGAGGAAAGGTTGACCCAAGATTATGGGCACCTCGAAATCCACCTCGCAATCCAAAATAACAAAATCTACAGGAAAAATGAAGGTAGCCACCTTCACTAATACATCGTACAGAATCCCAATAGGCCGTTTTACAAAATCTACAAGCCGCATGTTGGTTGGTGTAGGATCTCCCAACCCCAACTATTTATAAATGGCTAGCGGCATCAAATTAATGCTAGCCCCCAAATCACACAAAGCCTTAGCAAAATCTAAAGATCCAACCATGCAAGGAATAGTGAAAGCACCCGGATCTGCCATCTTCTTTACTAAGGACCTTATGGCAATTGAACTGTAATGATGGAAATTATCTTACGGTTCATAGCTTGATGCCCTTTTCTTTGTCAAAAGGTCCTTCATGAATTTGACATACCCTGGCATCTGCTCCAGTGCCTCCACCAAAGGCACATTTATAGTCAGTTGCTTCAGCATGGTCATGAATTTACTGAACTTAGTATCATCGGCCTTCTTCTTCAGTCTTTGAGGAAAAGGGGGTGGTGGTTTTGGAAGAGTTTTATCCACCACTTCCTTTTCATTGTGCTTCCCATTATCAATCTTTTCAGACTGCTGACAGCTGGCTATAGTATTATTAATGACCTCATCCTGATTTTCAACTTCTACAGAATCATCATAATCTGCTTTAACAACATTCTCCTCCATACTATCAACCACAGACTTACCCTTGGATGAATTTTCCAACACCTTACCACTCCTAGTAGTAATGGCCAAACATGATCCTTCTTTTCTTGGATTTTGCACAGTGTCACTTGGTAAAGTGCCAGCTTTCCTTTAATTGAATGTCATTGATAGTTGACTCATTTGTTGTTCCAACTGTTTTATGAAAGTGGAATGCGAGTCAACAATTCATTGAGGACAAATCATTTTTTACCTCAGCTACTCACGTGTTGGTTGCCTCCACTCCTTTCAACAGCTTGGCCATTATGTCCTCCATGGACATCTTCCCAGAGCTAGATGCAGCAGCTTCACGATTTCTAGGAGGGACATACAAACCGCTCCTGTCATTCTTATTCTTCCAATTCCCTTGGTCTCGGTCCTTGTATCTAGATTTTTCATAATATTTCCAACTTTGGTTTCCTTGGCCACTGCCTCGGAAACCCCCTAATTATTCAAGTAATTTGCTTCCTCCTTAGAATTGGAGTCAGCTCTTCCCTGTGATACAATAGCTTTGACCTTTTCTGTCTTTCCTGATAATAAGTGCTTAGTAAGAAGGTCCATCTTCATTTTCATGTAAGCCATATCCTGGTCACGTTTCTCTTCCCTTCGTCTCTGTTCTACCGTCGTGTCAATAGATACAGTAGCTCTTGCTACCTCAGAGTCCTTGGTATGCCAAGCTCTACTCTGCTTTGTCATACGATCCAGCATGTCCAATGCCTCAAGAAAAGTAAGGTCTATGAATGACCCACCCGCAGCATTATCTACCACTGGCTTAGTCACCGAGTTCAAAGCCCTATATAATATCTCCATCAAGTGGACGTTGGTCATCTGATGATTTGGGCACCGCATAAGCTTCTTCTTGAACCTCTCCCAAGTCTCATGGAGAGCTTCAGTTAGAAGTTGTTTGAAATTTCTTATCTCATCTCTTAATTGTGCCCTCTTGGACGGCAAAAAGAATCTTTCTAGGAAAGCGTCTTTAAGTTGCCTCCAATTGGTAATAGAGTTGGGAGTTAGCGCATTTTCCATAGAGTTGCCTCTCCAGATAGAGACAATGGAAAGAAGCGCAGTCGGATCACATTCTATCCAACCCCTGGATTGTCAAATGATTTGCATGTTGAGATAAAATTAATCAGATGCATATTCGGATTGTTGCCTGTAAGTCTACCAACTAGCCCTTTGAGTTGCAATAGTTGGATCATAGTGCTAGTGATATTGAATTTGGCTCCGGGTGCTAAAGGCGAAGGAATAATAGACCCCGTTACACCAGCCCCATCCAAGTCATCATCATCATCAAAAACAAACTGTACAACTCGGCGTTCAGGTCTCATTCTAGCATAGTGATCTCTGTTGATATTCCTGTTCATAGGTGTAGCCAAATCCTCTGCACGCCTTGGATTTAATATCTTATCATCACCCAGGCCTTCATCATTCGGATTGGGTACCCAACCTGGGTTATCAGCATTCTGCTGATTTACTTGCGCAGCTGCCAAAGCAGCTAATCTAGCCTGCTTTTGTTGAGCAGCTATCCTTTTCGGGTCTCGTTGCACATCCATTCTACCAATGAGATGTGGTTCAGGTTTTAAAGGAAATAATGGTTGACCCGATCTCTGCGTATTTGGCATGCAATCCACTCAACCTGAACAAAACAAAAACAACAAACAAAAAGTAAAATTTTGGGAATCTTTGACCAAAAGGTCGATTAACAAATATAACCTTAGTTGACAACTGTATTCCTCGGCAGCGGAGCCAAAATTTGATACGCCCAAATTATAACTCTCTTATGAGAATGTAAGCGGTCGCTGTCAAATATAGAACCCAACTAGGTTGGGTGTCGAATCCCACAGGAAATACTGTGTTACTAAGTATTGTAGTTGTTACTGGACTGTTGATCAGAGGTTCCTGAATAGGGGGTTTTGGTTTAAATCTAAAGCGATAGTTACAATATAACAATGAAGTAATATGTGTATTAATATTTGATTATAGAGAATGACAAGTTAGGGTTATGTCCACCTTGTAGCTTTTACTTCTCTATAAACTATGAGTATTAAGGATTTATACATGCATGCACTTATAGAGAGATGTATTCGAATTCTAAATTCAAGTGTTTCCCAACCATCAAGGATTAATACACTTTAGTTCTCTCGAATCCAAAGTGTACAACCTATCATATGAACTCTCCAAATCATCAATCCTATTAAGGCATTAATGTTTAAAATAGAGGTTGAAAACCCTATTTTCTTGTCACTACTCTCTTTTTCAAATATTAACTTTTCTATCGAACAAGTTATTGCTATAATGGCACATTCCCTATGTTTGCACCCACGAGAATTCAATCATAACAAAGAGAGTAATGATATAAGTGAGTAAACACATCATAAATTCAAAAACCCATAGCAATTGAGAGTATACTACAAGGTTTCCATAACCCTAACAAATAATCTTAGCTACTCATGAACCAAAAGGAAATAACCATAAGAATGTTCATCATACCCAAGATTAGAGGATGATCTTAGTGACCACAAATTCAAGAAAGCAAAAGGAGAAAACGTTTTTCTCCCTCTCCCCCTAAGCTAAGACGCCTTTTTCTTATTTCAAAAATAAAATCGATACGCTCTAAAAATTCATCCATAAGGCTTTTAATAATATCCTTCTCTAACAAATTGCTACTGAATCCTCAACTATTTAAAAATATTGAGTTTGTCCGGAAAAAAGTTCCCATATATCACATTCAGTCCAAAAGCTGCTTTCCTTTTATGTGAAGTTTCCTCTGCTATCCACAGGTCCCCAAAGTGTCGTGATCTTCCTCATTAGTACCTGAAAAGCATACTAATCACATAGGTCAGCTCACTTAACTAAAAATAGACTAAAAGTGCAAGAATTATGTATTTTATCCTCAAACTTAGCTAAAATATGGGCAAGTTATGGTGCTTAGACGTATAGATACGCCCAACATAAAGACGTACCTTTTAGTCGAGTCATCCCCTTTGATTTCTATAAGACGTATCTTTTAGTCGAGTCATCCCCTTTGATTTCTATAAGATGTACCTTTTAGTCAAGTCATCCCCTTTGATTCCTAGTAAGACGTACCTTTTAGTCGAGTCATTCCCTTTGGACCCTAGAAGATGTACCTTTTACTCGAGTCATTCCTTTTTGATTCCTGTAAGACGTACCTTTTAGTCGAGTCATCCCCTTTGATTCTTATAAGACGTACCTTTTATTCGAGTCATCCCCTTTGATTCCTATAAGACATATATTTTAGTCGAGTCATCCCCTTTGATTCCTATAAGACGTACCTTTTAGTCGAGTCATTCCATTGATTCCTAGTAAGACGTACCTTTTAGTCAAGTCATTCCCTTTGGCCCCTAGAAGACGTACCTTTTAGTCGAGTCATTCCCCTTTGATTCCTATAAGACGTACCTTTTACTCGAGTCATCACCCTTGATTCCTATTAGACATACTATTTAGTCGAGTCATCACCTTTGATTCCTATAAGACGTACCTTTTAGTCGAGTCATCACCCTTGATTCCTATTAGACTTACCTTTTAGTCGAATCATCCCTTGATTCCTATAAGACGTACCTTTAGTCGAGGCATTCTCCTTGATTCCCATAATGATGTGACTTACACAAAAGTCCTTTGATGACAAACTGGGGCAACATTTAGTTCTTGTGTTTGGAACTTCACTTTTCTAGAAAATGATATTTCTTTATAATAATCTTTGTTTGGGATAATTTTCTTTTTAGTTTTGATGTGATTTCAAGAGCCCGCCTGAAGAGCAGGACGAATAAATGAAAAGTCAAGCAACATGATGAAGAAGTTGAAAGTCAAGCAACATGGTGAAAAGTTGAAAGTTAACAGATTGATGAAATAGCAAATCAGGAGCCCGCCTGAAGAACAAGGTGATGAAATTGCAAGACAGGAGCCCGCCTGAATAACAGGGTGATAAAATGGCAAGTCAGGAGCCCGACCGAAGCACAGGGCGAATAAATGAAAAGTTAAGCAACAAGGTGAAGCAATTGAAGACCAAGCAACAAGTGATGAAATTGCAAGTCAGGATCCCGCCTGAAGAATAGGGTGATGAAACTTAAGTCAGGAGCCCAACAGAAGCTGCATAGATAGGATTTTGTAATTTCATTTATGTTTTAACTTGTAATTTTCATTTTGATGTAATGACAGAGCCGCTAAACAGAATCTCGATGGAACCTCACTCGACTCTCCAACTCGGTATAGTCCATTTCCTTCCAATCCAATGAAACACCATCACTTGACTCCTCCATAACTTGGGTGGGTAGGATGGCTTAATCAGAACTCGGTGGCTCTTCTTCTTTCTGTTTCTTCCTTTGAATAATGGTTGGGACAAAATTATGTCTTGTTGTCTACTGCTTTGTTTGAAAACACTTCGTGTTTACATTCAAAGGGGGCATGATGTAGACACCTAATTTCGTCCCTCCTCGATATCGTTTTTACCCATTTTTTACTTTATCCTACCGTGTACCCTCACCCATGTAATTACACCTCCACAAATGACAAAAATAACAACCCCTAACTAATTTTATCTTATCCTAATAACCTACCCAATCAAAATAAACCACCTCTCTACCCCACCCCTACCCCTATACCCCTAGGAACCCCCTCCCTCAACCACGTTATTTCCACTGGAAAGGAATATATACACATAGATAAGGGACCATATAGACAGACATTACACATTCCAGAAAGGGAAGATGCTCACAGAAAAGGGAGAAGAGGAACAAATACTTCTACATTTTTTATACTTACACCACACACCCACTGCATCATCAACACCATCTCACACACGTATACCATAGCCACATATTGAATACACCACAGTTCACTGAAATTGTGAGGTGCACACATCATACACCACAGAAAATCACACACACCAACACGCACCTCACGACTAAACACACCCACACTATGAAAAAGGAAAATTGAGGGAGAATCAAACATTGAAGAGAGGAGAGATCGAGAGAGAGAGGCATGGAAAAACAGTAGATCGAGGGAGTAAAAGGGAAATTTTTTTCCCACGCACAGATTGGAGGTTAACAGTTTCGGTTAAAACTCACCGGAAAACATCATTATCGCCCTAAATTTGGGGTCGTTCTCTATTTTTGGTGTTGTTCGAGCCCGCTGGAACTCCGGTGAGGCAAAAATTAGCAAAACCAGCTTCCCAAATTGACTGAAACCGACCCATTGTGGTGTGATTCCGGTGAATTTTGCTGGAAAAGAGTGAGACAGGTTTGGTTAGCACAAAATCTAGTTCGGGTTGATCTATTTAGGGTAATTTTTGTTTGGGTCAGTAGAAAAATAGAGGAAAAGGTATATCGAGCTCAGTTCGTGGTTGAGGTTTGAGTCGAGGTCATTGGACGCGGATTCCCCCGATTTTAATTGGAATAATACCTTGATTGAAAGCGGCATTGAGGTTCAATTCTTTCTTCTTCTCCTTTTTTAATTGATTGTGAGTGTTATTCGATATCATTGTTTTATTGTGATTGATTTGTTGATGTTTGGTGTTGTTTACGTTTGAATAATTGATCCCATGGTATAAATGTGATGACAATATGAATTTGGGTTTGTATTAAAAATGAGATTCGGGTTGGGAATTTAAAATCATTGGTGAATGTTGAATATTTTTGTTAATTGTTGAACACGATAGTGTTATGCGTTAGGCCGTTAAATAATTAGGCAAACGGTAGGCCGGGGTAGGCAAATTTAGAATTTGTGTTTTGGTCAAATGTTGAAATTTGCGTGTGAATGTTTCTTTCTAGTTTATCGTATTTAATTCAAATGTATTCATTTAGCTGGGCAATGCCCCGAGACACATTGTATTTATTCACCAGAGAATGCCCCGACATATTATGTTGGCAGAAGACGTTCGTGATGAAGGTCCGAGGCATCGGGTAAAACATTGGAGTATAGTTTAGGATTAGTCTAGAATAGGGTTTATATTTTTTGCATTTTTCTATTTTTGACTGTATAATTGGACTAAACATTATTTTGGTTTTGAATTTTGTTTGATTTGTTTGTTTGCTTGTTTTGTATGTTTATGTGGTTTATACATTTTACAATGTCAAATTCGTCGATACGTTCCACCAAGCGACCGTGGTCGAACCACGGGATCGAAGAGTGCCTAACACCTTCCCCTCGGTCAACAGAATTTCTTAACCGGAATCTCTGTTCGCAAACCAGTTTCAAAGAGTCAAACAGTTTTGAAAAGGATTTTTCAAAGGTGACTTGGCACACCGAATTATGCCAAGTGGCGACTCTGAATAAAAAAAATTATAAATAATCCTTTTTCAAAACAACCTTCATTTTGTCACTTTAATCAATAAAACTCTTTCGAAACTTAAAATCGAATCATTTTGGAGTTAAAAAGGGGGTGTGACAGCAGCTACCTCGAATCTCCAATGATGCTAGCAAGGAAGGAACCACAGGAATCAATATCCACTGATCGTCGAATCTGTACCTGCACGTAGGGTGCAAAAAAAGCAAGACTGAGTACGGAATCATGTGTACTCAACAAGCATCGTCGATCGATCCTAATTCAAAATGGTGATAAGTGACACCACGTAAATCATCTAAAAACAAACATACAACCTACACTCAGGAAAACCACCTTAATCTAACTGAATAGTCAAATTTAACAATCATAAGGATATCATAATGCAATCCAAGAATTTCTCAACCCAGTGAAATCAATAGCACATATACAATAAGTACAAGATCAACATATACATTTTAACCAATCTGAACCTAATGAATCAATGCAATGCAATGTAATGCATATGTTGTGTACACACCTACCGAGCAATGGCTTCAAGGTCAG